>NW_026891531.1:0-310963 GCF_015708825.2 Lethenteron reissneri
TGTGATGAAGGAGGGAGCTGTGGATGAAGGAGAGAGCTGTGGATGAAGGGAGAGCTGTAGATGAAGGAGGGAGCTGTGGGTGGAAGGAGAGAGCTGTGGAGAAGGGGAGAGCTGTGGATGGAGGGAGCTGTGGATGAAGGAGGGAACTGTGGATGAAGGAGAGAGCTGTGGATGAAGGAGGGAGCTGTGGGTGAAAGAGGGAGGTGGATGAAGGAGGAGAGAGCTGTGGATGAAGGAGAGAGTTGGGATGTGGAGAAGGACAGAGCTGTGGATGAAGGAGAGAGCTGTGGATGAAGGAGGGAGCTGTGGATGAAGGAGGGAGCGTGGGGTGAAGGAGCTGTGGGTGAAGGAGAGAGCTGTGGGTGAAGGAGAGAGCTGTGGATGAAGGAGGGAGCTGTTGGAAGGAGAGAGCTGTGGATGAAGGAGGGAGCTGTGGATGAAGGAGAGAGCTGTGGATGAAGGAGGGAGCTGTGGATGAAGGAGGGAGCTGTGGATGAAGGAGGGAGCTGTGGATGAAGGAGAGAGCTGTGGATGAAAGCGATACGCTGTAGATGAAGGAGAGAGCTATGGTGAAGGAGGGAGCTGTGGATGAAGGAGAGAGCGAGGTGGATGAAGGAGGGAGCTGTGGATGAAGGAGGGAGCTGTGGATGGAGGGAGCTGTGTGCAAAGGAGAGAGTGTGGATGAAGGAGGGAGCTGTGGATGAAGGAGGGAGCTGTGGATGAAGGAGGGAACTGGGGTGAAGGAGAGAGCTGTGGATGGGAGGGAGCTGTGGGTGAAGGAGAGAGCTGTGGATGGGAGGGAGCTGTGGATGAGGAGGGAGCTGCGGATGGAGGGGGAGCTGTAGATGGAGGGAGCTGTGGATGAAGGAGGGAGATGTGGATGAAGGAGAGAGCTGTGGATGGGAGGGAGCTGGGGGGAGGAGAGAGCTGTGGATGAAGGAGAGAGCTGTGGATGAAGGAGGGGAGATGTGGATGAAGGAGAGAGCTGTGGATGGGAGGGAGCTGTGGGTGAAAGAGGGAGCTGTGGATGAAGGAGAGAGCTGTGGATGAAGGAGAGAGTTGTGGATGAAGGACAGAGCTGTGGATGAAGGAGAGAGCTGTGGATGAAGGAGGGAGCTGTGGATGAAGGAGGGAGCTGTGGGTGAAGGAGCTGTGGGTGAAGGAGGAGAGCTGTGGGTGAAGGAGAGAGCTGTGGATGAATGAGGAGAGCTGTGGATGAAGGAGGAGCTTGGATGAAGGAGGGAGCTGTGGATGTAAGGAGAGAAGCTGTGATGAAGGAGAGAGCTGTGGGTGAAGGAGAGAGCTGTGGATGAAGGAGAGAGTTGTAGATGAAGGAGGAGAGCTGTGGATGAAGGAGGGAGCTGTGAATGAAGGAGGGAGCTGTGGATGAAGGAGGGAAGCTGTGGATGAAGGAGAGAGCTGTTTGAAGGAGAGAGCTGTAGATGAAGGAGGGAGCTGTGGATGAAGGAGAGAGCTGTGGATGAAGGAGAGAGCTGTGGATGAAGGAGGGAGCTGTGGATGAAGGAGGGAGCTGTGGATGAAGGAGAGAGCTATGGATGAAAGCGATAGCTGTAGATGAAGGAGAGAGCTGTGGGTGAAGGAGGGAGCTGTGGATGAAGGAGGGAGCTGTGGGGAAAGGAGGGAGCTGTGGATGAAGGAGAGAGCTGTGGATGAAGGAGGGAGCTGTGGATGGAGGGAGCTGTGGATGAAGGAGGGAGCTGTGGATGAAGGAGAGAGCTGTGGATGAAGGAGGGAACTGTGGGTGAAGGAGAGAGCTGTGGATGAAGGAGAGAGCTGTGGATGGGAGGGAGCTGTGGGTGAAGGAGAGAGCTGTGGATGAAGGAGGGAGCTGTGGGTGAAAGAGGGAGCTGTGGATGAAGGAGAGAGCTGTGGATGAAGGAGAGAGTTGTGGATGAAGGACAGAGCTGGGATGAAGGAGAGAGCTGTGGATGAAGGAGGGAGCTGTGGATGAAGGAGGGAGCTGTGGGTGAAGGAGCTGTGGGTGAAGAAGAGAGCTGGGGTGAAGGAGAGAGCTGTGGATGAATGAGAGAGCTGGGATGAAGGAGGGAGCTGTGGATGAAGGAGGGAGCTGTGGAGGAAGGAGAGAGCTGTGGATGAAGGAGAGAGCTGTGGGTGAAGGAGAGAGCTGTGGATGAAGGAGAGAGCTGTGAATTAAGGAGGGAGCTGTGGATGAAGGAGAGAGAGTGTGGATGAAGGAGAGAGCTGTGGATGAAGGAGAGAGATGTGGATGAAGGAGAGAGTTGTGGATGAAGGAGAGAGCTGTGGATAAGGAGGGAGCTGTGGGAAGAAGGGAGCTGTGGATGAGGAGGGAGCTGTGGATGAAGAGGGAGCTGTGGATGAAGGAGAGAGCTGTGGTTGAAGGAGAGAGTGGATGAAGGAGAGAGCTGTGGATGAAGGAGAGAGCTGTGGATGAAGGAGAGAAGCTGTGGATGAAGGAGGGAGCTGTGGATGAAGGAGGGAGCTGTGGATGAAGGAGGGAGCTGTGGATGAAGGAGAGAGCTGTGGATGAAGGAGGGAGCTGTGGATGAAGGAGAGAGCTGTGGATGAAGGAGAGAGCTGTAGATGAAGGAGGAAAGCTGTGGGTGAAGGAGAGAGCTGTGGATGAAGGAGAGAGCTGTGGGTGAAAGAGGGAGCTGTGGGTGAAAGAGGGAGCTGTGGATGAAGGAGAGAGTTGTGGATGAAGGACAGAGCTGTGGATTAAGGAGAGAGCTGTGGATGAAGGAGGGAGCTGTGGATGAAGGAGGGAGCTGTGGGTGAAGGAGCTGTGGGTGAAGGAGAGAGCTGTGGGTGAAGGAGAGAGCTGTGGATGAATGAGAGAGCTGTGGATGAAGGAGGGAGCTGTGGATGAAGGAGGGAGCTGTGGATGAAGGAGAGAGCTGTGGATGAAGGAGCTGTGGGTGAAGGAGAGAGCTGTGGGTGAAGGAGAGAGCTGTGGATGAATGAGAGAGCTGTGTATGAAGGAGAGAGCTGTGGGTGAAGGAGAGAGCTGTGGATGAAGGAGAGAGCTGTGGATGAAGGAGGGAGCTGTGGATGAAGGAGAGAGCTGTGGATGAAGGAGAGAGCTGTGGATGAAGGAGGGAGCTGTGAATGAAGGAGGGAGCTGTGGATGAAGGAGAGAGATGTGGATGAAGGAGAGAGCTGTGGATGAAGGAGAGAGCTGTGGATGAAGGAGAGAGATGTGGATGAAGGAGAGAGTTGTGGATGAAGGAGAGAGCTGTGGATAAAGGAGGGAGCTCTGGATGAAGAAGGGAGCTGTGGATTAAGGAGGGAGCTGTGGATGAAGGAGGGAGCTGTGGATGAAGGAGGGAGCTGTGGATGAAGTAGAGAGCTGTGGATGAAGGAGGGAGCTGTGGATGAAGGAGAGAGCTGTGGATGAAGGAGGGAGCTGTGGATGAAGGAGGCAGCTGTGGATGAAGGAGGGAGCTGTGGATGAAGGAGAGAGCTGTGGATGAAGGAGGGAGCTGTGGATGAAGGAGAGAGCTGTGGATGAAGGAGAGAGCTGTGGATGAAGGAGGGAGCTGTGGATGAAGGAGAGAGCTGTGGATGAAGGAGAGAGCTGTGGATGAAGGAGAGAGCTGTGGATGAAGGAGAGAGCTGTGGATGAAGGAGAGAGCTGTGGATGAAGGAGGGAGCTGTGGATGAAGGAGGGAGCTGTGGATGAAGGAGGGAGCTGTGGATGGAGAGAGCTGTGGATGAAGGAGGGAGCTGTGGATGAAGGAGGGAGTTGTGGATGAAGGAGGGAGCTGTGGGTGAAGGAGGGAGCTGTGGATGGAGAGAGCTGTGGATAAAGGAGGGAGCTGTGGATAAAGGAGGGAGCTGTGGATGAAGGAGGGAGCTGTGGATGAAGGAGGGAGCTGTGGATAGAGAGAGAGCTGTGGATGAAGGAGAGAGCTGTGGATGAAGGAGGGAGCTGTGGATGAAGGAGAGAGCTGTGGATGAAAGAGGGAGCTGTGGATGAAAGAGAGAGCTGTGGATGAAGGAGGGAGCTGTGGATGAAGGAGGGAGCTGTGAATGAAGGAGGGAGCTGTGGATGAAGGAGAGAGATGTGGATGAAGGAGAGAGCTGTGGATGAAGGAGAGAGATGTGGATGAAGGAGAGAGTTGTGGATGAAGGAGAGAGCTGTGGATAAAGGAGGGAGCTGTGGATGAAGGAGAGGGCTGTAGATGAAGGAGGGAGCTGTGGATGAAAGAGAGAGATGTGGATGAAGGAGAGAGCTGTGGATGAAGGAGGGAGCTGTGGATGAAGGAGGGAGCTGTGGATGAAGGAGGGAGCTGTGAATGAAGGAGGGAGCTGTGGATGAAGGAGAGAGATGTGGATGAAGGAGAGAGCTGTGGATGAAGGAGAGAGATGTGGATGAAGGAGAGAGTTGTGGATGAAGGAGAGAGCTGTGGATGAAGGAGGGAGCTGTGGATGAAGGAGAGAGCTGTGGATGAAGGATGGAGCTGTGGATGAAGGAGAGAGCTGTGGATGAAGGAGGGAGCTGTGGATGAAGGAGGCAGTTGTGGATGAAGGAGGGAGCTGCGGATGGAGGGAGCTGTGGATGGAGGGAGCTGTGGATGAAGGAGAGAGCTGTGGATGGGAGGGAGCTGTGGGTGAAAGAGGGAGCTGTGGATGAAGGAGAGAGCTGTGGATGAAGGAGAGAGTTGTGGATGAAGGACAGAGCTGTGGATGAAGGAAAGAGCTGTGGATGAAGGAGGGAGCTGTGGATGAAGGAGGGAGCTGTGGATGAAGGAGAGAGCTGTGGATGAAGGAGAGAGCTGTGGATGAAGGAGGGAGCTGTGGATGAAGGAGAGAGCTGTGGATGAAGGAGGGAGCTGTGGATGAAGGAGGGAGCTGTGGGTGAAGGAGCTGTGGGTGAAGAAGAGAGCTGTGGGTGAAGGAGAGAGCTGTGGATGAATGAGAGAGCTGTGGATGAAGGAGGGAGCTGTGGATGAAGGAGGGAGCTGTGGATGAAGGAGAGAGCTGTGGATGAAGGAGAGAGCTGTGGGTGAAGGAGAGAGCTGTGGATGAAGGAGAGAGCTGTGAATTAAGGAGGGAGCTGTGGATGAAGGAGAGAGATGTGGATGAAGGAGAGAACTGTGGATGAAGGAGAGAGATGTGGATGAAGGAGAGAGTTGTGGATGAAGGAGAGAGCTGTGGATAAAGGAGGGAGCTGTGGATGAAGAAGGGAGCTGTGGATGAAGGAGGGAGCTGTGGATGAAGGAGGGAGCTATGGATGAAGGAGAGAGCTGTGGTTGAAGGAGAGAGCTGTGGATGAAGGAGAGAGCTGTGGATGAAGGAGAGAGCTGTGGATGAAGGAGGGAGCTGTGGATGAAGGAGAGAGCTGTGGATGAAGGAGAGAGCTGTGGATGAAGGAGAGAGCTGTGGATGAAGGAGGGAGCTGTGGATGAAGGAGGGAGCTGTGGATGAAGGAGGGAGCTGTGGATGAAGGAGAGAGCTGTGGATGAAGGAGGGAGCTGTGGATGAAGGAGAGAGCTGTGGATGAAGGAGAGAGCTGTAGATGAAGGAGGAAGCTGTGGGTGAAGGAGAGAGCTGTGGATGAAGGAGAGAGCTGTGGGTGAAAGAGGGAGCTGTGGGTGAAAGAGGGAGCTGTGGATGAAGGAGAGAGTTGTGGATGAAGGACAGAGCTGTGGATTAAGGAGAGAGCTGTGGATGAAGGAGGGAGCTGTGGATGAAGGAGGGAGCTGTGGGTGAAGGAGCTGTGGGTGAAGGAGAGAGCTGTGGGTGAAGGAGAGAGCTGTGGATGAATGAGAGAGCTGTGGATGAAGGAGGGAGCTGTGGATGAAGGAGGGAGCTGTGGATGAAGGAGAGAGCTGTGGATGAAGGAGCTGTGGGTGAAGGAGAGAGCTGTGGGTGAAGGAGAGAGCTGTGGATGAATGAGAGAGCTGTGTATGAAGGAGAGAGCTGTGGATGAAGGAGGGAGTTGTGGATGAAGGAGAGAGCTGTGGATGAAAGAGGGAGCTGTGGATGAAGGAGAGAGCTGTGGATGAAGGAGCTGTGGGTGAAGGAGAGAGCTGTGGGTGAAGGAGGGAGCTGTGGATGAAGGAGAGAGCTGTGGATGAAGGAGAGAGCTGTGGATGAAGGAGGGAGTTGTGGATGAAGGAGAGAGCTGTGGATGAAAGAGGGAGCTGTGGATGAAAGAGAGAGCTGTGGATGAAGGAGGGAGCTGTGGATGAAGGAGGGAGCTGTGAATGAAGGAGGGAGCTGTGGATGAAGGAGAGAGATGTGGATGAAGGAGAGAGCTGTGGATGAAGGAGAGAGATGTGGATGAAGGAGAGAGTTGTGGATGAAGGAGAGAGCTGTGGATAAAGGAGGGAGCTGTGGATGAAGGAGAGGGCTGTAGATGAAGGAGGGAGCTGTGGATGAAAGAGAGAGATGTGGATGAAGGAGAGAGCTGTGGATGAAGGAGGGAGCTGTGGATGAAGGAGGGAGCTGTGGATGAAGGAGGGAGCTGTGAATGAAGGAGGGAGCTGTGGATGAAGGAGAGAGATGTGGATGAAGGAGAGAGCTGTGGATGAAGGAGAGAGATGTGGATGAAGGAGAGAGTTGTGGATGAAGGAGAGAGCTGTGGATGAAGGAGGGAGCTGTGGATGAAGGAGAGAGCTGTGGATGAAGGATGGAGCTGTGGATGAAGGAGAGAGCTGTGGATGAAGGAGGGAGCTGTGGATGAAGGAGGCAGTTGTGGATGAAGGAGGGAGCTGCGGATGGAGGGAGCTGTGGATGGAGGGAGCTGTGGATGAAGGAGAGAGCTGTGGATGGGAGGGAGCTGTGGGTGAAAGAGGGAGCTGTGGATGAAGGAGAGAGCTGTGGATGAAGGAGAGAGTTGTGGATGAAGGACAGAGCTGTGGATGAAGGAAAGAGCTGTGGATGAAGGAGGGAGCTGTGGATGAAGGAGGGAGCTGTGGATGAAGGAGAGAGCTGTGGATGAAGGAGAGAGCTGTGGATGAAGGAGGGAGCTGTGGATGAAGGAGAGAGCTGTGGATGAAGGAGGGAGCTGTGGATGAAGGAGGGAGCTGTGGGTGAAGGAGCTGTGGGTGAAGAAGAGAGCTGTGGGTGAAGGAGAGAGCTGTGGATGAATGAGAGAGCTGTGGATGAAGGAGGGAGCTGTGGATGAAGGAGGGAGCTGTGGATGAAGGAGAGAGCTGTGGATGAAGGAGAGAGCTGTGGGTGAAGGAGAGAGCTGTGGATGAAGGAGAGAGCTGTGAATTAAGGAGGGAGCTGTGGATGAAGGAGAGAGATGTGGATGAAGGAGAGAACTGTGGATGAAGGAGAGAGATGTGGATGAAGGAGAGAGTTGTGGATGAAGGAGAGAGCTGTGGATAAAGGAGGGAGCTGTGGATGAAGAAGGGAGCTGTGGATGAAGGAGGGAGCTGTGGATGAAGGAGGGAGCTGTGGATGAAGGAGAGAGCTGTGGTTGAAGGAGAGAGCTGTGGATGAAGGAGAGAGCTGTGGATGAAGGAGAGAGCTGTGGATGAAGGAGGGAGCTGTGGATGAAGGAGAGAGCTGTGGATGAAGGAGAGAGCTGTGGATGAAGGAGAGAGCTGTGGATGAAGGAGGGAGCTGTGGATGAAGGAGGGAGCTGTGGATGAAGGAGGGAGCTGTGGATGAAGGAGAGAGCTGTGGATGAAGGAGGGAGCTGTGGATGAAGGAGAGAGCTGTGGATGAAGGAGAGAGCTGTAGATGAAGGAGGAAGCTGTGGGTGAAGGAGAGAGCTGTGGATGAAGGAGAGAGCTGTGGGTGAAAGAGGGAGCTGTGGGTGAAAGAGGGAGCTGTGGATGAAGGAGAGAGTTGTGGATGAAGGACAGAGCTGTGGATTAAGGAGAGAGCTGTGGATGAAGGAGGGAGCTGTGGATGAAGGAGGGAGCTGTGGGTGAAGGAGCTGTGGGTGAAGGAGAGAGCTGTGGGTGAAGGAGAGAGCTGTGGATGAATGAGAGAGCTGTGGATGAAGGAGGGAGCTGTGGATGAAGGAGGGAGCTGTGGATGAAGGAGAGAGCTGTGGATGAAGGAGCTGTGGGTGAAGGAGAGAGCTGTGGGTGAAGGAGAGAGCTGTGGATGAATGAGAGAGCTGTGTATGAAGGAGAGAGCTGTGGGTGAAGGAGAGAGCTGTGGATGAAGGAGAGAGCTGTGGATGAAGGAGGGAGCTGTGGATGAAGGAGAGAGCTGTGGATGAAGGAGAGAGCTGTGGATGAAGGAGGGAGCTGTGAATGAAGGAGGGAGCTGTGGATGAAGGAGAGAGATGTGGATGAAGGAGAGAGCTGTGGATGAAGGAGAGAGCTGTGGATGAAGGAGAGAGATGTGGATGAAGGAGAGAGTTGTGGATGAAGGAGAGAGCTGTGGATAAAGGAGGGAGCTCTGGATGAAGAAGGGAGCTGTGGATTAAGGAGGGAGCTGTGGATGAAGGAGGGAGCTGTGGATGAAGGAGGGAGCTGTGGATGAAGTAGAGAGCTGTGGATGAAGGAGGGAGCTGTGGATGAAGGAGAGAGCTGTGGATGAAGGAGGGAGCTGTGGATGAAGGAGGCAGCTGTGGATGAAGGAGGGAGCTGTGGATGAAGGAGAGAGCTGTGGATGAAGGAGGGAGCTGTGGATGAAGGAGAGAGCTGTGGATGAAGGAGAGAGCTGTGGATGAAGGAGGGAGCTGTGGATGAAGGAGAGAGCTGTGGATGAAGGAGAGAGCTGTGGATGAAGGAGAGAGCTGTGGATGAAGGAGAGAGCTGTGGATGAAGGAGAGAGCTGTGGATGAAGGAGGGAGCTGTGGATGAAGGAGGGAGCTGTGGATGAATGAGGGAGCTGTGGATGGAGAGAGCTGTGGATGAAGGAGGGAGCTGTGGATGAAGGAGGGAGTTGTGGATGAAGGAGGGAGCTGTGGGTGAAGGAGGGAGCTGTGGATGGAGAGAGCTGTGGATAAAGGAGGGAGCTGTGGATAAAGGAGGGAGCTGTGGATGAAGGAGGGAGCTGTGGATGAAGGAGGGAGCTGTGGATGAAGGAGAGAGCTGTGGATGAAGGAGAGAGCTGTGGATGAAGGAGGGAGTTGTGGATGAAGGAGAGAGCTGTGGATGAAAGAGGGAGCTGTGGATGAAAGAGAGAGCTGTGGATGAAGGAGGGAGCTGTGGATGAAGGAGGGAGCTGTGAATGAAGGAGGGAGCTGTGGATGAAGGAGAGAGATGTGGATGAAGGAGAGAGCTGTGGATGAAGGAGAGAGATGTGGATGAAGGAGAGAGTTGTGGATGAAGGAGAGAGCTGTGGATAAAGGAGGGAGCTGTGGATGAAGGAGAGGGCTGTAGATGAAGGAGGGAGCTGTGGATGAAAGAGAGAGATGTGGATGAAGGAGAGAGCTGTGGATGAAGGAGGGAGCTGTGGATGAAGGAGGGAGCTGTGGATGAAGGAGGGAGCTGTGAATGAAGGAGGGAGCTGTGGATGAAGGAGAGAGATGTGGATGAAGGAGAGAGCTGTGGATGAAGGAGAGAGATGTGGATGAAGGAGAGAGTTGTGGATGAAGGAGAGAGCTGTGGATGAAGGAGGGAGCTGTGGATGAAGGAGAGAGCTGTGGATGAAGGATGGAGCTGTGGATGAAGGAGAGAGCTGTGGATGAAGGAGGGAGCTGTGGATGAAGGAGGCAGTTGTGGATGAAGGAGGGAGCTGCGGATGGAGGGAGCTGTGGATGGAGGGAGCTGTGGATGAAGGAGAGAGCTGTGGATGGGAGGGAGCTGTGGGTGAAAGAGGGAGCTGTGGATGAAGGAGAGAGCTGTGGATGAAGGAGAGAGTTGTGGATGAAGGAGAGAGCTGTGGATGAAGGAGAGAGCTGTGGATGAAGGAGAGAGATGTGGATGAAGGAGAGAGTTGTGGATGAAGGAGAGAGCTGTGGATAAAGGAGGGAGCTCTGGATGAAGAAGGGAGCTGTGGATTAAGGAGGGAGCTGTGGATGAAGTAGAGAGCTGTGGATGAAGGAGGGAGCTGTGGATGAAGGAGAGAGCTGTGGATGAAGGAGGGAGCTGTGGATGAAGGAGGCAGCTGTGGATGAAGGAGGGAGCTGTGGATGAAGGAGAGAGCTGTGGATGAAGGAGGGAGCTGTGGATGAAGGAGAGAGCTGTGGATGAAGGAGAGAGCTGTGGATGAAGGAGGGAGCTGTGGATGAAGGAGAGAGCTGTGGATGAAGGAGAGAGCTGTGGATGAAGGAGAGAGCTGTGGATGAAGGAGAGAGCTGTGGATGAAGGAGAGAGCTGTGGATGAAGGAGGGAGCTGTGGATGAAGGAGGGAGCTGTGGATGAAGGAGGGAGCTGTGGATGGAGAGAGCTGTGGATGAAGGAGGGAGCTGTGGATGAAGGAGGGAGTTGTGGATGAAGGAGAGAGCTGTGGATAAAGGAGGGAGCTGTGGATAAAGGAGGGAGCTGTGGATGAAGGAGGGAGCTGTGGATGAAGGAGGGAGCTGTGGATGAAGGAGAGAGCTGTGGATGAAGGAGAGAGCTGTGGATGAAGGAGGGAGTTGTGGATGAAGGAGAGAGCTGTGGATGAAAGAGGGAGCTGTGGATGAAAGAGAGAGCTGTGGATGAAGGAGGGAGCTGTGGATGAAGGAGGGAGCTGTGAATGAAGGAGGGAGCTGTGGATGAAGGAGAGAGATGTGGATGAAGGAGAGAGCTGTGGATGAAGGAGAGAGATGTGGATGAAGGAGAGAGTTGTGGATGAAGGAGAGAGCTGTGGATAAAGGAGGGAGCTGTGGATGAAGGAGAGGGCTGTAGATGAAGGAGGGAGCTGTGGATGAAAGAGAGAGATGTGGATGAAGGAGAGAGCTGTGGATGAAGGAGGGAGCTGTGGATGAAGGAGGGAGCTGTGGATGAAGGAGGGAGCTGTGAATGAAGGAGGGAGCTGTGGATGAAGGAGAGAGATGTGGATGAAGGAGAGAGCTGTGGATGAAGGAGAGAGATGTGGATGAAGGAGAGAGTTGTGGATGAAGGAGAGAGCTGTGGATGAAGGAGGGAGCTGTGGATGAAGGAGAGAGCTGTGGATGAAGGATGGAGCTGTGGATGAAGGAGAGAGCTGTGGATGAAGGAGGGAGCTGTGGATGAAGGAGGCAGTTGTGGATGAAGGAGGGAGCTGCGGATGGAGGGAGCTGTGGATGGAGGGAGCTGTGGATGAAGGAGAGAGCTGTGGATGGGAGGGAGCTGTGGGTGAAAGAGGGAGCTGTGGATGAAGGAGAGAGCTGTGGATGAAGGAGAGAGTTGTGGATGAAGGACAGAGCTGTGGATGAAGGAAAGAGCTGTGGATGAAGGAGGGAGCTGTGGATGAAGGAGGGAGCTGTGGGTGAAAGATGGAGCTGTGGATGAAGGAGGGAGCTGTGGATGAAGGAGGGAGCTGTGGATGAAGGAGAGAGCTGTGGATGAAGGAGGGAACTGTGGATGAAGGAGAGAGCTGTGGATGAAGGAGAGAGCTGTGGATGAAGGAGAGAGCTGTGGATGAAGGAGGGAACTGTGGATGAAGGAGGGAGCTGTGGGTGAAGGAGAGAGCTGTGGATGAAGGAGGGAGCTGTGGGTGAAGGAGAGAGCTGTGGGTGAAGGAGAGAGCTGTGGGTGAAGGAGAGAGCTGTGGATGAAGGAGAGAGCTGTGGATGAAGGAGAGAGCTGTGGATGAAGGAGGGAGCTGTGGATGAAGGAGAGAGCTGTGGATGAAGGAGGGAGCTGTGGATGAAGGAGAGAGCTGTGGGTGAAGGAGAGAGCTGTGGATGAAGGAGAGAGCTGTGGATGAAGGAGGGAGCTGTGGATGAAGGAGAGAGCTGTGGATGAAGGAGGGAGCTGTGGATGAAGGAGGGAGCTGTGGATGAAGGAGAGAGCTGTGGATGAAGGAGGGAGCTGTGGATGAAGGAGAGAGCTGTGGATGAAGGAGAGAGCTGTGGGTGAAAGATGGAGCTGTGGATGAAGGAGGGAGCTGTGGGTGAAAGATGGAGCTGTGGATGAAGGAGGGAGCTGTGGATGAAGGAGGGAGCTGTGGATGAAGGAGGGAGCTGTGGATGAAGGAGAGAGCTGTGGATGAAGGAGGGAGCTGTGGATGAAGGAGAGAGCTGTGGGTGAAGGAGAGAGCTGTGGGTGAAAGATGGAGCTGTGGATGAAGGAGGGAGCTGTGGGTGAAAGATGGAGCTGTGGATGAAGGAGGGAGCTGTGGGTGAAAGATGGAGCTGTGGATGAAGGAGAGAGCTGTGGATGAAGGAGGGAGCTGTGGATGAAGGAGAGAGCTGTGGATGAAGGAGAGAGCTGTGGATGAAGGAGAGAGCTGTGGTTGAATGAGGGAGCTGTGGGTGAAAGATGGAGCTGTGGATGAAGGAGGGAGCTGTGGATGAAGTAGAGAGCTGTGGGTGAAGGAGGGAGCTGTAGATGAAGGAGGGAGCTGTGGGTGAAGGAGAGAGCTGTGGATGAAGGAGGGAGCTGTGGATGAAGGAGGGAGCTGTGGATGAAGGAGGGAGCTGTGGATGAAGGAGAGAGCTTTGGATGAAGGAGGGAGCTGTGGGTGAAGGAGAGAGCTGTGGATGAAGGAGGGAGCTGTGGATGAAGGAGGGAGCTGTGGATGAAGGAGGGAGCTGTGGATGAAGGAGAGAGCTTTGGATGAAGGAGGGAGCTGTGGGTGAAGGAGAGAGCTGTGGATGAAGGAGAGAGCTGTGGGTGAAGGAGGGAGCTGTGGATGAAGGAGGCGTACCGTTCTCACGACGAACGCCGGTACCGTCGCGAACGCCGTCCGACCCGCACTGGGGGACGGCAGAAACGCCATGCGTCGGCCCGACGGGAGCTCAATGCAGCCCTGGTCGATTAAAATACGAATCGGCATTTTGCCCAGGAAGTCCGTCCCCAGCAGGCACGGAACCGCCAGCGAGGAGGAAACAAAAATCGGGCCGGACAATTTGATATCACCGATACAAATTTGCGCTCGAATTTGTCCAATGATGCCAAGTGAGCCCCCGTTAGCAGCATAGAATGGGACGTTAACGGGCAGCAAGGGACGGCTCTGAACAGGGAGAATATTGTAAATTAGTTCCGAAATGATGGTCGCCGATGCTCCTGTATCGACCAGGACGCGCACCTCAACCCCGTCAATGTGCCCCACAACGGCTGACGACCCCCGACGATGCAGCCACAACGCGATGGGCCAACATGGACCACTGCCTGGGTTCGATATGAGTCCCCATAGTGGTGCGTGTTGGCGCGACGGTGCGCAATGTCGGCCCCCCGTTCGTTGCGGTGTGCGAATGTGTGACGGGTGTGTGCGTGGGCCAAACATGAGGGGTGCCGCGACTCGCCGGGTTATGTTGATGGAGCTTGGGAGGAGGGCCGGCGTCCTGTCGAGGCGTCGCCCCCCGCTGCTGAGGAGAGCGGCACCCCGAGGCGACATGGCCCCGGATGCCGCAGTTGTAACAGCGCGGGAGCGCTGACGACGATGATGGATGGTCGAGGTGGCTCGCTCCGTCCCGGCCCGCCCGTACCCCCGCTCTCTGCTGCAGTTGATGGTCGATGGCGCAAACTTCCTCCGCCGGGAGGGTGGCTGCAGCCACAGCACGCCCGGCCGCTGCCTTGCTGGCCTTCCGTCGCTGCGAGAGTAGGTTGGCGTGGAGGAGCCGTGCAGCCTGGAGGGAACACATTTCTGCGTCGTCCTGTGCAACGACGGCGATGTCCAGGTCGTCCGCCAGCAGGAGGATCTTTTCCGTTACCATCGCGTCCACGCCTTCGTCATCCATTCGTGGGAAGGCCGTCTTTGCCAGTGCCAGGAGACTCGTACGATACGCCAGGGGCGACTCCTTTGCACCCCGCTGGCGATCATAAAAGAGCTGCCTGCAGTCCGACGACGGTCCGTAGACTGCAGCCAGCAACTGCAGCACCATCTGTAGCGTGGAGCGTTTGTCCTTCGGCGCCGATGTAAGAGTGGCGAGGGCGTCGCTGTCGAGGAGCGCCGGCAGCGCGCGGAGAGCCTCGGCATCTGTCCACTGCGCCATCTCCTGGTGTGCGAGGAAGCGCCGCTGGAAGCCGCCCCAGTCGCCATCCTCGCCCACAAACTCCTTGAGTGGAGGTAGCCGTTGGTGCAGCGCAGCGGCCGCCGTGGAAGCTCGCTCACCGTTGTCCCCGTCACTCGGCTGGGCTTCGGCGCGAACGACGGATGGCATCGCCGGTCGCACCAGTGGTGATGCTCTGTCCGCCGGTGATGACGCGGCAGCCACTGTACGGCCGACGTCGGACCCGAGGTTCAGGCCGGCCACGCCCTCAGCAGCTGCTGTGGCGATGGCGGGAGATTCGAAGTCGGGCCCCGTCGAAATGGCGGGAAAGCGCACCGGTCGTCGGCTGTCGTCGCCCCGTGGCGGTCCACCAGCCCCCAGCCGTGTGATCTGTTCCAGCGTGGCGGCAGCAGCGTACAGCAGCTCCGCCAGCCTCGCGTGAGCCAGCCTCAGTCCTTCTGTTGACGGCTCCCCTCCATCCCGATGCTGCGGTAAGGATGCATCCGGCCCCGGCTGCTCGATGCCTTCTTCAGCCGTCTCGGGCTCCACAACTGCAGCGGTGTCCTCCGCCCCCGGTACCCAGGATTTCGTACGGGATTTCGATTTCGTACGGGATTTCGGACGGGATTTCGTATAGGATTTCGATTTTGTACGGGATTTCGGACTGGATTTCGTACAGGATTTCGTACGGGATTTCGTACGGGATTTCGTACTGGATTTCGGACAGGATTTCGGATGGGATTTTGGACGGAATTTCGTATTGGATTTCGGACGGGATTTCGATTTCCTACGGGATTTCGTACGGGATTTCGATTTTGTACGGGATGTTGTACGGGATTTCGATTTTGTACGGGATTTCGGACGGGATTTCGTACAGGATTTCGATTTTGTACGGGATTTCGGACTGGATTTCGTACAGGATTTCGATTTTGTACGGGATTTCGTACGGGATTTCGATTTCGTACGGGATTTCGTACGGGATTTCGATTTTGTACGGGATTTCGGACGGGATTTCGGACGGGATTTCGGACGAGATTTCGGACGCGATTTCGGACGGGATTTTGGACGGGATTTCGTACGGGATTTCGATTTCGTACGAGATTTCGATTTCGTACGGGATTTCGATTTTGTACAGTATTTCGGACTGGATTTCGTACAGGATTTCGTACGGGATTTCGTACGGGATTTCGTACGGGATTTCAGACGGGATTTCGGACGGGATTTCGGACAGGATTTCGGATGGGATTTCGGACGGAATTTCGTATTGGATTTCGGACGGGATTTCGATTTCCTACGGGATTTCGTACGGGATTTCGATTTTGTACGGGATGTTGTACGGGATTTCGATTTTGTACGGGATTTCGGACGGGATTTCGTACAGGATTTCGATTTTGTACGGGATTTCGGACTGGATTTCGTACAGGATTTCGATTTTGTACGGGATTTCGTACGGGATTTCGATTTCGTACGGGATTTCGTACGGGATTTCGATTTTGTACGGGATTTCGGACGGGATTTCGGACGGGATTTCGGACGAGATTTCGGACGCGATTTCGGACGGGATTTTGGACGGGATTTAGTACGGGATTTCGTACGGGATTTCGATTTCGTACGGGATTTCGATTTCGTACGGGATTTCGATTTTGTACAGTATTTCGGACTGGATTTCGTACAGGATTTCGTACGGGAATTCGGAAGGGATTTCGGACTGGTTTTTGGACGGGATTAAGATTTTGGACGGGATTTAGATTTCGGACGGGATTTCGTATGGGATTTCGATTTCATACGGGATTTCGGACGGGATTTCGGACAGGATTTCGGATGGGATTTCGATTTTGTACGGGATTTCGTACGGGATTTCTATTTCGTACGGGATTTCGGACGGGATTTCGATTTCGTACGGGATTTCGTACGGGATTTCGATTTTGTACGGGATTTCGGACAGGATTTCGGACAAGATTTCGTACGGGATTTTGGACGCGATTTCGGACGGGATTTCGGACGGGATTTCGTACGGGATTTCGTACGGGATTTCAATTTCGTACGGGATTTCGATTTCGTACGGGATTTTGTACGGGATTTAGATTTCGTACGGGATTTCGGACAGGATTTTGTACAGGATTTTGTACGGGATTTCGTACAGGATTTCGGACGGGAATTCGGACCGGATCTCGGGTGGGATTTCGGACCGGATTTCGGACGGGATCTCGGGCGGGATTTCGGACGGGATTTCGGACGGGATTTCGGATGGGATTTCGGACGGGATTTCGATTTCGTACGGGATTTCGTACGGGATTTCGTACGGGAATTCGATTTTGTACGGGATTTCAGACGGGATTTCGGACGAGATTTCGGACGGGATTTCGGACGGGATTTCGTACGGGATTTCGGACGGGATTTCGGACGGGATTTCGGACGGGATTTCGGACGAGATTTCAGACGCGATTTCGGACTGGATCTCGGACGGGATTTCGATTTCGTACAGGATTTCGTACGGGATTTCGATTTCGTACGGGATTTCGTACGGGATTTCGTACAGGATTTCGATTTTGTACTGGATTTCGGACTGGATTTCGTACAGGATTTCGTACGGGATTTCGTACGGGATTTCGGACGGGATTTCGGACGGGATTTCGGACAGGATTTCGGATGGGATTTCGATTTCGTACGGGATTTTGTACGGGATTTCTTACGGGATTTAGATTTTGTACGGGATTTCGGACTGGATTTCGTACAGGATTTCGTGAGGGATTTCGTAAGGGATTTCGTACGGGTTTTCGGACGGGTTTTCGGACGGGATTTCGGACGGGATTTAGATATCAGACGGGATTTAGATTTCGGACGGGATTTCGTACGGGATTTCGATTTTGTACGGGATTTCGGACGGGATTTCGGACGGGATTTCGGACGCGATTTCGGACGGGATTTCGTACGGGATTTCGTACAGGATTTCGGACGGGAATTCGGACGGGATCTCGGGTGGGATTTCGGACCGGATTTCGGACGGGATCTCGGGCGGGATTTCGGACGGGATTTCGGACGGGATTTCGGATGGGATTTCGGACGGGATTTCGATTTCGTACGGGATTTCGTACGGGATTTCGTACGGGAATTCGATTTTGTACGGGATTTCAGACGGGATTTCGGACGAGATTTCGGACGGGATTTCGGACGGGATTTCGTACGGGATTTCGGACGGGATTTCGGACGGGATTTCGGACGGGATTTCGGACGAGATTTCAGACGCGATTTCGGACTGGATCTAGGACGGGATTTCGATTTCGTACAGGATTTCGTACGGGATTTCGATTTCGTACGGGATTTCGTACGGGATTTCGTACAGGATTTCGATTTTGTACTGGATTTCGGACTGGATTTCGTACAGGATTTCGTACGGGATTTCGTACGGGATTTCGGACGGGATTTCGGACGGGATTTCGGACAGGATTTCGGATGGGATTTCGATTTCGTACGGGATTTTGTACGGGATTTCTTACGGGATTTAGATTTTGTACGGGATTTCGGACTGGATTTCGTACAGGATTTCGTGAGGGATTTCGTAAGGGATTTCGTACGGGTTTTCGGACGGGTTTTCGGACGGGATTTCGGACGGGATTTAGATATCGGACGGGATTTAGATTTCGGACGGGATTTCGTACGGGATTTCGATTTTGTACGGGATTTCGGACGGGATTTCGGACGGGATTTCGGACGGGATTTCGGACGGGATTTCGGACGCGATTTCGGACGGGATTTCGGACGGGATTTCGTACGGGATTTCGTACAGGATTTCGTACAGGATTTCGATTTCGTACGGGATTTCGATTTCGTATGGGATTTCGTACGGGATTACGATTTTGTACAGGATTTCGGACTGGATTTCGTACAGGATTTCGTACGGGATTTCGGAAGGGATTTCGGACTGGTTTTTGGACGGGATTTCGGACGGGATTTAGATTTCGGACGGGATTTAGATTTCGGACGGGATTTCGTATGGGATTTCGTACGGGATTTCGATTTCGTACGGGATGTCGTACGGGATTTCGATTTCGTACGGGATTTCGATTTCGTATGGGATTTCGTACGGGATTACGATTTCGTACGGGATTTCGTACAGGATTTCGTACAGGATTTCGATTTCGTACGGGATTTCGATTTCGTATGGGATTTCGTACGGGATTACGATTTTGTACAGGATTTCGGACTGGATTTCGTACAGGATTTCGTACGGGATTTCGGAAGGGATTTCGGACTGGTTTTTGGACGGGATTTCGGACGGGATTTAGATTTCGGACGGGATTTAGATTTCGGACGGGATTTCGTATGGGATTTCGTAAGGGATTTCGATTTCGTACGGGATGTCGTACGGGATTTCGTACAGGATTTCGATTTTGTACGGGATTTCGGACTGGATTTCGTACAGGATTTCGTACGGGATTTCGTACGGGATTTCGTACGGGATTTCGGACGGGATTTCGGACGGGATTTCGGACAGGATTTCGGATGGGATTTCGGACGGAATTTCGTATGGGATTTCGGACGGGATTTCGATTTCCTACGGGATTTCGTACGGGATTTCGATTTCGTACGGGATTTCGTATAGGATTTCGATTTTGTACGGGATTTCGGACTGGATTTCGTACAGGATTTCGTACGGGATTTCGTACGGGATTTCGTATGGGATTTCTATCGGGATTTCGGACGGGATTTCGGACAGGATTTCGGATGGGATTTCGGACGGAATTTCGTATGGGATTTCGGACGGGATTTCGATTTCCTACGGGATTTCGTACGGGATTTTGATTTCGTACGGGATGTTGTACGGGTTTTCGATTTTGTACGGGATTTCGGACGGGATTTCGTACAGGATTTCGATTTTGTACGGGATTTCGGACTGGATTTCGTACAGGATTTCGATTTTGTACGGGATTTCGTACGGGATTTCGATTTCGTATGGGATTTCGTACGGGATTTCGGACGGGATTTCGGACGAAATTTCGGACGCGATTTCGGACGGGATTTCGGACGGGATTTCGTACGGGATTTCGTACGGGATTTCGATTTCGTACGAGATTTCGATTTCGTACGGGATTTCGATTTTGTACAGTATTTCGGACTGGATTTCGTACAGGATTTCGTACGGGATTTCGTACGGGATTTCGTACGGGATTTCAGACGGGATTTCGGACGGGATTTCGGACAGGATTTCGGATGGGATTTCGGACGGAATTTCGTATTGGATTTCGGACGGGATTTCGATTTCCTACGGGATTTCGTACGGGATTTCGATTTCGTACGGGATGTTGTACGGGATTTCGATTTTGTACGGGATTTCGGACGGGATTTCGTACAGGATTTCGATTTTGTACGGGATTTCGGACTGGATTTCGTACAGGATTTCGATTTTGTACGGGATTTCGTACGGGATTTCGATTTCGTACGGGATTTTGTACAGGATTTCGATTTTGTACGGGATTTCGGACGGGATTTCGGACGGGATTTCGGACGAGATTTCGGACGCGATTTCGGACGGGATTTCGGACGGGATTTCGATTTCGTACGGGATTTCGATTTCGTACGGGATTTCGATTTTGTACAGTATTTCGGACTAGATTTCGTACAGGATTTCGTACGGGAATTCGGAAGGGATTTCGGACTGGTTTTTGGACGGGATTTCGGACGGGATTTAGATTTCGGACAGGATTTAGATTTCGGACGGGATTTCGTATGGGATTTCGATTTCATACGGGATTTCGTACGGGATTTCGGACGGGATTTCGGACGGGATTTCGGACAGGATTTCGGATGGGATTTCGATTTCATACGGGATTTCGTACGGGATTTCGATTTCGTACGGGATTTTGTACGGGATTTAGATTTCGTACGGGATTTCGGACAGGATTTTGTACAGGATTTTGTACGGGATTTCGTACAGGATTTCGGACGGGAATTCGGACGGGATCTCGGGCGGGATTTCGGACGGGATTTCGGACGGGATTTCGGATGGGATTTCGGACGGGATTTCGATTTCGTACGGGATTTCGTACGGGATTTCGTACGGGAATTTTATTTTGTACGGGATTTTAGACGGGATTTCGGACAGGATTTCGGACGGGATTTCGGACGGGATTTCGGACGGGATTTCGGACGGGATTTCGGACGGGATTTCGGACGGGATTTTGGACGAGATTTCAGACGCGATTTCGGACTGGATCTCGGACAGGATTTCGGACGGGATTTCGGACGGGATTTCGATTTCGTACAGGATTTCGTACGGGATTTCGATTTCGTACGGGATTTCGTACGGGATTTCGTACAGGATTTCGATTTTGTACTGGATTTCGGACTGGATTTCGTACAGGATTTCGTACGGGATTTCGTACGGGATTTCGTACGGGATTTCGGACGGGATTTCGGACGGGATTTCGGACAGGATTTCGGATGGGATTTCGATTTCGTACGGGATTTCGGACGGGATTTCGTACAGGATTTCGATTTTGTACTGGATTTCGGACTGGATTTCGTACAGGATTTCGTACGGGATTTCGTACGGGATTTCGGACGGGATTTCGGACGGGATTTCGGACAGGATTTCGGATGGGATTTCGATTTCGTACGGATTTTGTACGGGATTTCTTACGGGATTTAGATTTTGTACGGGATTTCGGACTGGATTTCGTACAGGATTTCGTGAGGGATTTCGTAAGGGATTTCGTACGGGTTTTCGGACGGGTTTTCGGACGGGATTTCGGACGGGATTTAGATATCGGACGGGATTTAGATTTCGGACGGGATTTCGTACGGGATTTCGATTTTGTACGGGATTTCGGACGGGATTTCGGACGGGATTTCGGACGGGATTTCGGACGCGATTTCGGACGGGATTTCGGACGGGATTTCGTACGGGATTTCGTACAGGATTTCGTACAGGATTTCGATTTCGTACGGGATTTCGATTTCGTATGGGATTTCGTACGGGATTACGATTTTGTACAGGATTTCGGACTGGATTTCGTACAGGATTTCGTACGGGATTTCGGAAGGGATTTCGGACTGGTTTTTGGACGGGATTTCGGACGGGATTTAGATTTCGGACGGGATTTAGATTTCGGACGGGATTTCGTATGGGATTTCGTACGGGATTTCGATTTCGTACGGGATGTCGTACGGGATTTCGATTTCGTACGGGATTTCGATTTTGTATGGGATTTCGTACGGGATTACGATTTCGTACGGGATTTCGTACAGGATTTCGTACAGGATTTCGATTTCGTACGGGATTTCGATTTCGTATGGGATTTCGTACGGGATTACGATTTTGTACAGGATTTCGGACTGGATTTCGTACAGGATTTCGTACGGGATTTCGGAAGGGATTTCGGACTGGTTTTTGGACGGGATTTCGGACGGGATTTAGATTTCGGACGGGATTTAGATTTCGGACGGGATTTCGTATGGGATTTCGTAAGGGATTTCGATTTCGTACGGGATGTCGTACGGGATTTCGTACAGGATTTCGATTTTGTACGGGATTTCGGACTGGATTTCGTACAGGATTTCGTACGGGATTTCGTACGGGATTTCGTACGGGATTTCGGACGGGATTTCGGACGGGATTTCGGACAGGATTTCGGATGGGATTTCGGACGGAATTTCGTATGGGATTTCGGACGGGATTTCGATTTCCTACGGGATTTCGTACGGGATTTCGATTTCGTACGGGATTTCGTATAGGATTTCGATTTTGTACGGGATTTCGGACTGGATTTCGTACAGGATTTCGTACGGGATTTCGTACGGGATTTCGTACGGGATTTCGGACGGGATTTCGGACGGGATTTCGGACAGGATTTCGGATGGGATTTCGGACGGAATTTCGTATGGGATTTCGGACGGGATTTCGATTTCCTACGGGATTTCGTACGGGATTTTGATTTCGTACGGGATGTTGTACGGGATTTCGATTTTGTACGGGATTTCGGACGGGATTTCGTACAGGATTTCGATTTTGTACGGGATTTCGTACGGGATTTCGATTTCGTATGGGATTTCGTACGGGATTTCGGACGGGATTTCGGACGAAATTTCGGACGCGATTTCGGACGGGATTTCGATTTCGTACGAGATTTCGATTTCGTACGGGATTTCGATTTTGTACAGTATTTCGGACTGGATTTCGTACAGGATTTCGTACGGGATTTCGTACGGGATTTCGTACGGGATTTCAGACGGGATTTCGGACGGGATTTCGGACAGGATTTCGGATGGGATTTCGGACGGAATTTCGTATTGGATTTCGGACGGGATTTCGATTTCCTACGGGATTTCGTACGGGATTTCGATTTCGTACGGGATGTTGTACGGGATTTCGATTTTGTACGGGATTTCGGACGGGATTTCGTACAGGATTTCGATTTTGTACGGGATTTCGGACTGGATTTCGTACAGGATTTCGATTTTGTACGGGATTTCGTACGGGATTTCGATTTCGTACGGGATTTCGTACAGGATTTCGATTTTGTACGGGATTTCGGACGGGATTTCGGACGGGATTTCGGACGAGATTTCGGACGCGATTTCGGACGGGATTTCGGACGGGATTTCGATTTCGTACGGGATTTCGATTTCGTACGGGATTTCGATTTTGTACAGTATTTCGGACTGGATTTCGTACAGGATTTCGTACGGGAATTCGGAAGGGATTTCGGACTGGTTTTTGGACGGGATTTCGGACGGGATTTAGATTTCGGACAGGATTTAGATTTCGGACGGGATTTCGTATGGGATTTCGATTTCATACGGGATTTCGTACGGGATTTCGGACGGGATTTCGGACGGGATTTCGGACAGGATTTCGGATGGGATTTCGATTTCATACGGGATTTCGTACGGGATTTCGATTTCGTACGGGATTTCGGACGGGATTTCGATTTCGTACGGGATTTCGTACGGGATTTCGATTTTGTACGGGATTTCGGACGGGATTTCGGACAAGATTTCGTACGGGATTTCGGACGCGATTTCGGACGGGATTTCGGACGGGATTTCGTATGGGATTTCGATTTCGTACGGGATTTCGATTTCGTACGGGATTTTGTACGGGATTTAGATTTCGTACGGGATTTCGGACAGGATTTTGTACAGGATTTTGTACGGGATTTCGTACAGGATTTCGGACGGGAATTCGGACGGGATCTCGGGCGGGATTTCGGACGGGATTTCGGACGGGATTTCGGATGGGATTTCGGACGGGATTTCGATTTCGTACGGGATTTCGTACGGGATTTCGTACGGGAATTCTATTTTGTACGGGATTTTAGACGGGATTTCGGACAGGATTTCGGACGGGATTTCGGACGGGATTTCGGACGGGATTTCGGACGGGATTTCGGACGGGATTTCGGACGGGATTTCGGACGGGATTTTGGACGAGATTTCAGACGCGATTTCGGACTGGATCTCGGACAGGATTTCGGACGGGATTTCGGACGGGATTTCGATTTCGTACAGGATTTCGTACGGGATTTCGATTTCGTACGGGATTTCGTACGGGATTTCGTACAGGATTTCGATTTTGTACTGGATTTCGGACTGGATTTCGTACAGGATTTCGTACGGGATTTCGTACGGGATTTCGTACGGGATTTCGGACGGGATTTCGGACGGGATTTCGGACAGGATTTCGGATGGGATTTCGATTTCGTACGGGATTTCGGACGGGATTTCGTACAGGATTTCGATTTTGTACTGGATTTCGGACTGGATTTCGTACAGGATTTCGTACGGGATTTCGTACGGGATTTCGGACGGGATTTCGGACGGGATTTCGGACAGGATTTCGGATGGGATTTCGATTTCGTACGGGATTTTGTACGGGATTTCTTACGGGATTTAGATTTTGTACGGGATTTCGGACTGGATTTCGTACAGGATTTCGTGAGGGATTTCGTAAGGGATTTCGTACGGGTTTTCGGACGGGTTTTCGGACGGGATTTCGGACGGGATTTAGATATCGGACGGGATTTAGATTTCGGACGGGATTTCGTACGGGATTTCGATTTTGTACGGGATTTCGGACGGGATTTCGGACGGGATTTCGGACGGGATTTCGGACGCGATTTCGGACGGGATTTCGGACGGGATTTCGTACGGGATTTCGTACAGGATTTCGTACAGGATTTCGATTTCGTACGGGATTTCGATTTCGTATGGGATTTCGTACGGGATTACGATTTTGTACAGGATTTCGGACTGGATTTCGTACAGGATTTCGTACGGGATTTCGGAAGGGATTTCGGACTGGTTTTTGGACGGGATTTCGGACGGGATTTAGATTTCGGACGGGATTTAGATTTCGGACGGGATTTCGTATGGGATTTCGTACGGGATTTCGATTTCGTACGGGATGTCGTACGGGATTTCGATTTCGTACGGGATTTCGATTTTGTATGGGATTTCGTACGGGATTACGATTTCGTACGGGATTTCGTACAGGATTTTGTACAGGATTTCGATTTCGTACGGGATTTCGATTTCGTATGGGATTTCGTACGGGATTACGATTTTGTACAGGATTTCGGACTGGATTTCGTACAGGATTTCGTACGGGATTTCGGAAGGGATTTCGGACTGGTTTTTGGACGGGATTTCGGACGGGATTTAGATTTCGGACGGGATTTAGATTTCGGACGGGATTTCGTATGGGATTTCGTAAGGGATTTCGATTTCGTACGGGATGTCGTACGGGATTTCGTACAGGATTTCGATTTTGTACGGGATTTCGGACTGGATTTCGTACAGGATTTCGTACGGGATTTCGTACGGGATTTCGTACGGGATTTCGGACGGGATTTCGGACGGGATTTCGGACAGGATTTCGGATGGGATTTCGGACGGAATTTCGTATGGGATTTCGGACGGGATTTCGATTTCCTACGGGATTTCGTACGGGATTTCGATTTCGTACGGGATTTCGTATAGGATTTCGATTTTGTACGGGATTTCGGACTGGATTTCGTACAGGATTTCGTACGGGATTTCGTACGGGATTTCGTACGGGATTTCGGACGGGATTTCGGACGGGATTTCGGACAGGATTTCGGATGGGATTTCGGACGGAATTTCGTATGGGATTTCGGACGGGATTTCGATTTCCTACGGGATTTCGTACGGGATTTTGATTTCGTACGGGATGTTGTACGGGATTTCGATTTTGTACGGGATTTCGGACGGGATTTCGTACAGGATTTCGATTTTGTACGGGATTTCGGACTGGATTTCGTACAGGATTTCGATTTTGTACGGGATTTCGTACGGGATTTCGATTTCGTATGGGATTTCGTACGGGATTTCGGACGGGATTTCGGACGAGATTTCGGACGCGATTTCGGACGGGATTTCGGACGGGATTTCGTACGGGATTTCGTACGGGATTTCGATTTCCTACGGGATTTCGTACGGGATTTTGATTTCGTACGGGATGTTGTACGGGATTTCGATTTTGTACGGGATTTCGGACGGGATTTCGTACAGGATTTCGATTTTGTACGGGATTTCAGACTGGATTTCGTACAGGATTTCGATTTTGTACGGGATTTCGTACGGGATTTCGATTTCGTATGGGATTTCGTACGGGATTTCGGACGGGATTTCGGACGAGATTTCGGACGCGATTTCGTACGGGATGTCGTACGGGATTTCGTACAGGATTTCGATTTTGTACGGGATTTCGGACTGGATTTCGTACAGGATTTCGTACGGGATTTCGTACGGGATTTCGTACGGGATTTCGGACGGGATTTCGGACGGGATTTCGGACAGGATTTCGGATGGGATTTCGGACGGAATTTCGTATGGGATTTCGGACGGGATTTCGATTTCCTACGGGATTTCGTACGGGATTTCGATTTCGTACGGGATTTCGTATAGGATTTCGATTTTGTACGGGATTTTGGACTGGATTTCGTACAGGATTTCGTACGGGATTTCGTACGGGATTTCGTACGGGATTTCGGACGGGATTTCGGACGGGATTTCGGACAGGATTTCGGATGGGATTTCGGACGGAATTTCGTATGGGATTTCGGACGGGATTTCGATTTCCTACGGGATTTCGTACGGGATTTTGATTTCGTACGGGATGTTGTACGGGATTTCGATTTTGTACGGGATTTCGGACGGGATTTCGTACAGGATTTCGATTTTGTACGGGATTTCGGACTGGATTTCGTACAGGATTTCGATTTTGTACGGGATTTCGTACGGGATTTCGATTTCGTATGGGATTTCGTACGGGATTTCGGACGGGATTTCGGACGAGATTTCGGACGCGATTTCGGACGGGATTTCGGACGGGATTTCGTACGGGATTTCGTACGGGATTTCGATTTCGTACGAGATTTCGATTTCGTACGGGATTTCGATTTTGTACAGTATTTCGGACTGGATTTCGTACAGGATTTCGTACGGGATTTCGTACGGGATTTCGTACGGGATTTCAGACGGGATTTCGGACGGGATTTCGGACAGGATTTCGGATGGGATTTCGGACGGAATTTCGTATTGGATTTCGGACGGGATTTCGATTTCCTACGGGATTTCGTACGGGATTTCGATTTCGTACGGGATGTTGTACGGGATTTCGATTTTGTACGGGATTTCGGACGGGATTTCGTACAGGATTTCGATTTTGTACGGGATTTCGGACTGGATTTCGTACAGGATTTCGATTTTGTACGGGATTTCGTACGGGATTTCGATTTCGTACGGGATTTCGTACAGGATTTCGATTTTGTACGGGATTTCGGACGGGATTTCGGACGGGATTTCGGACGAGATTTCGGACGCGATTTCGGACGGAATTTCGGACGGGATTTCGATTTCGTACGGGATTTCGATTTCGTACGGGATTTCGATTTTGTACAGTATTTCGGACTGGATTTCGTACAGGATTTCGTACGGGAATTCGGAAGGGATTTCGGACTGGTTTTTGGACGGGATTTCGGACGGGATTTAGATTTCGGACAGGATTTAGATTTCGGACGGGATTTCGTATGGGATTTCGATTTCATACGGGATTTCGTACGGGATTTCGGACGGGATTTTGGACGGGATTTCGGACAGGATTTCGGATGGGATTTCGATTTCATACGGGATTTCGTACGGGATTTCGATTTCGTACGGGATTTCGGACGGGATTTCGATTTCGTACGGGATTTCGTACGGGATTTCGATTTTGTACGGGATTTCGGACGGGATTTCGGACAAGATTTCGTACGGGATTTCGGACGCGATTTCGGACGGGATTTCGGACGGGATTTCGTATGGGATTTCGATTTCGTACGGGATTTCGATTTCGTATGGGATTTCGTACGGGATTTCGGACGGGATTTCGGACGAGATTTCGGACGCGATTTCGGACGGGATTTCGGACGGGATTTCGTACGGGATTTCGTACGGGATTTCAGACGGGATTTCGGACGGGATTTCGGACAGGATTTCGGATGGGATTTCGGACGGAATTTCGTATTGGATTTCGGACGGGATTTCGATTTCCTACGGGATTTCGTACGGGATTTCGATTTCGTACGGGATGTTGTACGGGATTTCGATTTTGTACGGGATTTCGTACGGGATTTCGATTTCGTATGGGATTTCGTACGGGATTTCGGACGGGATTTCGGACGAGATTTCGGACGCGATTTCGGACGGGATTTCGGACGGGATTTCGTACGGGATTTCGTACGGGATTTCGATTTCGTACGAGATTTCGATTTCGTACGGGATTTCGATTTTGTACAGTATTTCGGACTGGATTTCGTACAGGATTTCGTACGGGATTTCGTACGGGATTTCGTACGGGATTTCAGACGGGATTTCGGACGGGATTTCGGACAGGATTTCGGATGGGATTTCGGACGGAATTTCGTATTGGATTTCGGACGGGATTTCGATTTCCTACGGGATTTCGTACGGGATTTCGATTTCGTACGGGATGTTGTACGGGATTTCGATTTTGTACGGGATTTCGGACGGGATTTCGTACAGGATTTCGATTTTGTACGGGATTTCGGACTGGATTTCGTACAGGATTTCGATTTTGTACGGGATTTCGTACGGGATTTCGATTTCGTACGGGATTTCGTACAGGATTTCGATTTTGTACGGGATTTCGGACGGGATTTCGGACGGGATTTCGGACGAGATTTCGGACGCGATTTCGGACGGAATTTCGGACGGGATTTCGATTTCGTACGGGATTTCGATTTCGTACGGGATTTCGATTTTGTACAGTATTTCGGACTGGATTTCGTACAGGATTTCGTACGGGAATTCGGAAGGGATTTCGGACTGGTTTTTGGACGGGATTTCGGACGGGATTTAGATTTCGGACAGGATTTAGATTTCGGACGGGATTTCGTATGGGATTTCGATTTCATACGGGATTTCGTACGGGATTTCGGACGGGATTTTGGACGGGATTTCGGACAGGATTTCGGATGGGATTTCGATTTCATACGGGATTTCGTACGGGATTTCGATTTCGTACGGGATTTCGGACGGGATTTCGATTTCGTACGGGATTTCGTACGGGATTTCGATTTTGTACGGGATTTCGGACGGGATTTCGGACAAGATTTCGTACGGGATTTCGGACGCGATTTCGGACGGGATTTCGGACGGGATTTCGTATGGGATTTCGATTTCGTACGGGATTTCGATTTCGTATGGGATTTCGTACGGGATTTCGGACGGGATTTCGGACGAGATTTCGGACGCGATTTCGGACGGGATTTCGGACGGGATTTCGTACGGGATTTCGTACGGGATTTCAGACGGGATTTCGGACGGGATTTCGGACAGGATTTCGGATGGGATTTCGGACGGAATTTCGTATTGGATTTCGGACGGGATTTCGATTTCCTACGGGATTTCGTACGGGATTTCGATTTCGTACGGGATGTTGTACGGGATTTCGATTTTGTACGGGATTTCGGACGGGATTTCGTACAGGATTTCGATTTTGTACGGGATTTCGGACTGGATTTCGTACAGGATTTCGATTTTGTACGGGATTTCGTACGGGATTTCGATTTCGTACGGGATTTCGTACAGGATTTCGATTTTGTACGGGATTTCGGACGGGATTTCGGACGGGATTTCGGACGAGATTTCGGACGCGATTTCGGACGGAATTTCGGACGGGATTTCGATTTCGTACGGGATTTCGATTTCGTACGGGATTTCGATTTTGTACAGTATTTCGGACTGGATTTCGTACAGGATTTCGTACGGGAATTCGGAAGGGATTTCGGACTGGTTTTTGGACGGGATTTCGGACGGGATTTAGATTTCGGACAGGATTTAGATTTCGGACGGGATTTCGTATGGGATTTCGATTTCATACGGGATTTCGTACGGGATTTCGGACGGGATTTTGGACGGGATTTCGGACAGGATTTCGGATGGGATTTCGATTTCATACGGGATTTCGTACGGGATTTCGATTTCGTACGGGATTTCGGACGGGATTTCGATTTCGTACGGGATTTCGTACGGGATTTCGATTTTGTACGGGATTTCGGACGGGATTTCGGACAAGATTTCGTACGGGATTTCGGACGCGATTTCGGACGGGATTTCGGACGGGATTTCGTATGGGATTTCGATTTCGTACGGGATTTCGATTTCGTACGGGATTTTGTACGGGATTTAGATTTCGTACGGGATTTCGGACAGGATTTTGTACAGGATTTTGTACGGGATTTCGTACAGGATTTCGGACGGGAATTCGGACGGGATCTCGGGCGGGATTTCGGACGGGATTTCGGACGGGATTTCGGATGGGATTTCGGACGGGATTTCGATTTCGTACGGGATTTCGTACGGGATTTCGTACGGGAATTCTATTTTGTACGGGATTTTAGACGGGATTTCGGACAGGATTTCGGACGGGATTTCGGACGGGATTTCGGACGGGATTTCGGACGGGATTTCGGACGGGATTTCGGACGGGATTTTGGACGAGATTTCAGACGCGATTTCGGACTGGATCTCGGACAGGATTTCGGACGGGATTTCGGACGGGATTTCGATTTCGTACAGGATTTCGTACGGGATTTCGATTTCGTACGGGATTTCGTACGGGATTTCGTACAGGATTTCGATTTTGTACTGGATTTCGGACTGGATTTCGTACAGGATTTCGTACGGGATTTCGTACGGGATTTCGTACGGGATTTCGGACGGGATTTCGGACGGGATTTCGGACAGGATTTCGGATGGGATTTCGATTTCGTACGGGATTTTGTACGGGATTTCTTACGGGATTTAGATTTTGTACGGGATTTCGGACTGGATTTCGTACAGGATTTCGTGAGGGATTTCGTAAGGGATTTCGTACGGGTTTTCGGACGGGTTTTCGGACGGGATTTCGGACGGGATTTAGATATCGGACGGGATTTAGATTTCGGACGGGATTTCGTACGGGATTTCGATTTTGTACGGGATTTCGGACGGGATTTCGGACGGGATTTCGGACGCGATTTCGGACGGGATTTCGGACGGGATTTCGTACGGGATTTCGTACAGGATTTCGTACGGGATTTCGATTTCGTACGGGATTTCGATTTCGTACGGGATTTCGTACGGGATTACGATTTTGTACAGGATTTCGGACTGGATTTTGTACAGGATTTCGTACGGGATTTCGGAAGGGATTTCGGACTGGTTTTTGGACGGGATTTCGGACGGGATTTAGATTTCGGACGGGATTTAGATTTCGGACGGGATTTCGTATGGGATTTCGTACGGGATTTCGATTTCGTACGGGATTTCGTACGGGATTTCGATTTTGTACGGGATTTCGTACGGGATTTCGATTTTGTACGGGATTTCGGACGGGATTTCGGACGGGATTTCGGACGCGATTTCGGACGGGATTTCGGACGGGATTTCGTACGGGATTTCGTACAGGATTTCGTACGGGATTTTGATTTCGTACGGGATTTCGATTTCGTACGGGATTTCGTACGGGATTTCGATTTTGTACGGGATTTCGGACGGGATTTCGGACAAGATTTCGTACGGGATTTCGGACGCGATTTCGGACGGGATTTCGGACGGGATTTCGTATGGGATTTCGATTTCGTACGGGATTTCGATTTCGTACGGGATTTTGTACGGGATTTAGATTTCGTACGGGATTTCGGACAGGATTTTGTACAGGATTTTGTACGGGATTTCGCACAGGATTTCGGACGGGAATTCGGACGGGATCTCGGGCGGGATTTCGGACGGGATTTCGGACGGGATTTCGGATGGGATTTCGGACGGGATTTCGATTTCGTACGGGATTTCGTACGGGATTTCGTACGGGAATTCGATTTTGTACGGGATTTTAGACGGGATTTCGGACAGGATTTCGGACGGGATTTCGGACGGGATTTCGGACGGGATTTCGGACGGGATTTCGGACGGGATTTCGGACGGGATTTCGGACGGGATTTTGGACGAGATTTCAGACGCGATTTCGGACTGGATCTCGGACAGGATTTCGGACGGGATTTCGGAGGGGATTTCGATTTCGTACAGGATTTCGTACGGGATTTCGATTTCGTACGGGATTTCGTACGGGATTTCGTACAGGATTTCGATTTTGTACTGGATTTCGGACTGGATTTCGTACAGGATTTCGTACGGGATTTCGTACGGGATTTCGTACGGGATTTCGGACGGGATTTCGGACGGGATTTCGGACAGGATTTCGGATAAGATTTCGATTTCGGCGGGATTTTGTACGGGATTTCTTACGGGATTTAGATTTTGTACGTGATTTCGGACTGGATTTCGTACAGGATTTCGTGAGGGATTTCGTAAGGGATTTCGTACGGGTTTTCGGACGGGTTTTCGGACGGGATTTCGGACGGGATTTAGATATCGGACGGGATTTAGATTTCGGACGGGATTTCGTACGGGATTTCGATTTTTGTACGGGATTTCGGACGGGATTTCGGACGGGATTTCGGACGCGATTTCGGACGGGATTTCGGACGGGATTTCGTACGGGATTTCGTACAGGATTTCGTACGGGATTTCGATTTCGTACGGGATTTCGATTTCGTACGGGATTTCGTACGGGATTACGATTTTGTACAGGATTTCGGACTGGATTTCGTACAGGATTTCGTACGGGATTTCGGAAGGGATTTCGGACTGGTTTTTGGACGGGATTTCGGACGGGATTTAGATTTCGGACGGGATTTAGATTTCGGACGGGATTTCGTATGGGATTTTGTACGGGATTTCGATTTCGTACGGGATTTCGTACGGGATTTCGATTTTGTACGGGATTTCGTACGGGATTTCGATTTTGTACGAGATTTCGGACGGGATTTCGGACGGGATTTCGGACGGGATTTCGGACGCGATTTCGGACGGGATTTCGGACGGGATTTCGTACGGGATTTCGTACAGGATTTCGTACGGGATTTTGATTTCGTACGGGATTTCTATTTCGTACGGGATTTCGTACAGGATTTCGATTTTGTACGGGATTTCGGACGGGATTTTGGACGGGATTTCGGACGTGATTTCGGACGTGATTTCGGACGGGATTTCGGACGGGATTTCGTACGGGATTTCGTACGGGATTTCGATTTCGTACGGGATTTCGATTTCGTACGGGATTTCGTACGGGATTTCGATTTTGTACAGGATTTCGGACTGGATTTCGTACGGGATTTCGTTCGGGATTTCGGAAGGGATTTCGGACTGGTTTTTGGACGGGATTTCGGACGTGATTTAGATTTCGGACGGGATTTAGATTTCGTACGGGATTTCGTACGGGATTTCGTACGGGATTTCGATTTTGTACGGGAATTCAGACGGGATTTCGGACGGGATTTCGGACGGGATTTCGGACGGGATTTCGTACGGGATTTCGGACGGGATTTCGGACGGGATTTCGGACGGGATTTTGGACGTGATTTCGGACGGGATTTTGGACGAGATTTCAGACGGGATTTCGGACGGGATTTCGTACGGGATTTCGTACGGGATTTCGATTTCGTACGGGATTTCGATTTCGTACGGGATTTCGTACGGGATTTTAGATTTCGTACGGGATTTCGGACAGGATTTCGTACAGGATTTTGTACGGGATTTCGTACAGGATTTCGGACGGGAATTCGGACGGGATCTCGGGCGGGATTTCGGACGGGATTTCGGACGGGATTTCGGATGGGATTTCGGACGGGATTTCGATTTCGTACAGGATTTCGTACGGGATTTCGTACGGGAATTCGATTTTGTACGGGATTTCAGACGGGATTTCGGACGGGATTTCGGACGGGATTTCGGACGGGATTTCGGACGGGGTTTCGTACAGGATTTCGGACGGGATTTCGGACGGGATTTCGGACGGGATTTCGGACGGGATTTTGATCGAGATTTCAGACGGGATTTCGGACTGGATTTTGGACGAAATTTCAGACGCGATTTCGGACTGGATCTCGGACGGGATTTCGGACGGGATTTCGGACGGGATTTCGGACGGGATTTCGGACGGGATTTCGTACGGGATTTCGGACGGGATTTCGGACGGGATTTCGGACGTGATTTCGGACGGGATTTTGATCGAGATTTCAGACGGGATTTCGGACGGGATTTTGTACGGGATTTCGTACGGGATTTCGATTTCGTACGGGATTTCGTACAGGATTTCGATTTTGTACGGGATTTCGGACTGGATTTCGTACAGGATTTCGTACGGGATTTCGTACGGGATTTCGTACGGGATTTCGGACGGGATTTCGGACGGGATTTCGGACAGGATTTCGGATGGGATTTCGGATGGAATTTCGTATGGGATTTCGGACGGGATTTCGATTTCCTACGGGATTTCGTACGGGATTTCGATTTCTTACGGGATTTCGTATAGGATTTCGATTTTGTACGGGATTTCGGACTGGATTTCGTACAGGATTTCGTACGGGATTTCGTACGGGATTTCGTACGGGATTTCGGACGGGATTTCGGACGGGATTTCGGACAGGATTTCGGATGGGATTTCGGACGGAATTTCGTATGGGATTTCGGACGGGATTTCGATTTCCTACGGGATTTCGTACGGGATTTCGATTTCGTACGGGATTTCGTATAGGATTTCGATTTTGTACGGGATTTCGGACTGGATTTCGTACAGGATTTCGATTTTGTACGGGATTTCGGACTGGATTTCGTACAGGATTTCGATTTTGTACGGGATTTCGTACGGGATTTCGATTTCGTACGGGATTTCGTACCGGATTTCGATTTTGTACAGGATTTCGGACTGGATTTCGTACGGGATTTCGTTCGGGATTTCGGAAGGGATTTCGGACTGGTTTTTGGACGGGATTTCGGACGTGATTTAGATTTCGGACGGGATTTAGATTTCGTACGGGATTTCGTACGGGATTTCGTACGGGATTTCGATTTTGTACGGGAATTCAGACGGGATTTCGGACGGGATTTCGGACGGGATTTCGGACGGGATTTCGTACGGGATTTCGGACGGGATTTCGGACGGGATTTCGGACGGGATTTTGGACGTGATTTCGGACGGGATTTTGGACGAGATTTCAGACGGGATTTCGGACGGGATTTCGTACGGGATTTCGTACGGGATTTCGATTTCGTACGGGATTTCGATTTCGTACGGGATTTCGTACGGGATTTTAGATTTCGTACGGGATTTCGGACAGGATTTCGTACAGGATTTTGTACGGGATTTCGTACAGGATTTCGGACGGGAATTCGGACGGGATCTCGGGCGGGATTTCGGACGGGATTTCGGACGGGATTTCGGATGGGATTTCGGACGGGATTTCGATTTCGTACAGGATTTCGTACGGGATTTCGTACGGGAATTCGATTTTGTACGGGATTTCAGACGGGATTTCGGACGGGATTTCGGACGGGATTTCGGACGGGATTTCGGACGGGGTTTCGTACAGGATTTCGGACGGGATTTCGGACGGGATTTCGGACGGGATTTCGGACGGGATTTTGATCGAGATTTCAGACGGGATTTCGGACTGGATTTTGGACGAAATTTCAGACGCGATTTCGGACTGGATCTCGGACGGGATTTCGGACGGGATTTCGGACGGGATTTCGGACGGGATTTCGGACAGGATTTCGTACGGGATTTCGGACGGGATTTCGGACGGGATTTCGGACGTGATTTCGGACGGGATTTTGATCGAGATTTCAGACGGGATTTCGGACGGGATTTTGTACGGGATTTCGTACGGGATTTCGATTTCGTACGGGATTTCGTACAGGATTTCGATTTTGTACGGGATTTCGGACTGGATTTCGTACAGGATTTCGTACGGGATTTCGTACGGGATTTCGTACGGGATTTCGGACGGGATTTCGGACGGGATTTCGGACAGGATTTCGGATGGGATTTCGGATGGAATTTCGTATGGGATTTCGGACGGGATTTCGATTTCCTACGGGATTTCGTACGGGATTTCGATTTCTTACGGGATTTCGTATAGGATTTCGATTTTGTACGGGATTTCGGACTGGATTTCGTACAGGATTTCGTACGGGATTTCGTACGGGATTTCGTACGGGATTTCGGACGGGATTTCGGACGGGATTTCGGACAGGATTTCGGATGGGATTTCGGACGGAATTTCGTATGGGATTTCGGACGGGATTTCGATTTCCTACGGGATTTCGTACGGGATTTCGATTTCGTACGGGATTTCGTATAGGATTTCGATTTTGTACGGGATTTCGGACTGGATTTCGTACAGGATTTCGATTTTGTACGGGATTTCGTACGGGATTTCGATTTCGTACGGGATTTCGTACAGGATTTCGATTTTGTACGGGATTTCGGACTGGATTTCGTACAGGATTTCGATTTTGTACGGGATTTCGTACGGGATTTCGATTTCGTACGGGATTTCGTACCGGATTTCGATTTTGTACGGGATTTCGGACGGGATTTCGGACGGGATTTCGGACGAGATTTCGGACGCGATTTCGGACGGGATTTCGGACGGGATTTCGTACGGGATTTCGTACAGGATTTCGATTTCGTACGGGATTTCGATTTCGTACGGGATTTCGATTTTGTACAGTATTTCGGACTGGATTTCGTACAGGATTTCGTACGGGAATTCGGAAGGGATTTCGGACTGGTTTTTGGACGGGATTTCGGACGGGATTTAGATTTCGGACAGGATTTAGATTTCGGACGGGATTTCGTATGGGATTTCGATTTCATACGGGATTTCGTACGGGATTTCGGACGGGATTTCGGACGGGATTTCGGACAGGATTTCGGATGGGATTTCGATTTCGTACGGGATTTCGATTTCGTACGGGATTTCGGACGGGATTTCGATTTCGTACGGGATTTCGTACGGGATTTCGATTTTGTACGGGATTTCGATTTCGTACGGGATTTTGTATGGGATTTAGATTTCGTACGGGATTTCGGACAGGATTTCGTACAGGATTTTGTACGTGATTTCGGACGCGATTTCGGACGGGATTTCGGACGGGATTTCGGACGGGATTTCGGACGGGATTTCGTACGGGATTTCGATTTCGTACGGGATTTCGATTTCGTACGGGATTTTGTACGGGATTTAATTTTCGTACGGGATTTCGGACAGGATTTCGTACAGGATTTTGCACGGGATTTCGTACAGGATTTCGGACGGGAATTCGGACGGGATCTCGGGCGGGATTTCGGACGGGATTTCGGACGGGATTTTGGATAGGATTTCGGACGGGATTTCGATTTCGTATGGGATTTCGTACGGGATTTCGTACGGGAATTCGATTTTGTACGGGATTTTTGACGGGATTTCGGACGGGATTTCGGACGGGATTTCGGACGGGATTTCGGACGGGATTTCGGACGGCATTTTGGACGAGATTTCAGACGCGATTTCGGACTGGATCTCGGACGGGATTTCGGACGGGATTTCGGACGGGATTTAGATTTCGTACAGGATTTCGTACGGGATTTCGATTTCGTACGGGATTTCGTACGGGATTTCGTACAGGATTTCGATTTTGTACTGGATTTCGGACTGGATTTCGTACAGGATTTCGTACGGGATTTCATACGGGATTTCGTACGGGATTTCGGACGGGATTTCGGACGGGATTTAGGACAGGATTTCGGATGGGATTTCGATTTCGTACGGGATTTTGTACGGGATTTCTTACGGGATTTAGATTTTGTACGGGATTTCGGACTGGATTTCGTACAAGATTTCGTGAGGGATTTCGTAAGGGATTTCGTACGGGTTTTCGGACGGGTTTTCGGACGGGTTTTCGGACGGGATTTCGGACGGGATTTAGATATCGGACGGGATTTAGATTTCGGACGGGATTTCGTATGGGATTTCGTACGGGATTTCGATTTCGTACGGGATTTCGACGGGATTTCGATTTTGTACGGGATTTCGTACGGGATTTCGATTTTGTACGGGATTTCGGACGGTATTTCGGACGGGATTTCGGACGGGGTTTCGGACGCGATTTCGGACGGGATTTCGGACGGGATTTCGTACGGGATTTCGTACAGGATTTCGTACGGGATTTCGATTTCGTACGGGATTTAGATTTCGTACGGGATTTCGTACAGGATTACGATTTTGTACAGGATTTCGGACTGGATTTCGTACAGGATTTTGTACGGGATTTCGGAAGGGATTTCGGACTGGTTTTTGGACGGGATTTCGGACGGGATTTAGATTTCGGACGGGATTTAGATTTCGGACGGGATTTCGTATGGGATTTCGTACGGGATTTCGATTTCGTACGGGATGTCGTACGGGATTTCGATTTCGTACGGGATTTCGTACAGGATTTCGATTTTGAACGGGATTTCGGACGGGATTTTGGACGGGATTTCGGACGGGATTTCGGACGTGATTTCGGACGGGATTTCGGACGGGATTTCGTACGGGATTTCGTACGGGATTTCGATTTCGTACGGGATTTCGATTTCGTACGGGATTTCGTACGGGATTTCGATTTTGTACAGGATTTCGGACTGGATTTCGTACGGGATTTCGTTCGGGATTTCGGAAGGGATTTCGGACTGGTTTTTGGACGGGATTTCGGACGTGATTTAGATTTCGGACGGGATTTAGATTTCGTACGGGATTTTGTACGGGATTTCGTACGGGATTTCGATTTTGTACGGGATTTCAGACGGGATTTCGGACGGGATTTCGGACGGGATTTCGGACGGGATTTCGTACGGGATTTCGGACGGGATTTCGGACGGGATTTCGGACGGGATTTCGGACGTGATTTCGGACGGGATTTTGGACGAGATTTCAGACGGGATTTCGGACGGGATTTCGTACGGGATTTCGATTTCGTACGGGATTTCGATTTCGTACGGGATTTCGTACGGGATTTTAGATTTCGTACGGGATTTCGGACAGGATTTCGTACAGGATTTTGTACGGGATTTCGTACAGGATTTCGGACGGGAATTCGGACGGGATCTCGGGCGGGATTTCGGACGGGATTTCGGACGGGATTTCGGATGGGATTTTGGACGGGATTTCGATTTCGTACAGGATTTCGTACGGGATTTCGTACGGGAATTCGATTTTGTACGGGATTTCAGACGGGATTTCGGACGGGATTTCGGACGGGATTTCGGACGGGTTTTCGGACGGGTTTTCGGACGGGTTTCGGACGGGATTTCGGATGGGATTTAGATATCGGACGGGATTTAGATTTCGGACGGGATTTCGTATGGGATTTCGTACGGGATTTCGATTTCGTACGGGATTTCGACGGGATTTCGATTTTGTACGGGATTTCGTACGGGATTTCGATTTTGTACGGGATTTCGGACGGTATTTCGGACGGGATTTCGGACGGGGTTTCGGACGCGATTTCGGACGGGATTTCGGACGGGATTTCGTACGGGATTTCGTACAGGATTTCGTACGGGATTTCGATTTCGTACGGGATTTAGATTTCGTACGGGATTTCGTACAGGATTACGATTTTGTACAGGATTTCGGACTGGATTTCGTACAGGATTTTGTACGGGATTTCGGAAGGGATTTCGGACTGGTTTTTGGACGGGATTTCGGACGGGATTTAGATTTCGGACGGGATTTAGATTTCGGACGGGATTTCGTATGGGATTTCGTACGGGATTTCGATTTCGTACGGGATGTCGTACGGGATTTCGATTTCGTACGGGATTTCGTACAGGATTTCGATTTTGAACGGGATTTCGGACGGGATTTTGGACGGGATTTCGGACGGGATTTCGGACGTGATTTCGGACAGGATTTCGGACGGGATTTCGTACGGGATTTCGTACGGGATTTCGATTTCGTACGGGATTTCGATTTCGTACGGGATTTCGTACGGGATTTCGATTTTGTACAGGATTTCGGACTGGATTTCGTACGTGATTTCGTTCGGGATTTCGGAAGGGATTTCGGACTGGTTTTTGGACGGGATTTCGGACGTGATTTAGATTTCGGACGGGATTTAGATTTCGTACGGGATTTTGTACGGGATTTCGTACGGGATTTCGATTTTGTACGGGATTTCAGACGGGATTTCGGACGGGATTTCGGACGGGATTTCGGACGGGATTTCGTACGGGATTTCGGACGGGATTTCGGACGGGATTTCGGACGGGATTTCGGACGTGATTTCGGACGGGATTTTGGACGAGATTTCAGACGGGATTTCGGACGGGATTTCGTACGGGATTTCGATTTCGTACGGGATTTCGATTTCGTACGGGATTTCGTACGGGATTTTAGATTTCGTACGGGATTTCGGACAGGATTTCGTACAGGATTTTGTACGGGATTTCGTACAGGATTTCGGACGGGAATTCGGACGGGATCTCGGGCGGGATTTCGGACGGGATTTCGGACGGGATTTCGGATGGGATTTTGGACGGGATTTCGATTTCGTACAGGATTTCGTACGGGATTTCGTACGGGAATTCGATTTTGTACGGGATTTCAGACGGGATTTCGGACGGGATTTCGGACGGGATTTCGTACGGGTTTTCGGACGGGTTTTCGGACGGGTTTTCGGACGGGATTTCGGATGGGATTTAGATATCGGACGGGATTTAGATTTCGGACGGGATTTCGTATGGGATTTCGTACGGGATTTCGATTTCGTACGGGATTTCGACGGGATTTCGATTTTGTACGGGATTTCGTACGGGATTTCGATTTTGTACGGGATTTCGGACGGTATTTCGGACGGGATTTCGGACGGGGTTTCGGACGCGATTTCGGACGGGATTTCGGACGGGATTTCGTACGGGATTTCGTACAGGATTTCGTACGGGATTTCGATTTCGTACGGGATTTAGATTTCGTACGGGATTTCGTACAGGATTACGATTTTGTACAGGATTTCGGACTGGATTTCGTACAGGATTTTGTACGGGATTTCGGAAGGGATTTCGGACTGGTTTTTGGACGGGATTTCGGACGGGATTTAGATTTCGGACGGGATTTAGATTTCGGACGGGATTTCGTATGGGATTTCGTACGGGATTTCGATTTCGTACGGGATGTCGTACGGGATTTCGATTTCGTACGGGATTTCGTACAGGATTTCGATTTTGAACGGGATTTCGGACGGGATTTTGGACGGGATTTCGGACGGGATTTCGGACGTGATTTCGGACAGGATTTCGGACGGGATTTCGTACGGGATTTCGTACGGGATTTCGATTTCGTACGGGATTTCGATTTCGTACGGGATTTCGTACGGGATTTCGATTTTGTACAGGATTTCGGACTGGATTTCGTACGTGATTTCGTTCGGGATTTCGGAAGGGATTTCGGACTGGTTTTTGGACGGGATTTCGGACGTGATTTAGATTTCGGACGGGATTTAGATTTCGTACGGGATTTTGTACGGGATTTCGTACGGGATTTCGATTTTGTACGGGATTTCAGACGGGATTTCGGACGGGATTTCGGACGGGATTTCGGACGGGATTTCGTACGGGATTTCGGACGGGATTTCGGACGGGATTTCGGACGGGATTTCGGACGTGATTTCGGACGGGATTTTGGACGAGATTTCAGACGGGATTTCGGACGGGATTTCGTACGGGATTTCGATTTCGTACGGGATTTCGATTTCGTACGGGATTTCGTACGGGATTTTAGATTTCGTACGGGATTTCGGACAGGATTTCGTACAGGATTTTGTACGGGATTTCGTACAGGATTTCGGACGGGAATTCGGACGGGATCTCGGGCGGGATTTCGGACGGGATTTCGGACGGGATTTCGGATGGGATTTTGGACGGGATTTCGATTTCGTACAGGATTTCGTACGGGATTTCGTACGGGAATTCGATTTTGTACGGGATTTCAGACGGGATTTCGGACGGGATTTCGGACGGGATTTCGGACGGGATTTCGGACGGGGTTTCGTACGGGATTTCGGACGGGATTTCAGACGGGATTTCGGACGGGATTTCGGACGGGATTTTGGACGAAATTTCAGACGCGATTTCGGACTGGATCTCGGACGGGATTTCGGACGGGATTTCGGACGGGATTTCGGACGGGATTTCGGACGGGATTTCGGACGTGATTTCGGACGGGATTTTGATCGAGATTTCAGACGGGATTTGGGACGGGATTTTGTACGGGATTTCGTACGGGATTCATTTCGTACGGGATTTCGATTTCGTACGGGATTTCGTACGGGATTTTAGATTTCGTACGGGATTTCGGACAGGATTTCGTACAGGATTTTGTACGGGATTTCGTACAGGATTTCGGACGGGAATTCGGACGGGATCTCGGGCGGGATTTCGGACGGGATTTCAGACGGGATTTCGGACTGGATCTCGGATGGGATTTCGGACGGGATTTCGGACGGGATTTCGGACGGGATTTCGTACGGGATTTCGGACGGGATTTCGGACAGGATTTCGGACGGGATTTCGGACGTGATTTCGGACGGGATTTTGGACGAGATTTCAGACGGGATTTCGGACGGGATTTTGTACGGGATTTCGTACGGGATTTCGATTTCGTACGGGATTTCGATTTCGTACGGGATTTCGTACGGGATTTAGATTTCGTACGGGATTTCGTACGGGATTTCGTACAGGATTTCGATTTTGTATGGGATTTCTTACGGGATTTCGTACGGGATTTCGATTTCGTACGGGATTTCGGACGGGATTTAGATTTCGTACAGGATTTCGTACGGGATTTCGATTTCGTACGGGATTTCGTAGGGGATTTCGTACAGGATTTCGATTTTGTACTGGATTTCGGACTGGATTTCGTACAGGATTTCGTACGGGATTTCGTACGGGATTTCGGACGGGATTTCGGACGGGATTTAGGACAGGATTTCGGATGGGATTTCGATTTCGTATGGGATTTTGTACGGGATTTCTTACGGGATTTAGATTTTGTACGGGATTTCGGACTGGATTTCGTACAGGATTTCGTGAGGGATTTCGTAAGGGATTTCGTACGGGTTTTCGGACGGGTTTTCGGACGGGATTTCGGACGGGATTTAGATATCGGACGGGATTTAGATTTCGGACGGGATTTCGTATGGGATTTCGTACGGGATTTCGATTTCGTACGGGATTTCGACGGGATTTCGATTTTGTACGGGATTTCGTACGGGATTTCGATTTTGTACGGGATTTCGGACGGTATTTCGGACGGGATTTCGGACGGGATTTCGGACGCGATTTCGGACGGGATTTCGGACGGGATTTCGTACGGGATTTCGTACAGGATTTCGTACGGGATTTCGATTTCGTACGGGATTTAGATTTCGTACGGGATTTCGTACAAGATTACGATTTTGTACAGGATTTCGGACTGGATTTCGTACAGGATTTTGTACGGGATTTCGGAAGGGATTTTGGACTGGTTTTTGGACGGGATTTCGGACGGGATTTAGATTTCGGACGGGATTTAGATTTCGGACGGGATTTCGTATGGGATTTCGTACGGGATTTCGATTTCGTACGGGATGTCGTACGGGATTTCGATTTCGTACGGGATTTCGTACAGGATTTCGATTTTGAACGGGATTTCGGACGGGATTTTGGACGGGATTTCGGACGGGATTTTGGACGTGATTTCGGACGGGATTTCGGACGGGATTTCGTACGGGATTTCGTACGGGATTTCGATTTCGTACGGGATTTCGATTTCGTACGGGATTTCGTACGGGATTTCGATTTTGTACAGGATTTCGGACTGGATTTCGTACGGGATTTCGTTCGGGATTTCGGAAGGGATTTCGGACTGGTTTTTGGACGGGATTTCGGACGTGATTTAGATTTCGGACGGGATTTAGATTTCGTACGGGATTTTGTACGGGATTTCGTACGGGATTTCGATTTTGTACGGGATTTCAGACGGGATTTCGGACGGGATTTCGGACGGGATTTCGGACGGGATTTCGTACGGGATTTCGGACGGGATTTCGGACGGGATTTCGGACGGGATTTCGGACGTGATTTCGGACGGGATTTTGGACGAGATTTCAGACGGGATTTCGGACGGGATTTCGTACGGGATTTCGATTTCGTACGGGATTTCGATTTCGTACGGGATTTCGTACGGGATTTTAGATTTCGTACGGGATTTCGGACAGGATTTCGTACAGGATTTTGTACGGGATTTCGTACAGGATTTCGGACGGGAATTCGGACGGGATCTCGGGCGGGATTTCGGACGGGATTTCGGACGGGATTTCGGATGGGATTTTGGACGGGATTTCGATTTCGTACAGGATTTCGTACGGGATTTCGTACGGGAATTCGATTTTGTACGGGATTTCAGACGGGATTTCGGACGGGATTTCGGACGGGATTTCGGACGGGATTTCGGACGGGGTTTCGTATGGGATATCGGACGGGATTTCAGACGGGATTTCGGACGGGATTTCGGACGGGATTTTGGACGAAATTTCAGACGCGATTTCGGACTGGATCTCGGACGGGATTTCGGACGGGATTTCGGACGGGATTTCGGACGGGATTTCGGACGGGATTTCGGACGTGATTTCGGACGGGATTTTGATCGAGATTTCAGACGGGATTTGGGACGGGATTTTGTACGGGATTTCGTACGGGATTTCGATTTCGTACGGGATTTCGATTTCGTACGGGATTTCGTACGGGATTTTAGATTTCGTACGGGATTTCGGACAGGATTTCGTACAGGATTTTGTACGGGATTTCGTACAGGATTTCGGACGGGAATTCGGACGGGATCTCGGGCGGGATTTCGGACGGGATTTCAGACGGGATTTCGGACTGGATCTCGGATGGGATTTCGGACGGGATTTCGGACGGGATTTCGGACGGGATTTCGTACGGGATTTCGGACGGGATTTCGGACGGGATTTCGGACGTGATTTCGGACGGGATTTTGGACGAGATTTCAGACGGGATTTCGGACGGGATTTTGTACGGGATTTCGTACGGGATTTCGATTTCGTACGGGATTTCGTACGGGATTTAGATTTCGTACGGGATTTCGTACGGGATTTCGTACAGGATTTCGATTTTGTATGGGATTTCTTACGGGATTTCGTACGGGATTTCGATTTCGTACGGGATTTCGGACGGGATTTAGATTTCGTACAGGATTTCGTACGGGATTTCGATTTCGTACGGGATTTCGTACGGGATTTCGTACAGGATTTCGATTTTGTACTGGATTTCGGACTGGATTTCGTACAGGATTTCGTACGGGATTTCGTACGGGATTTCGGACGGGATTTCGGACGGGATTTAGGACAGGATTTCGGATGGGATTTCGATTTCGTATGGGATTTTGTACGGGATTTCTTACGGGATTTAGATTTTGTACGGGATTTCGGACTGGATTTCGTACAGGATTTCGTGAGGGATTTCGTAAGGGATTTCGTACGGGTTTTCGGACGGGTTTTCGGACGGGATTTCGGACGGGATTTAGATATCGGACGGGATTTAGATTTCGGACGGGATTTCGTATGGGATTTCGTACGGGATTTCGATTTCGTACGGGATTTCGACGGGATTTCGATTTTGTACAAGATTTCGTACGGGATTTTGATTTTGTACGGGATTTCGGACGGTATTTCGGACGGGATTTCGGACGGGATTTCGGACGCGATTTCGGACGGGATTTCGGACGGGATTTCGTACGGGATTTCGTACAGGATTTCGTACGGGATTTCGATTTCGTACGGGATTTAGATTTCGTACGGGATTTCGTACAAGATTACGATTTTGTACAGGATTTCGGACTGGATTTCGTACAGGATTTTGTACGGGATTTCGGAAGGGATTTTGGACTGGTTTTTGGACGGGATTTCGGACGGGATTTAGATTTCGGACGGGATTTAGATTTCGGACGGGATTTCGTATGGGATTTCGTACGGGATTTCGATTTCGTACGGGATGTCATACGGGATTTCGATTTCGTACGGGATTTCGTACAGGATTTCGATTTTGAACGGGATTTCGGACGGAATTTTGGACGGGATTTCGGACGGGATTTCGGACGTGATTTCGGACGGGATTTCGGACGGGATTTCGTACGGGATTTCGTACGGGATTTCGATTTCGTACGGGATTTCGATTTCGTACGGGATTTCGTACGGGATTTCGATTTTGTACAGGATTTCGGACAGGATTTCGTACGGGATTTCGTTCGGGATTTCGGAAGGGATTTCGGACTGGTTTTTGGACAGGATTTCGGACGTGATTTAGATTTCGGACGGGATTTAGATTTCGTACGGGATTTTGTACGGGATTTCGTACGGGATTTCGATTTTGTACGGGATTTCAGACGGGATTTCGGACGGGATTTCGGACGGGATTTCGGACGGGATTTCGTACGGGATTTCGGACGGGATTTTGGATGGGATTTCGGACGGGATTTCGGACGTGATTTCGGACGGGATTTTGGACGAGATTTCAGACGGGATTTCGGACGGGATTTCGTACGGGATTTCGATTTCGTACGGGATTTCGATTTCGTACGGGATTTCGTACGGGATTTTAGATTTCGTACGGGATTTCGGACAGGATTTCGTACAGGATTTTGTACGGGATTTCGTACAGGATTTCGGACGGGAATTCGGACGGGATCTCGGGCGGGATTTCGGACGGGATTTCGGACGAAATTTCGGATGGGATTTCGGACAGGATTTCGATTTCGTACAGGATTTCGTACGGGATTTCGTACGGGATTTCGGACGGGATTTCGGACGGGATTTCGGACGGGATTTCGGACGGGATTTCGTACGGGATTTCGGACGGGATTTCGGACGGGATTTCGGACGGGATTTTGGACGAAATTTCAGACGCGATTTCGGACTGGATCTCGGACGGGATTTCGGACGGGATTTCGGACGGGATTTCGGACGGGATTTCGTACGGGATTTCGGACGGGATTTCGGACGGGATTTCGGACGGGATTTCGGACGTGATTTCGGACGGGATTTTGGACGAGATTTCAGACGGGATTTCGGACCGGATTTCGTACGGGATTTCGTACGGGATTTCGATTTCGTACGGGATTTCGATTTCGTACGGGATTTCGTACGGGATTTAGATTTCGTACGGGATTTCGTACAGGATTTCCATTTTGTATGGGATTTCGGACTGGATTTTGTACAGGATTTCGTACGGGATTTCGTACGGGATTTTGTACGGCATTTCGGACTGGATTTCGGACGGGATTTCGGACAGGATTTCGGATGGGATTTCGATTTCATACGGGATTTTGTACGGGATTTCTTACGGGATTTAGATTTTGTACGGGATCTCGGACTGGATTTCGTACAGGATTTCGTGAGGGATTTCGTAAGGGATTTCGTACGGGTTTTCGGACGGGTTTTCAGACGGGATTTCGGACGAGATTTAGATATCGGACGGGATTTAGATTTCGGACGGGATTTCGTATGGGATTTCGTACGGGATTTCGATTTCGTACGGGATTTCGATTTTGTACGGGATTTCTGACGCGATTTTGGACGGGATTTCGGACGGGATTTCGGACGGGATTTCGGACGGGATTTCGATTTCGTACAGGATTTCGTACGGGATTTCGATTTCGTACGGGATTTCGTACGGGATTTCGTACAGGATTTCGATTTTGTACTGGATTTCAGACTGGATTTCATACAGGATTTCGGACTGGATGTCGTACAGGATTTTGGACGGGATTTCGGACGGGATTTCGATTTCGTACAGGATTTCGTACGGGATTTCGTACGGGAATTCGATTTTGTACGGGATTTCAGACGGGATTTCGGACGGGATTTCGGACGGGATTTCGGACGGGATTTCGGACGGGGTTTCGTACGGGATTTCGGACGGGATTTCGGACGGGATTTCGGACGGGATTTCGGACGGGATTTTGGACGAAATTTCAGACGCGATTTCGGACTGGATCTCGGACCGGATTTCGGATGGGATTTCGGACGGGATTTCGGACGGGATTTCGTACGGGATTTCGGACGGGATTTCGGACGGGATTTCGTACGGGATTTCGGACGGGATTTCGATTTCGTACAGGATTTCGTACGGGATTTCGTACGGGAATTCGATTTTGTACGGGATTTCAGACGGGATTTCGGACGGGATTTCGGACGGGATTTCGGACGGGATTTCGGACGGGGTTTCGTACGGGATTTCGGACGGGATTTCGGACGGGATTTCGGACGGGATTTCGGACGGGATTTTGGACGAAATTTCAGACGCGATTTCGGACTGGATCTCGGACGGGATTTCGGACGGGATTTCGGACGGGATTTCGGACGGGATTTCGGACGGGATTTCGGACGGGATTTCGGACGTGATTTCGGACGGGATTTTGATCGAGATTTCAGACGGGATTTGGGACGGGATTTTGTACGGGATTTCGTACGGGATTTCGATTTCGTACGGGATTTTGATTTCGTACGGGATTTCGTACGGGATTTTAGATTTTGTACGGGATTTCGGACAGGATTTCGTACAGGATTTTGTACGGGATTTCGTACAGGATTTCGGACGGGAATTCGGACGGGATCTCGGGCGGGATTTCGGACGGGATTTCAGACGGGATTTCGGACGGGATTTCGGACGGGATTTCGGACGGGATTTCGGACGGGATTTCGTACGGGATTTCGGACGGGATTTCGGACGGGATTTCGGATGGGATTTTGGACGAAATTTCAGACGCGATTTCGGACTGGATCTCGGACGGGATTTCGGACGGGATTTCGGACGGGATTTCGGACGGGATTTCGTACGGCATTTCGGACGGGATTTCGGACGGGATTTCGGACGGGATTTCGGACGTGATTTCGGACGGGATTTTGGACGAGATTTCAGACGGGATTTCGGACGGGATTTCGTACGGGATTTCGTACGGGATTTCGATTTCGTACGGGATTTCGATTTCGTACGGGATTTCGTACGGGATTTAGATTTCGTACGGGATTTCGTACGGGATTTCGTACAGGATTTCGATTTTGTATGGGATTTCGGACTGGATTGTGTACAGGATTTTGTACGGGATTTCGTACGGGATTTTGTACGGCATTTCGTACGGGATTTCGTACGGGATTTCGTACAGGATTTCGATTTTGTACTGGATTTCAGACTGGATTTCATACAGGATTTCGGACTGGATGTCGTACAGGATTTTGGACGGGATTTCGGACGGGATTTCGATTTCATACAGGATTTCGTACGGGATTTCGTACGGGAATTCGATTTTGTACGGGATTTCAGACGGGATTTCGGACGGGATTTCGGACGGGATTTCGGACGGGATTTCGGACGGGGTTTCGTACGGGATTTCGGACGGGATTTCGGACGGGATTTCGGACGGGATTTCGGACGGGATTTTGGACGAAATTTCAGACGCGATTTCGGACTGGATCTCGGACCGGATTTCGGACGGGATTTCGGACGGGATTTCGGACGGGATTTCGTACGGGATTTCGGACGGGATTTCGGACGGGATTTCGTACGGGATTTCGGACGGGATTTCGATTTCGTACAGGATTTCGTACGGGATTTCGTACGGGAATTCGATTTTGTACGGGATTTCAGACGGGATTTCGGACGGGATTTCGGACGGGATTTCGGACGGGATTTCGGACGGGGTTTCGTACGGGATTTCGGACGGGATTTCGGACGGGATTTCGGACGGGATTTCGGACGGGATTTTGGACGAAATTTCAGACGCGATTTCGGACTGGATCTCGGACGGGATTTCGGACGGGATTTCGGACGGGATTTCGGACGGGATTTCGGACGGGATTTCGGACGGGATTTCGGACGTGATTTCGGACGGGATTTTGATCGAGATTTCAGACGGGATTTGGGACGGGATTTTGTACGGGATTTCGTACGGGATTTCGATTTCGTACGGGATTTCGATTTCGTACGGGATTTCGTACGGGATTTTAGATTTTGTACGGGATTTCGGACAGGATTTCGTACAGGATTTTGTACGGGATTTCGTACAGGATTTCGGACGGGAATTCGGACGGGATCTCGGGCGGGATTTCGGACGGGATTTCAGACGGGATTTCGGACGGGATTTCGGACGGGATTTCGGACGGGATTTCGGACGGGATTTCGTACGGGATTTCGGACGGGATTTCGGACGGGATTTCGGATGGGATTTTGGACGAAATTTCAGACGCGATTTCGGACTGGATCTCGGACGGGATTTCGGACGGGATTTCGGACGGGATTTCGGACGGGATTTCGTACGGGATTTCGGACGGGATTTCGGACGGGATTTCGGACGGGATTTCGGACGTGATTTCGGACGGGATTTTGGACGAGATTTCAGACGGGATTTCGGACGGGATTTCGTACGGGATTTCGTACGGGATTTCGATTTCGTACGGGATTTCGATTTCGTACGGGATTTCGTACGGGATTTAGATTTCGTACGGGATTTCGTACGGGATTTCGTACAGGATTTCGATTTTGTATGGGATTTCGGACTGGATTGTGTACAGGATTTTGTACGGGATTTCGTACGGGATTTTGTACGGCATTTCGGACAGGATTTCGTACGGGATTTCGTACGGGAATTCGATTTTGTACGGGATTTCAGACGGGATTTCGGACGGGATTTCGGACGGGATTTCGGACGGGATTTCGGACGGGGTTTCGTACGGGATTTCGGACGGGATTTCGGATGGGACTTCGGACGGGATTTCGGACGGGATTTTGGACGAAATTTCAGGCGCGATTTCGGACTGGATCTCGGACGGGATTTCGGACGGGATTTCGGACGGGATTTCGGACGGGATTTCGTACGGGATTTCGGACGGGATTTCGGACGGGATTTCGGACGTGATTTCGGACGGGATTTTGATCGAGATTTCAGACGGGATTTGGGACGGGATTTTGTACGGGATTTCGTACGGGATTTCGATTTCGTACGGGATTTCGATTTCGTACGGGATTTCGTACGGGATTTTAGATTTTGTACGGGATTTCGGACAGGATTTCGTACAGGATTTTGTACGGGATTTCGTACAGGATTTCGGACGGGAATTCGGACGGGATCTCGGGCGGGATTTCGGACGGGATTTCAGACGGGATTTCGGACGGGATTTCGGACGGGATTTCGGACGGGATTTCGGACGGGATTTCGTACGGGATTTCGGACGGGATTTCGGACGGGATTTCGGATGGGATTTTGGACGAAATTTCAGACGCGATTTCGGACTGGATCTCGGACGGGATTTCGGACGGGATTTCGGACGGGATTTCGGACGGGATTTCGTACGGGATTTCGGACGGGATTTCGGACGGGATTTCGGACGGGATTTCGGACGTGATTTCGGACGGGATTTTGGACGAGATTTCAGACGGGATTTCGGACGGGATTTCGTACGGGATTTCGTACGGGATTTCGATTTCGTACGGGATTTCGATTTCGTACGGGATTTCGTACGGGATTTAGATTTCGTACGGGATTTCGTACGGGATTTCGTACAGGATTTCGATTTTGTATGGGATTTCGGACTGGATTGTGTACAGGATTTTGTACGGGATTTCGTACGGGATTTTGTACGGCATTTCGGACAGGATTTCGTACGGGATTTCGTACGGGAATTCGATTTTGTACGGGATTTCAGACGGGATTTCGGACGGGATTTCGGACGGGATTTCGGACGGGATTTCGGACGGGGTTTCGTACGGGATTTCGGACGGGATTTCGGATGGGACTTCGGACGGGATTTCGGACGGGATTTTGGACGAAATTTCAGACGCGATTTCGGACTGGATCTCGGACGGGATTTCGGACGGGATTTCGGACGGGATTTCGGACGGGATTTCGTACGGGATTTCGGACGGGATTTCGGACGGGATTTCGGACGTGATTTCGGACGGGATTTTGATCGAGATTTCAGACGGGATTTCGGACGGGATTTTGTACGGGATTTCGTACGGGATTTCGATTTCGTACGGGATTTCGTACAGGATTTCGATTTTGTACGGGATTTCGGACTGGATTTCGTACAGGATTTCGTACGGGATTTCGTACGGGATTTCGTACGGGATTTCGGACGGGATTTCGGATGGGATTTCGGACAGGATTTCGAATGGGATTTCGGACGGAATTTCGTATGGGATTTCGATTTCCTACGGGATTTCGTACGGGATTTCGATTTCGTACGGGATTTCGTATAGGATTTCGATTTTGTACGGGATTTCGGACTGGATTTCGTACAGGATTTCGTACGGGATTTCGTACGGGATTTCGGACGGGATTTCGGACAGGATTTCGGACAGGATTTCGGATGGGATTTCGATTTCTTACGGGATTTAGATTTTGTACGGGATTTCGGACTGGATTTCGTACAGGATTTCGTGCGGGATTTCGTAAGGGATTTCGTATGGGTTTTCGGACGAGATTTCGGACGGGATTTCGGACGGGATTTCGGCCGGGATTTCGGACGGGATTTTGGACGAGATTTCAGACGCGATTTCGGACTGGATCTCGGACGGGATTTCTGACGGGATTTTGGACGGGATTTCGATTTCGTACAGGATTTCGTACGGGATTTCGATTTCGTACGGGATTTCGTACGGAATTTCGTACGGGATTTCGTACGGGATTTCGATTTCATACGGGATTTCGATTTCGTACGGGATTTCGTACAGGATTTCGGACGGGATTTCGGACGGGATTTTGGATGGGATTTTGGACTGGATTTCGTACAGGATTTCGTACGGGATTTCGTACAGGATTTTGGACGGGATTTCGGACGGGATTTCGGACTGGATTTCGTACAGGATTTCGTACGGGATGTCGTACAGGATTTTGGACGGGATTTCGGATGGGATTTCGGACGGAATTTCGGATGAGATTTCGGACTGGATTTCGGACGGGATTTCAGACGGGATTTCGTACGGGATTTCGTACGGGATTTCGGACGGGATTTTGGACGGGATTTCGTACGGGATTTCTTACGGGATTTCGTACTGGATTTCGTACGGGATTTCGGACTGGATTTCGGACGCGATTTCGGACGGGATTTCGGATGGTATTTCGTACGGGATTTCGTACGGGATTTCGTACGGGATTTCGATTTCGTCCGGGATATCGTACGGGATTTCGATTTTGTACGAGATTTCGGACTGGATTTCGTACAGGATTTCGTACGGGATTTCGGAAGGGATTTCGGACTGGTTTTTGGACGGGATTTCGGACGGGATTTAGATATCGGACGGGATTTAGATTTCGGAAGGGATTTCGTATGGGATTTCGTACGGGATTTCGATTTCATACGGGATTTCGTACGGGATTTCAAACGGAATTTCGATTTCATACGGGATTTCGATTTCGTACGGGATTTCGTACGGGATTACGATTTTGTACGGGATTTCGGACTGGATTTCGTACAGGATTTCGTACGGGATTTCGGAAGGGATTTCGGACTGGTTTTTGGACGGGATTTCGGACGTGATTTAGATTTTGGACGGGATTTAGATTTCGGAAGGGATTTCGTATGGGATTTCGTACGGGATTTCGATTTCGTACGGGATTTCGTACGGAATTTCGTACGGGATTTCGATTTCATACGGGATTTCGATTTCGTACGGGATTTTGTACAGGATTTTGGACGGGATTTCGGACGGGATTTCGGACTGGATTTCGTACAGGATTTCGTACGGGATGTCGTACAGGATTTTCGACGGGATTTCGGACGGGATTTCAGACGGGATTTCGGATGAGATTTCGGACTGGATTTCGTACAGGATTTTGTATGGGATTTCGTACAGGATTTCGGACTGGATTTCGGACGGGATTTCGGACGGGATTTCGTACGGGATTTAGGACGGGATTTCAGACAGGATTTCGGACGGGATTTCGTATGGGATTTCGTACGGGATTTCGTACGGGATTTCGAACAGGATTTCGGACGGGATTTCGGACAGGATATCGTACGGGATTTCTTACGGGATTTCGTACTGGATTTCTTACGGGATTTCGGACTGGATTTCGGACGCGATTTCGGACGGGATTTCGGATGGGATTTCGTACGGGATTTCGTACGGGATTTCGTACGGGATTTTGATTTTGTACGAAATTTCGATTTCGTCCGGGATATCGTACGGGATTTCGATTTTGTACGGGATTTCGGACTGGATTTCGTACAGGATTTCGTACGGGATTTCGGAAGGGATTTTGGACTGGTTTTTGGACGAGATTTCGGACGGGATTTAGATATCGGACGGGATTTAGATTTCGGAAGGGATTTCGTATGGGATTTCGTACGGGATTTCGATTTCATACGGGATTTCGTACGGGATTTCAAACGGGATTTCGATTTCATACGGGATTTCGATTTCGTACGGGATTTCGTACGGGATTATGATTTTGTACGGGATTTCGGACTGGATTTCGTACAGGATTTCGTACGGGATTTCGGACTGGTTTTTGGACGGGATTTCGGACGTGATTTAGATTTTGGACGGGATTTAGATTTCGGAAGGGATTTCGTATGGGATTTCGATTTCGTACGGGATTTCGTACGGGATTTCGTACGGGATTTCGATTTCATACGGGATTTCGATTTCGTACGGGATTTCGTACAGGATTTCGTACGGGATGTCGTACGGGATTTTGGACGGGATTTCGTACAGGATTTCGTACGGGATTTCGTACAGGATTTTGGACGGGATTTCGGATGGGATTTCGGACTGGATTTCGTACAGGATTTTGTGCGGGATTTCGTAAGGGATTTCGTATGGGTTTTCGGACGAGATTTCGGACGGGATTTCGGACGGGATTTCGGCCGGGATTTCGGACGGGATTTTGGACGAGATTTCAGACGCGATTTCGGACTGGATCTCGGACGGGATTTCTGACGGGATTTTGGACGGGATTTCGATTTCGTACAGGATTTCGTACGGGATTTCGATTTCGTACGGGATTTCGTACGGAATTTCGTACGGGATTTCGTACGGGATTTCGATTTCATACGGGATTTCGATTTCGTACGGGATTTCGTACAGGATTTCGGACGGGATTTCGGACGGGATTTTGGATGGGATTTTGGACTGGATTTCGTACAGGATTTCGTACGGGATTTCGTACAGGATTTTGGACGGGATTTCGGACGGGATTTCGGACTGGATTTCGTACAGGATTTCGTACGGGATGTCGTACAGGATTTTGGACGGGATTTCGGATGGGATTTCGGACGGAATTTCGGATGAGATTTCGGACTGGATTTCGGACGGGATTTCAGACGGGATTTCGTACGGGATTTCGTACGGGATTTCGGACGGGATTTTGGACGGGATTTCGTACGGGATTTCTTACGGGATTTCGTACTGGATTTCGTACGGGATTTCGGACTGGATTTCGGACGCGATTTCGGACGGGATTTCGGACGGGATTTTGGACGGGATTTCGTACGGGATTTCGTACGGGATTTCGTACGGAATTTCGTACGGGATTTCGATTTCATACGGGATTTCGATTTCGTACGGGATTTTGTACAGGATTTTGGACGGGATTTCGGACGGGATTTCGGACTGGATTTCGTACAGGATTTCGTACGGGATGTCGTACAGGATTTTCGACGGGATTTCGGACGGGATTTCAGACGGGATTTCGGATGAGATTTCGGACTGGATTTCGTACAGGATTTTGTATGGGATTTCGTACAGGATTTCGGACTGGATTTCGGACGGGATTTCGGACGGGATTTCGTACGGGATTTAGGACGGGATTTCAGACAGGATTTCGGACGGGATTTCGTATGGGATTTCGTACGGGATTTCGTACGGGATTTCGAACAGGATTTCGGACGGGATTTCGGACAGGATATCGTACGGGATTTCTTACGGGATTTCGTACTGGATTTCTTACGGGATTTCGGACTGGATTTCGGACGCGATTTCGGACGGGATTTCGGATGGGATTTCGTACGGGATTTCGTACGGGATTTCGTACGGGATTTTGATTTTGTACGAAATTTCGATTTCGTCCGGGATATCGTACGGGATTTCGATTTTGTACGGGATTTCGGACTGGATTTCGTACAGGATTTCGTACGGGATTTCGGAAGGGATTTTGGACTGGTTTTTGGACGAGATTTCGGACGGGATTTAGATATCGGACGGGATTTAGATTTCGGAAGGGATTTCGTATGGGATTTCGTACGGGATTTCGATTTCATACGGGATTTCGTACGGGATTTCAAACGGGATTTCGATTTCATACGGGATTTCGATTTCGTACGGGATTTCGTACGGGATTATGATTTTGTACGGGATTTCGGACTGGATTTCGTACAGGATTTCGTACGGGATTTCGGACTGGTTTTTGGACGGGATTTCGGACGTGATTTAGATTTTGGACGGGATTTAGATTTCGGAAGGGATTTCGTATGGGATTTCGATTTCGTACGGGATTTCGTACGGGATTTCGTACGGGATTTCGATTTCATACGGGATTTCGATTTCGTACGGGATTTCGTACAGGATTTCGTACGGGATGTCGTACGGGATTTTGGACGGGATTTCGTACAGGATTTCGTACGGGATTTCGTACAGGATTTTGGACGGGATTTCGGATGGGATTTCGGACTGGATTTCGTACAGGATTTTGTGCGGGATTTCGTAAGGGATTTCGTATGGGTTTTCGGACGAGATTTCGGACGGGATTTCGGACGGGATTTCGGCCGGGATTTCGGACGGGATTTTGGACGAGATTTCAGACGCGATTTCGGACTGGATCTCGGACGGGATTTCTGACGGGATTTTGGACGGGATTTCGATTTCGTACAGGATTTCGTACGGGATTTCGATTTCGTACGGGATTTCGTACGGAATTTCGTACGGGATTTCGTACGGGATTTCGATTTCATACGGGATTTCGATTTCGTACGGGATTTCGTACAGGATTTCGGACGGGATTTCGGACGGGATTTTGGATGGGATTTTGGACTGGATTTCGTACAGGATTTCGTACGGGATTTCGTACAGGATTTTGGACGGGATTTCGGACGGGATTTCGGACTGGATTTCGTACAGGATTTCGTACGGGATGTCGTACAGGATTTTGGACGGGATTTCGGATGGGATTTCGGACGGAATTTCGGATGAGATTTCGGACTGGATTTCGGACGGGATTTCAGACGGGATTTCGTACGGGATTTCGTACGGGATTTCGGACGGGATTTTGGACGGGATTTCGTACGGGATTTCTTACGGGATTTCGTACTGGATTTCGTACGGGATTTCGGACTGGATTTCGGACGCGATTTCGGACGGGATTTCGGATGGTATTTCGTACGGGATTTCGTACGGGATTTCGTACGGGATTTCGATTTCGTCCGGGATATCGTACGGGATTTCGATTTTGTACGAGATTTCGGACTGGATTTCGTACAGGATTTCGTACGGGATTTCGGAAGGGATTTCGGACTGGTTTTTGGACGGGATTTCGGACGGGATTTAGATATCGGACGGGATTTAGATTTCGGAAGGGATTTCGTATGGGATTTCGTACGGGATTTCGATTTCATACGGGATTTCGTACGGGATTTCAAACGGAATTTCGATTTCATACGGGATTTCGATTTCGTACGGGATTTCGTACGGGATTACGATTTTGTACGGGATTTCGGACTGGATTTCGTACAGGATTTCGTACGGGATTTCGGAAGGGATTTCGGACTGGTTTTTGGACGGGATTTCGGACGTGATTTAGATTTTGGACGGGATTTAGATTTCGGAAGGGATTTCGTATGGGATTTCGTACGGGATTTCGATTTCGTACGGGATTTCGTACGGAATTTCGTACGGGATTTCGATTTCATACGGGATTTCGATTTCGTACGGGATTTTGTACAGGATTTTGGACGGGATTTCGGACGGGATTTCGGACTGGATTTCGTACAGGATTTCGTACGGGATGTCGTACAGGATTTTCGACGGGATTTCGGACGGGATTTCAGACGGGATTTCGGATGAGATTTCGGACTGGATTTCGTACAGGATTTTGTATGGGATTTCGTACAGGATTTCGGACTGGATTTCGGACGGGATTTCGGACGGGATTTCGTACGGGATTTAGGACGGGATTTCAGACAGGATTTCGGACGGGATTTCGTATGGGATTTCGTACGGGATTTCGTACGGGATTTCGAACAGGATTTCGGACGGGATTTCGGACAGGATATCGTACGGGATTTCTTACGGGATTTCGTACTGGATTTCTTACGGGATTTCGGACTGGATTTCGGACGCGATTTCGGACGGGATTTCGGATGGGATTTCGTACGGGATTTCGTACGGGATTTCGTACGGGATTTTGATTTTGTACGAAATTTCGATTTCGTCCGGGATATCGTACGGGATTTCGATTTTGTACGGGATTTCGGACTGGATTTCGTACAGGATTTCGTACGGGATTTCGGAAGGGATTTTGGACTGGTTTTTGGACGAGATTTCGGACGGGATTTAGATATCGGACGGGATTTAGATTTCGGAAGGGATTTCGTATGGGATTTCGTACGGGATTTCGATTTCATACGGGATTTCGTACGGGATTTCAAACGGGATTTCGATTTCATACGGGATTTCGATTTCGTACGGGATTTCGTACGGGATTATGATTTTGTACGGGATTTCGGACTGGATTTCGTACAGGATTTCGTACGGGATTTCGGACTGGTTTTTGGACGGGATTTCGGACGTGATTTAGATTTTGGACGGGATTTAGATTTCGGAAGGGATTTCGTATGGGATTTCGATTTCGTACGGGATTTCGTACGGGATTTCGTACGGGATTTCGATTTCATACGGGATTTCGATTTCGTACGGGATTTCGTACAGGATTTCGTACGGGATGTCGTACGGGATTTTGGACGGGATTTCGTACAGGATTTCGTACGGGATTTCGTACAGGATTTTGGACGGGATTTCGGATGGGATTTCGGACTGGATTTCGTACAGGATTTTGTATGGGATTTCGTACGGGATTTCGGACTGGATTTCAGACGGGATTTCGAACGGGATTTCGTACAAGATTTCGGACAGGATTTCAGACGGGATTTCGGACGGGATTTCGTATAAGATTTCATACGGGATTTCGTACGGGATTTCGTACAGGATTTCGGACGGGATTTCGGACGGGATTTCGTACGGGATTTCTTACGGGATTTCGTACTGGATTTCGTACGGGATTTCGGACGGGATTTCGGACGGGATTTCGGACGGGATTTCGAACGGGATTTCGGACGGGATTTCGTACGGGATTTCGATTTCGTACGGGATTTCGAACGGGATTTCGATTTCGTACGGGATTTCGTACGGGATTTCTATTTCGTACGGGATGTCGAACGGGATTTTGTAAGGGATTTCGATTTCGTACAGGATTTCGGACGGGATTTCGATTTCAGACGGGATTTCGTACGGGATTTCGTATGGGATTTCGATTTCCTACGGGATTTCGTACGGGATTTCGATTTAGTACGGGATTTTGTAAGGGATTTCTCTTTCGTACGGGATTTCTGATGGGATTTCCGACGGGATTTTGATTTCCTACGGGATTTCGTATGGGATTTCGATTTCGTACGGGATTTCGTATGGGATTTTGTATGGGATTTCGTACAGGATTTCGTACGGGATTTCGGACGGGATTTCGGACAGGATTTCAGACGGGATTTCGGACGGGATTTCGGACAGGATTTCGGACGGGATTTCGGACGGGATTTCGTACGGGATTTCAATTTCATACGGGATTTCGATTTCGTATGGGATTTCGTACAGGATTTCGTACGGGATGTCGTACGGGATTTTGGACGGGATTTCGGACGGGATTTCGGACGGGATTTCGGATGGGATTTCGGACTGGATTTCGTACAGGATTTCGTACGGGATGTCGTACAGGATTTTGGACGGGATTTCGAACGGGATTTCGGACGGGATTTCGGATGAGATTTCGTACTGGATTTCGAATTGGATTTTGTATGGGATTTCGTACGGGATTTCGGACGGGATTTCGGACAGGATTTCGGACGGGATTTCGGACGGGATTTCGTACGGGATTTCAATTTCATACGGGATTTCGATTTCGTATGGGATTTCGTACAGGATTTCGTACGGGATGTCGTACGGGATTTTGGACGGGATTTCGGACGGGATTTCGGACCGGATTTCGGATGGGATTTCGGACTGGATTTCGTACAGGATTTCGTACGGGATGTCGTACAGGATTTTGGACGGGATTTCGAACGGGATTTCGGACGGGATTTCGGATGAGATTTCGTACTGGATTTCGAATTGGATTTTGTATGGGATTTCGTACGGGATTTCGGACTGGATTTCGGACTGGATTTCGGACGGGATTTCGGACGGGATTTCGTATGGGATTTCGGACGGGATTTCAGACGGGATTTCGGACGGGATTTCGTATGGGATTTCGTACGGGATTTCGTACGGGATTTCGTACAGGATTTCGGACGGGATTTCGGACGGGATTTCGTACGGGATTTCTTACGGGATTTCGTACTGGATTTCGTACGGGATTTCGGACTGGATTTCGGACACGATTTCGGACGGGATTTCGGATGGGATTTCGTACGGGATTTCGTACGGGATTTCGTACGGGATTTCGATTTCGTACGAAATTTCGATTTCGTCCGGGATATCGTATGGGATTTCGATTTTGTACAGGATTTCGGACTGGATTTCGTACAGGATTTCGTACGGGATTTCGGAAGGGATTTCGGACTGGTTTTTGGACGGGATTTCGGACGTGATTTAGATTTTGGACGGGATTTAGATTTCGGAAGGGATTTCGTATGGGATTTCGTACGGGATTTCGATTTCGTACGGGATTTCGTACGGGATTTCGTACGGGATTTCGATTTCATACGGGATTTCGATTTCGTACGGGATTTCGTACAGGATTTCGTACGGGATGTCGTACGGGATTTCGGACGGGATTTCGGATGGGATTTCGGACTGGATTTCGTACAGGATTTCGTACGGGATTTCGTACAGGATTTTGGACGGGATTTCGGACGGGATTTCGGACTGGATTTCGTACAGGATTTCGTACGGGATGTCGTACAGGATTTTGGACGGGATTTCGGACGGGATTTCGGACGGGATTTCGGATGGAATTTCGGACTGGATTTCGTACAGGATTTCGTACGGGATGTCGTACAGGATTTTGGACGGGATTTCGGACGGGATTTCGGACGGGATTTCGGATGAGATTTCGGACTGGATTTCGAACTGGATTTTGTATGGGATTTCGTACGGGATTTCGGACTGGATTTCGGACGGGATTTCGGACGGGATTTCGTACGGGATTTCGGACGGGATTTCAGACGGGATTTCGGACGGGATTTCGTATGGGATTTCGTACGGGATTTCGTACGGGTTTTCGTACAGGATTTTGGACGGGATTTCGGACGGGATTTCGTACGGGATTTCTTACGGGATTTCGTACTGGATTTCGTACGGGATTTCGGACTGGATTTCGGACGCGATTTCGGACGGGATTTCGGATGGGATTTCGTACGGGATTTCGTACGGGATTTCGTACTGGATTTCGTACGGGATTTCGGACGGGATTTCGGACGGGATTTCGGACGGGATTTCGAACGGGATTTCGTACGGGATGTCGTACAGGATTTTGGACGGGATTTCGGACGGGATTTCGGACGGGATTTCGGATGAGATTTCGGACTGGATTTCATACAGGATTTCGTACGGGATTTTGGACTGGATTTCGGACGGGATTTCGGACGGGATTTCGTACGGGATTTCGGACTGGATTTCGTACAGGATTTTGTATGGGATTTCGTACGGGATTTCGGACGGGATTTCGGACGGGATTTCGTACGGGATTTCGGACGGGATTTCAGACGGGATTTCGGACGGGATTTCGTATGGGATTTCGTACGGGATTTCGTACGGGATTTCGTACAGGATTTCGGACGGGATTTCGGACGGGATTTCGTACGGGATTTCTTACGGGATTTCGTACTGGATTTCGTACGGGATTTCGGACTGGATTTCGGACGCGATTTCGGACGGGATTTCGGATGGGATTTCGTACGGGATTTCGTACAGGATTTCATACGGGATTTCGATTTCGTACGAAATTTCGATTTCGTCCGGGATATCGTATGGGATTTCGATTTTGTACAGGATTTCGGACTGGATTTCGTACAGGATTTCGTACGGGATTTCGGAAGGGATTTCGGACTGGTTTTTGGACGGGATTTCGGACGTGATTTAGATTTTGGACGGGATTTAGATTTCGGAAGGGATTTCGTATGGGATTTCGTACGGGATTTCGATTTCGTACGGGATTTCGTATGGGATTTCGTACGGGATTTCGATTTCATACGGGATTTCGATTTCGTACGGGATTTCGTACAGGATTTCGTACGGTATGTCGTACGGGATTTCGGACGGGATTTCGGACTGGATTTCGTACAGGATTTCGTACGAGATTTCGGATGGGATTTCGGACTGGATTTCGTACAGGATTTCGTACGAGATTTCGTACAGGATTTTGGACGGGATTTCGGACGGGATTTCGGACTGGATTTCGTACAGGATTTCGTACGGGATGTCGTACAGGATTTTGGACGGGATTTCGGACGGGATTTCGGACAGGATTTCGGATGAGATTTCGGACTGGATTTCGTACAGGATTTTGTATGGGATTTCGTACGGGATTTTGGACTGGATTTCGGACGGGATTTCGGACGGGATTTGGTACGGGATTTCGGACGGGATTTCAGACGGGATTTCGGACGGGATTTCGTATGGGATTTCGATTTCCTATGGAATTTCGTACGGGATTTCGATTTCGTATGGGATTTTGTAAGGGATTTCTATTTCGTACGGGATTTCTGACGGGATTTCCGACGGGATTTCGATTTCCTACGGGATTTCGTACGGGATTTCGATTTCGTACGGGATTTCGTATGGGATTTTGTATGGGATTTCGTACAGGATTTCGTACGGGATTTCGGACGGGATTTCGGACAGGATTTCAGACGGGATTTCGGACGGGATTTCGGACTGGATTTCGGACGGGATTTCAGACGGGATTTCGTACGGGATTTCAATTTCATACGGGATTTCGATTTCGTACGGGATTTCGTACAGGATTTCGTACGGGATTTTGGACTGGATTTCGGACGGGATTTCGGACGGGATTTCGTACGGGATTTCGGACGGGATTTCAGACGGGATTTCGGACGGGATTTCGTATGGGATTTCGTACGGGATTTCGTACTGGATTTCGTACGGGATTTCGGACGGGATTTCAGACGGGATTTCGGACGGGATTTCGAACGGGATTTCGTACGGGATGTCGTACAGGATTTTGGACGGGATTTCGGACGGGATTTCGGATGAGATTTCGGACTGGATTTCGTACAGGATTTCGTACGATTTTTGGACTGGATGTCGGACGGGATTTCGGACGGGATTTCGGACGGGATTTCGGACGGGATTTCAGACGGGATTTCGGACGGGATTTCGTATGGGATTTCGTACGGGATTTCGTACTGGATTTCGTACGGGATTTCGGACGGGATTTCGGACGGGATTTCGTACGGGATTTCGAACGGGATTTCGGACGGGATTTCGATTTCGGACGGGATTTCGTACGGGATTTCGATTTCGTACAGGTTTTCGAACGGGATTTCGATTTCGTACGGGATTTCGTACAGGATTTCTATTTCGTACGGGATGTCGAACGGGATTTTGTAAGGGATTTCGATTTCGTACAGGATTTCGGACGGGATTTCGATTTCAGACGGGATTTCGTACGGGATTTCGTAAGGGATTTCGATTTCCTACGGGATTTCGTACGGGATTTCGATTTAGTACGGGATTTTGTAAGGGATTTCTATTTCGTACGGGATTTCTGACGGGATTTCCGACGGGATTTTGATTTCCTACGGGATTTCGTACGGGATTTCGATTTCGTACGGGATTTCGTATGGGATTTTGTATGGGATTTCGTACAGGATTTCGTACGGGATTTGGGACGGGATTTCGGACAGGATTTCAGACGGGATTTCGGATGGGATTTCGGACGGGATTTCGGACGGGATTTCGGACGGGATTTCGTACGGGATTTCAATTTCATACGGGATTTCGATTTCGTACGGGATTTCGTACAGGATTTCGTACGGGATGTCGTACGGGATTTTGGACGGGATTTCGGACGGGATTTCGGACGGGCTTTCGGATGGGATTTCGGACTGGATTTCGTACAGGATTTCGTACGGGATGTCGTACAGGATTTTGGACGGGATTTCGGACGGGATTTCGGACGGGATTTCGGATGAGATTTCGGACTGGATTTCGAACTGGATTTTGTATGGGATTTCGTACGGGATTTCGGACTGGATTTCGGACGGGATTTCGGACGGGATTTCGTATGGGATTTCGGACGGGATTTCAGACGGGATTTCGGACGGGATTTCGTATGGGATTTCGTACGGGATTTCGTACGGGATTTCGTACAGGATTTCGGACGGGATTTCGGACGGGATTTCGTACGGGATTTCTTACGGGATTTCGTACCGGATTTCGTACGGGATTTCGGACTGGATTTCGGACACGATTTCGGACGGGATTTCGTACGGGATTTCGTACGGGATTTCGTACGGGATTTCGATTTCGTACGAAATTTCGATTTCGTCCGGGATATCGTATGGGATTTCGATTTTGTACAGGATTTCGGACTGGATTTCGTACAGGATTTCGTACGGGATTTCGGAAGGGATTTCGGACTGGTTTTTGGACGGGATTTCGGACGTGATTTAGATTTTGGACGGGATTTAGATTTCGGAAGGGATTTCGTATGGGATTTCGTACGGGATTTCGATTTCGTACGGGATTTCGTACGGGATTTTGTACGGGATTTCGATTTCATACGGGATTTCGATTTCGTATGGGATTTCGTACAGGATTTCGTACGGGATGTCGTACGGGATTTCGGACAAGATTTCGGATGGGATTTCGGACTGGATTTCGTACAGGATTTTGTACGGGATTTCGTACAGGATTTTGGACGGGATTTCGGACGGGATTTCGGACTGGATTTCGTACAGGATTTCGTACGGGATGTCGTACAGGATTTTGGACGGGATTTCGGACGGGATTTCGGACGGGATTTCGGATGGGATTTCGGACTGGATTTCGTACAGGATTTCGTACGGGATGTCGTACAGGATTTTGGACGGGATTTCGGACGGGATTTCGGACGGGATTTCGGATGAGATTTCGGACTGGATTTCGAACTGGATTTTGTATGGGATTTCGTACGGGATTTCGGACTGGATTTCGGACGGGATTTCGGACGGGATTTCGTACGGGATTTTGGACGGGATTTCAGACGGGATTTCGGACGGGATTTCGTATGGGATTTCGTACGAGATTTCGTACGGGATTTCGTACAGGATTTCGGACGGGATTTCGGACGGGATTTCGTACGGGATTTCTTACGGGATTTCGTACTGGATTTCGTACGGCATTTCGGACTGGATTTCGGACGCGATTTCGGACGGGATTTCGGATGGGATTTCGTACGGGATTTCGTACGGGATTTCGTACTGGATTTCGTACGGGATTTCGGACGGGATTTCGGACGGGATTTCGGACGGGATTTCGAACGGGATTTCGTACGGGATGTCGTACAGGATTTTGGACGGGATTTCGGACGGGATTTCGGACGGGATTTCGGATGAGATTTCGGACTGGATTTCGTACAGGATTTCGTACGGGATTTTGGACTGGATTTTGGACGGGATTTCGGACGGGATTTCGTACGGGATTTCGGACGGGATTTCAGACGGGATTTCGGACGGGATTTCGTATGGGATTTCGTACGGGATTTCGTACTGGATTTCGTACGGGATTTCGGACGGGATTTCGGACGGGATTTCGTACGGGATTTCGAACGGGATTTCGGACGGGATTTCGATTTCGGACGGGATTTCGTACGGGATTTCGATTTCGTACAGGTTTTCGAACGGGATTTCGATTTCGTACGGGATTTCGTACGGGATTTCTATTTCGTACGGGATGTCGAACGGGATTTTGTAAGGGATTTCGATTTCGTACAGGATTTCGGACGGGATTTCGTATGGGATTTCGATTTCCTACGGGATTTCGTACGGGATTTCGATTTAGTACGGGATTTTGTAAGGGATTTCTATTTCGTACGGGATTTCTGACGGGATTTCCGACGGGATTTTGATTTCCTACGGGATTTCGTACGGGATTTCGATTTCGTACGGGATTTCGTATGGGATTTTGTATGGGATTTCGTACAGGATTTCGTACGGGATTTCGGACGGGATTTCGGACAGGATTTCAGATGGGATTTCGGACGGGATTTCGGACGGGATTTCGGACGGGATTTCGGACGGGATTTCGTACGGGATTTCAATTTCATACGGGATTTCGATTTCGTACGGGATTTCGTACAGGATTTCGTACGGGATGTCGTACGGGATTTTGGACGGGATTTCGGACGGGATTTCGGACGGGATTTCGGATGGGATTTCGGACTGGATTTCGTACAGGATTTCGTACGGGATGTCGTACAGGATTTTGGACGGGATTTCGGACGGGATTTCGGACGGGATTTCGGATGAGATTTCGGACTGGATTTCGAACTGGATTTTGTATGGGATTTCGTACGGGATTTCGGACTGGATTTCGGACGGGATTTCGGACGGGATTTCGTATGGGATTTCGGACGGGATTTCAGACGGGATTTCGGACGGGATTTCGTATGGGATTTCGTACGGGATTTCGTACGGGATTTCGTACAGGATTTCGGACGGGATTTCGGACGGGATTTCGTACGGGATTTCTTACGGGATTTCGTACTGGATTTCGTACGGGATTTCGGACTGGATTTCGGACACGATTTCGGACGGGATTTCGGATGGGATTTCGTACGGGATTTCGTACGGGATTTCGTACGGGATTTCGATTTCGTACGAAATTTCGATTTCGTCCGGGATATCGTATGGGATTTCGATTTTGTACAGGATTTCGGACTGGATTTCGTACAGGATTTCGTACGGGATTTCGGAAGGGATTTCGGACTGGTTTTTGGACGGGATTTCGGACGTGATTTAGATTTTGGACGGGATTTAGATTTCGGAAGGGATTTCGTATGGGATTTCGTACGGGATTTCGATTTCGTACAGGATTTCGTACGGGATTGCGTACGGGATTTCGATTTCATACGGGATTTCGATTTCGTACGGGATGTCGTACAGGATTTTGGACGGGATTTCGGACGGGATTTCGGACGGGATTTCGGATGGGATTTCGGACTGGATTTCGTACAGGATTTCGTACGGGATGTCGTACAGGATTTTGGACGGGATTTCGAACGGGATTTTGGACGGGATTTCGGATGAGATTTCGGACTGGATTTCGAACTGGATTTTGTATGGGATTTCGTACAGGATTTCGGACTGGATTTCGGACGGGATTTCGGACGGGATTTCGTACGGGATTTCGGACGGGATTTCAGACGGGATTTCGGACGGGATTTCGTATGGGATTTCGTACGGGATTTCGTACGGGATTTCGTACAGGATTTCGGACGGGATTTCGGACGGGATTTCGTACGGGATTTCTTACGGGATTTCGTACTGGATTTCGTACGGGATTTCGGACTGGATTTCGGACGCGATTTCGGACGGGATTTCGGATGGGATTTCGTACGGGATTTCGTACGGGATTTCGTACGGGATTTCGATTTCGTACGAAATTTCGATTTCGTCCGGGATATCGTATGGGATTTCGATTTTGTACGGGATTTCGGACTGGATTTCGTACAGGATTTCGTACGGGATTTCGGAAGGGATTTCGGACTGGTTTTTGGACGGGATTTCGGACGTGATTTAGATTTTGGACGGGATTTAGATTTCGGAAGGGATTTCGTATGGGATTTCGTACGGGATTTCGATTTCGTACGGGATTTCGTACGGGATTTCGTACGGGATTTCGATTTCATACGGGATTTCGATTTCGTACGGGATTTCGTACAGGATTTCGTACGGGATGTCGTACGGGATTTCGGACGGGATTTCGGATGGGATTTCGGACTGGATTTCGTACAGGATTTCGTACGGGATTTCGTACAGGATTTTGGACGGGATTTCGGACGGGATTTCGGACTGGATTTCGTACAGGATTTCGTACGGGATGTCGTACAGGATTTTGGACGGGATTTCGGACGGGATTTCGGACAGGATTTCGGATGAGATTTCGGACTGGATTTTGTACAGGATTTTGTATGGGATTTCGTACGGGATTTTGGACTGGATTTCGGACAGGATTTCGGACGGGATTTCGTACGGGATTTCGGACGGGATTTCAGACGGGATTTCGGACGGGATTTCGTATGGGATTTCGATTTCCTATGGAATTTCGTACGGGATTTCGATTTCGTACGGGATTTTGTAAGGGATTTCTATTTCGTACGGGATTTCTGACGGGATTTCCGACGGGATTTCGATTTCCTACGGGATTTCGTACGGGATTTCGATTTCGTACGGGATTTCGTATGGGATTTTGTATGGGATTTCGTACAGGATTTCGTACGGGATTTCGGACGGGATTTCGGACAGGATTTCAGACGGGATTTCGGACGGGATTTCGGACTGGATTTCGGACGGGATTTCAGACGGGATTTCGTACGGGATTTCAATTTCATACGGGATTTCGATTTCGTACGGGATTTCGTACAGGATTTCGTACGGGATGTCGTGCGGGATTTTGGACGGGATTTCGGACGGAATTTCGGACGGGATTTCGGACGGGATTTTGGATGGGATTTCGGACTGGATTTCGTACAGGATTTCGTACGGGATGTCGTACAGGATTTTGGACGGGATTTCGGACGGGATTTCGGACGGGATTTCGGATGAGATTTCGGACTGGATTTCGTACAGGATTTTGTATGGGATTTCGTACGGGATTTCGGACTGGATTTCGGACGGGATTTCGGACGGTATTTCGTACGGGATTTCGGACGGGATTTCAGACGGGATTTCGGACGGGATTTCGTATGGGATTTCGTACGTGATTTCGTACGGGATTTCGTACAGGATTTCGGACGGGATTTCGGACGGGATTTCGTACGGGATTTCTTACGGGATTTCGAACTGGATTTCGTACTGGATTTCGGACTGGATTTCGGACGCGATTTCGGACGGGATTTCGGATGGGATTTCGAACGGGATTTCGTACGGGATTTCGTACGGGATTTCGATTTCGTACGAAATTTCGATTTCGTCCGGGATATCGTATGGGATTTCGATTTTGTACAGGATTTCGGACTGGATTTCGTACAGGATTTCGTACGGGATTTCGGAAGGGATTTCGGACTGGTTTTTGGACGGGATTTCGGACGTGATTTAGATTTTGGACGGGATTTAGATTTCGGAAGGGATTTCGTATGGGATTTCGTACGGGATTTCGATTTCGTACGGGATTTCGTACGGGATTTCGTACGGGATTTCGATTTCATACGGGATTTCGATTTTGTACGGGATTTCGTACAGGATTTCGTACGGGATGTCGTACGGGATTTCGGACGGGATTTCGGATGGGATTTCGGACTGGATTTCGTACAGGATTTCGTACGGGATTTCGTACAGGATTTTGGACGGGATTTCGGACGGGATTTCGGACTGGATTTCGTACAGGATTTCGTACGGGATGTCGTACAGGATTTTGGACGGGATTTCGGACGGGATTTCGGACAGGATTTCGGATGAGATTTCGGACTGGATTTCGTACAGGATTTTGTATGGGATTTCGTACGGGATTTTGGACTGGATTTCGGACAGGATTTCGGACGGGATTTCGTACGGGATTTCGGACGGGATTTCAGACGGGATTTCGGACGGGATTTCGTATGGGATTTCGATTTCCTATGGAATTTCGTACGGGATTTCGATTTCGTACGGGATTTTGTAAGGGATTTCTATTTCGTACGGGATTTCTGACGGGATTTCCGACGGGATTTCGATTTCCTACGGGATTTCGTACGGGATTTCGATTTCGTACGGGATTTCGTATGGGATTTTGTATGGGATTTCGTACAGGATTTCGTACGGGATTTCGGACGGGATTTCGGACAGGATTTCAGACGGGATTTCGGACGGGATTTCGGACTGGATTTCGGACGGGATTTCAGACGGGATTTCGTACGGGATTTCAATTTCATACGGGATTTCGATTTCGTACGGGATTTCGTACAGGATTTCGTACGGGATGTCGTACGGGATTTTGGACGGGATTTCGGACGGGATTTCGGACGGGATTTCGGACGGGATTTCGGATGGGATTTCGGACTGGATTTCGTACAGGATTTCGTACGGGATGTCGTACAGGATTTTGGACGGGATTTCGGACGGGATTTCGGACGGGATTTCGGATGAGATTTCGGACTGGATTTCGTACAGGATTTTGTATGGGATTTCGTACGGGATTTCGGACTGGATTTCGGACGGGATTTTGGACGGTATTTCGTACAGGATTTCGGACGGGATTTCAGACGGGATTTCGGACGGGATTTCGTATGGGATTTCGTACAGGATTTCGTACGGGATTTCGGAAGGGATTTCGGACTGGTTTTTGGACGGGATTTCGGACGTGATTTAGATTTTGGACGGGATTTAGATTTCGGAAGGGATTTCGTATGGGATTTCGTACGGGATTTCGATTTCGTACGGGATTTCGTACGGGATTTCGTACGGGATTTCGATTTCATACGGGATTTCGATTTCGTACGGGATTTCGTACAGGATTTCGTACGGGATGTCGTACGGGATTTCGGACGGGATTTCGGATGGGATTTCGGACTGGATTTCGTACAGGATTTCGTACGGGATTTCGTACAGGATTTTGGACGGGATTTCGGACGGGATTTCGGACTGGATTTCGTACAGGATTTCGTACGGGATGTCGTACAGGATTTTGGACGGGATTTCGGACGGGATTTCGGACAGGATTTCGGATGAGATTTCGGACTGGATTTCGTACAGGATTTTGTATGGGATTTCGTACGGGATTTTGGACTGGATTTCGGACAGGATTTCGGACGGGATTTCGTACGGGATTTCGGACGGGATTTCAGACGGGATTTCGGACGGGATTTCGTATGGGATTTCGATTTCCTATGGAATTTCGTACGGGATTTCGATTTCGTACGGGATTTTGTAAGGGATTTCTATTTCGTACGGGATTTCTGACGGGATTTCCGACGGGATTTCGATTTCCTACGGGATTTCGTACGGGATTTCGATTTCGTACGGGATTTCGTATGGGATTTTGTATGGGATTTCGTACAGGATTTCGTACGGGATTTCGGACGGGATTTCGGACAGGATTTCAGACGGGATTTCGGACGGGATTTCGGACTGGATTTCGGACGGGATTTCAGACGGGATTTCGTACGGGATTTCAATTTCATACGGGATTTCGATTTCGTACGGGATTTCGTACAGGATTTCGTACGGGATGTCGTACGGGATTTTGGACGGGATTTCGGACGGGATTTCGGACGGGATTTCGGACGGGATTTCGGATGGGATTTCGGACTGGATTTCGTACAGGATTTCGTACGGGATGTCGTACAGGATTTTGGACGGGATTTCGGACGGGATTTCGGACGGGATTTCGGATGAGATTTCGGACTGGATTTCGTACAGGATTTTGTATGGGATTTCGTACGGGATTTCGGACTGGATTTCGGACGGGATTTCGGACGGTATTTCGTACAGGATTTCGGACGGGATTTCAGACGGGATTTCGGACGGGATTTCGTATGGGATTTCGTACGGGATTTCGTACGGGATTTCGTACAGGATTTCGGACGGGATTTCGGACAGGATTTCGTACAGGATTTCTTACGGGATTTCGTACTGGATTTCGTACGGGATTTCGGACTGGATTTCGGACGCGATTTCGGACGGGATTTCGGATGGGATTTCGTACGGGATTTCGTACGGGATTTCGTACCGGATTTCGATTTCGTTCGAAATTTCGATTTCGTCCGGGATATCGTACGGGATTTCGATTTTGTACAGGATTTCAGACTGGATTTCGTACAGGATTTCGTACGGGATTTCGGAAGGGATTTCGGACTGGTTTTTGGACGGGATTTCAGACGGGATTTAGATATCGGACGGGATTTAGATTTCAGAAGGGATTTCGTATGCGATTTCGTACGGGATTTCGATTTCATACGGGATTTCGATTTCGTACGGGATTTCGTACGGGATTACGATTTTGTAGGGGATTTCGGACTGGATTTCATACAGGATTTCGTACGGGATTTCGGAAGGGATTTCGGACTGGTTTTTGGACGGGATTTCGGACGTGATTTAGATTTTGGACGGGATTTAGATTTCGGAAGGGATTTCGTATGGGATTTCGTACGGGATTTCGATTTCGTATGGGATTTCGTACGGGATTTCGTACGGGATTTCGATTTCATACGGGATTTCGATTTCGTACGGGATTTCGTACAGGATTTCGTACGGGATGTCGTACGGGATTTCGGACGGGATTTCGGATGAGATTTCGGACTGGATTTCGTACAGGATTTCGTATGGGATTTCGTACGGGATTTTGGACTGGATTTCGGACGGGATTTCGGACGGGATTTCGTACGGGATTTCGGACGGGATTTCAGACGGGATTTCGGACGGGATTTCGTATGGGATTTCGATTTCCTATGGAATTTCGTACGGGATTTCGATTTTGTACGGGATTTTGTAAGGGATTTCTATTTCGTACGGGATTTCTGACGGGATTTCCGACGGGATTTCGATTTCCTACGGGATTTCGTACGGGATTTCGATTTCGTACGGGATTTCGTATGGGATTTTGTATGGGATTTCGTACAGGATTTCGTACGGGATTTCGGACGGGATTTCGGACAGGATTTCAGACGGGATTTCGGACGGGATTTCGGACTGGATTTCGGACGGGATTTCAGACGGGATTTCGTACAGGATTTCAATTTCATACGGGATTTCGATTTCGTACGGGATTTCGTACAGGATTTCGTACGGGATGTCGTACGGGATTTTGGACGGGATTTCGGACGGGATTTCGGATGGGATTTCGGACGGGATTTCGGATGGGATTTCGGACTGGATTTCGTACAGGATTTCGTACGGGATGTCGTACAGGATTTTGGACGGGATTTCGGATGGGATTTCGGACGGGATTTCGGATGAGATTTCGGACTGGATTTCGTACAGGATTTTGTATGGGATTTCGTACGGGATTTCGGACTGGATTTCGGACGGTATTTCGTACGGGATTTCGGACGGGATTTCAGACGGGATTTCGGACGGGATTTCGTATGGGATTTCGTACGGGATTTCGTACGGGATTTCGTACAGGATTTCGGACGGGATTTCGGACAGGATTTCGTACAGGATTTCTTACGGGATTTCGTCCTGGATTTCGTACGGGATTTCGGACTGGATTTCGGACGCGATTTCGGACGGGATTTCGGATGGGATTTCGTACGGGATTTCGTACGGGATTTCGTACGGGATTTCGATTTCGTTCGAAATTTCGATTTCGTCCGGGATATCGTACGGGATTTCGATTTTGTACAGGATTTCGGACTGGATTTCGTACAGGATTTCGTACGGGATTTCGGAAGGGATTTCGGACTGGTTTTTGGACGGGATTTCAGACGGGATTTAGATATCGGACGGGATTTAGATTTCAGAAGGGATTTCGTATGCGATTTCGTACGGGATTTCGATTTCATACGGGATTTCGTACGGGATTTCAAACGGGATTTCGATTTCATACGGGATTTCGATTTCGTACGGGATTTCGTACGGGATTACGATTTTGTAGGGGATTTCGGACTGGATTTCATACAGGATTTCGTACGGGATTTCGGAAGGGATTTCGGACTGGTTTTTGGACGGGATTTCGGACGTGATTTAGATTTTGGACGGGATTTAGATTTCGGAAGGGATTTCGTATGGGATTTCGTACGGGATTTCGATTTCGTACGGGATTTCGTACGGGATTTCGTACGGGATTTCGATTTCATACGGGATTTCGATTTCGTACGGGATTTCGTACAGGATTTCGTACGGGATGTCGTACGGGATTTCGGACGGGATTTCGGATGGGATTTCGGACTGGATTTCGTACAGGATTTCGTACGGGATTTCGTACAGGATTTTGGACGGGATTTCGGACGGGATTTCGGACTGGATTTCGTACAGGATTTCGTACGGGATGTCGTACAGGATTTTGGACGGGATTTCGGACGGGATTTCGGACGGGATTTCGGATGAGATTTCGGACTGGATTTCGTACAGGATTTTGTATGGGATTTCGTACAGGATTTTGGACTGGATTTCGGACGGGATTTCGGACGGGATTTCGTACGGGATTTCGGACGGGATTTCAGACGGGATTTCGGACGGGATTTCGTATGGGATTTCGATTTCCTATGGAATTTCGTACGGGATTTCGATTTCGTACGGGATTTTGTAAGGGATTTCTATTTCGTACGGGATTTCTGACGGGATTTCCGACGGGATTTCGATTTCCTACGGGATTTCGTACGGGATTTCGATTTCGTACGGGATTTCGTATGGGATTTTGTATGGGATTTCGTACAGGATTTCGTATGGGATTTCGGACGGGATTTCGGACTGGATTTCGGACGGGATTTCAGACGGGATTTCGTACGGGATTTCAATTTCATACGGGATTTCGATTTCGTACGGGATTTCGTACAGGATTTCGTACGGGATGTCGTACGGGATTTTGGACGGGATTTCGGACGGGATTTCGGACGGGATTTCGGACGGGATTTCGGATGGGATTTCGGACTGGATTTCGTACAGGATTTCGTACGGGATGTCGTACAGGATTTTGGACGGGATTTCGGACGGGATTTCGGACGGGATTTCGGATGAGATTTCGGACTGGATTTCGTACAGGATTTTGTATGGGATTTCGTACGGGATTTCGGACTGGATTTCGGACGGGATTTCGGACGGTATTTCGTACGGGATTTCGGACGGGATTTCAGACGGGATTTCGGACGGGATTTCGTATGGGATTTCGTACGGGATTTCGTACGGGATTTCGTACAGGATTTCGGACGGGATTTCGGACAGGATTTCGTACAGGATTTCTTACGGGATTTCGTACTGGATTTCGTACGGGATTTCGGACTGGATTTCGGACGCGATTTCGGACGGGATTTCGGATGGGATTTCGTACGGGATTTCGTACGGGATTTCGTACGGGATTTCGATTTCGTTCGAAATTTCGATTTCGTCCGGGATATCGTACGGGATTTCGATTTTGTACAGGATTTGGGACTGGATTTCGTACAGGATTTCGTACGGGATTTCGGAAGGGATTTCGGACTGGTTTTTGGACGGGATTTCAGACGGGATTTAGATATCGGACGGGATTTAGATTTCAGAAGGGATTTCGTATGCGATTTCGTACGGGATTTCGATTTCATACGGGATTTCGTACGGGATTTCAAACGGGATTTCGATTTCATACGGGATTTCGATTTCGTACGGGATTTCGTACGGGATTACGATTTTGTAGGGGATTTCGGACTGGATTTCATACAGGATTTCGTACGGGATTTCGGAAGGGATTTCGGACTGGTTTTTGGACGGGATTTCGGACGTGATTTAGATTTTGGACGGGATTTAGATTTCGGAAGGGATTTCGTATGGGATTTCGTACGGGATTTCGATTTCGTATGGGATTTCGTACGGGATTTCGTACGGGATTTCGATTTCATACGGGATTTCGATTTCGTACGGGATTTCGTACAGGATTTCGTACGGGATGTCGTACGGGATTTCGGACGGGATTTCGGATGAGATTTCGGACTGGATTTCGTACAGGATTTCGTATGGGATTTCGTACGGGATTTTGGACTGGATTTCGGACGGGATTTCGGACGGGATTTCGTACGGGATTTCGGACGGGATTTCAGACGGGATTTCGGACGGGATTTCGTATGGGATTTCGATTTCCTATGGAATTTCGTACGGGATTTCGATTTCGTACGGGATTTTGTAAGGGATTTCTATTTCGTACGGGATTTCTGACGGGATTTCCGACGGGATTTCGATTTCCTACGGGATTTCGTACGGGATTTCGATTTCGTACGGGATTTCGTATGGGATTTTGTATGGGATTTCGTACAGGATTTCGTACGGGATTTCGGACGGGATTTCGGACAGGATTTCAGACGGGATTTCGGACGGGATTTCGGACTGGATTTCGGACGGGATTTCAGACGGGATTTCGTACAGGATTTCAATTTCATACGGGATTTCGATTTCGTACGGGATTTCGTACAGGATTTCGTACGGGATGTCGTACGGGATTTTGGACGGGATTTCGGACGGGATTTCGGATGGGATTTCGGACGGGATTTCGGATGGGATTTCGGACTGGATTTCGTACAGGATTTCGTACGGGATGTCGTACAGGATTTTGGACGGGATTTCGGATGGGATTTCGGACGGGATTTCGGATGAGATTTCGGACTGGATTTCGTACAGGATTTTGTATGGGATTTCGTACGGGATTTCGGACTGGATTTCGGACGGGATTTCGGACGGTATTTCGTACGGGATTTCGGACGGGATTTCAGACGGGATTTCGGACGGGATTTCGTATGGGATTTCGTACGGGATTTCGTACGGGATTTCGTACAGGATTTCGGACGGGATTTCGGACAGGATTTCGTACAGGATTTCTTACGGGAATTCGTACTGGATTTCGTACGGGATTTCGGAAGGGATTTCGGACTGGTTTTTGGACGGGATTTCAGACGGGATTTAGATATCGGACGGGATTTAGATTTCAGAAGGGATTTCGTATGCGATTTCGTACGGGATTTCGATTTCATACGGGATTTCGTACGGGATTTCAAACGGGATTTCGATTTCATACGGGATTTCGATTTCGTACGGGATTTCGTACGGGATTACGATTTTGTAGGGGATTTCGGACTGGATTTCATACAGGATTTCGTACGGGATTTCGGAAGGGATTTCGGACTGGTTTTTGGACGGGATTTCGGACGTGATTTAGATTTTGGACGGGATTTAGATTTCGGAAGGGATTTCGTATGGGATTTCGTACGGGATTTCGATTTCGTATGGGATTTCGTACGGGATTTCGTACGGGATTTCGATTTCATACGGGATTTCGATTTCGTACGGGATTTCGTACAGGATTTCGTACGGGATGTCGTACGGGATTTCGGACGGGATTTCGGATGAGATTTCGGACTGGATTTCGTACAGGATTTCGTATGGGATTTCGTACGGGATTTTGGACTGGATTTCGGACGGGATTTCGGACGGGATTTCGTACGGGATTTCGGACGGGATTTCAGACGGGATTTCGGACGGGATTTCGTATGGGATTTCGATTTCCTATGGAATTTCGTACGGGATTTCGATTTCGTACGGGATTTTGTAAGGGATTTCTATTTCGTACGGGATTTCTAACGGGATTTCCGACGGGATTTCGATTTCCTACGGGATTTCGTACGGGATTTCGATTTCGTACGGGATTTCGTATGGGATTTTGTATGGGATTTCGTACAGGATTTCGTACGGGATTTCGGACGGGATTTCGGACAGGATTTCAGACGGGATTTCGGACGGGATTTCGGACTGGATTTCGGACGGGATTTCAGACGGGATTTCGTACAGGATTTCAATTTCATACGGGATTTCGATTTCGTACGGGATTTCGTACAGGATTTCGTACGGGATGTCGTACGGGATTTTGGACGGGATTTCGGACGGGATTTCGGATGGGATTTCGGACGGGATTTCGGATGGGATTTCGGACTGGATTTCGTACAGGATTTCGTACGGGATGTCGTACAGGATTTTGGACGGGATTTCGGATGGGATTTCGGACGGGATTTCGGATGAGATTTCGGACTGGATTTCGTACAGGATTTTGTATGGGATTTCGTACGGGATTTCGGACTGGATTTCGGACGGGATTTCGGACGGTATTTCGTACGGGATTTCGGACGGGATTTCAGACGGGATTTCGGACGGGATTTCGTATGGGATTTCGTACGGGATTTCGTACGGGATTTCGTACAGGATTTCGGACGGGATTTCGGACAGGATTTCGTACAGGATTTCTTACGGGAATTCGTACTGGATTTCGTACGGGATTTCGGACTGGATTTCGGACGCGATTTCGGACGGGATTTCGGATGGGATTTCGTACGGGATTTCGTACGGGATTTCGTACGGGATTTCGATTTCGTTCGAAATTTCGATTTCGTCCGGGATATCGTACGGGATTTCGATTTTGTACAGGATTTCGGACTGGATTTCGTACAGGATTTCGTACGGGATTTCGGAAGGGATTTCGGACTGGTTTTTGGACGGGATTTCAGACGGGATTTAGATATCGGACGGGATTTAGATTTCAGAAGGGATTTCGTATGCGATTTCGTACGGGATTTCGATTTCATACGGGATTTCGTACGGGATTTCAAACGGGATTTCGATTTCATACGGGATTTCGATTTCGTACGGGATTTCGTACGGGATTACGATTTTGTAGGGGATTTCGGACTGGATTTCATACAGGATTTCGTACAGGATTTCGGACGGGATTTCGTACAGGATTTCGTACGGGATGTCGTACGGGATTTCGGACGGGATTTCGGATGAGATTTCGGACTGGATTTCGTACAGGATTTCGTATGGGATTTCGTACGGGATTTTGGACTGGATTTCGGACGGGATTTCGGACGGGATTTCGTACGGGATTTCGGACGGGATTTCAGACGGGATTTCGGACGGGATTTCGTATGGGATTTCGATTTCCTATGGAATTTCGTACGGGATTTCGATTTCGTACGGGATTTTGTAAGGGATTTCTATTTCGTACGGGATTTCTGACGGGATTTCCGACGGGATTTCGATTTCCTACGGGATTTCGTACGGGATTTCGATTTCGTACGGGATTTCGTATGGGATTTTGTATGGGATTTCGTACAGGATTTCGTATGGGATTTCGGACGGGATTTCGGACTGGATTTCCGACGGGATTTCAGACGGGATTTCGTACGGGATTTCAATTTCATACGGGATTTCGATTTCGTACGGGATTTCGTACAGGATTTCGTACGGGATGTCGTACGGGATTTTGGACGGGATTTCGGACGGGATTTCGGACGGGATTTCGGACGGGATTTCGGATGGGATTTCGGACTGGATTTCGTACAGGATTTCGTACGGGATGTCGTACAGGATTTTGGACGGGATTTCGGACGGGATTTCGGACGGGATTTCGGATGAGATTTCGGACTGGATTTCGTACAGGATTTTGTATGGGATTTCGTACGGGATTTCGGACTGGATTTCGGACGGGATTTCGGACGGTATTTCGTACGGGATTTCGGACGGGATTTCAGACGGGATTTCGGACGGGATTTCGTATGGGATTTCGTACGGGATTTCGTACGGGATTTCGTACAGGATTTCGGACGGGATTTCGGACAGGATTTCGTACAGGATTTCTTACGGGATTTCGTACTGGATTTCGTACGGGATTTCGGACTGGATTTCGGACGCGATTTCGGACGGGATTTCGGATGGGATTTCGTACGGGATTTCGTACGGGATTTCGTACGGGATTTCGATTTCGTTCGAAATTTCGATTTCGTCCGGGATATCGTACGGGATTTCGATTTTGTACAGGATTTGGGACTGGATTTCGTACAGGATTTCGTACGGGATTTCGGAAGGGATTTCGGACTGGTTTTTGGACGGGATTTCAGACGGGATTTAGATATCGGACGGGATTTAGATTTCAGAAGGGATTTCGTATGCGATTTCGTACGGGATTTCGATTTCATACGGGATTTCGTACGGGATTTCAAACGGGATTTCGATTTCATACGGGATTTCGATTTCGTACGGGATTTCGTACGGGATTACGATTTTGTAGGGGATTTCGGACTGGATTTCATACAGGATTTCGTACGGGATTTCGGAAGGGATTTCGGACTGGTTTTTGGACGGGATTTCGGACGTGATTTAGATTTTGGACGGGATTTAGATTTCGGAAGGGATTTCGTATGGGATTTCGTACGGGATTTCGATTTCGTATGGGATTTCGTACGGGATTTCGTACGGGATTTCGATTTCATACGGGATTTCGATTTCGTACGGGATTTCGTACAGGATTTCGTACGGGATGTCGTACGGGATTTCGGATGAGATTTCGGACTGGATTTCGTACAGGATTTCGTATGGGATTTCGTACGGGATTTTGGACTGGATTTCGGACGGGATTTCGGACGGGATTTCGTACGGGATTTCGGACGGGATTTCAGACGGGATTTCGGACGGGATTTCGTATGGGATTTCGATTTCCTATGGAATTTCGTACGGGATTTCGATTTCGTACGGGATTTTGTAAGGGATTTCTATTTCGTACGGGATTTCTGACGGGATTTCCGACGGGATTTCGATTTCCTACGGGATTTCGTACGGGATTTCGATTTCGTACGGGATTTCGTATGGGATTTTGTATGGGATTTCGTACAGGATTTCGTACGGGATTTCGGACGGGATTTCGGACAGGATTTCAGACGGGATTTCGGACGGGATTTCGGACTGGATTTCGGACGGGATTTCAGACGGGATTTCGTACAGGATTTCAATTTCATACGGGATTTCGATTTCGTACGGGATTTCGTACAGGATTTCGTACGGGATGTCGTACGGGATTTTGGACGGGATTTCGGACGGGATTTCGGATGGGATTTCGGACGGGATTTCGGATGGGATTTCGGACTGGATTTCGTACAGGATTTCGTACGGGATGTCGTACAGGATTTTGGACGGGATTTCGGATGGGATTTCGGACGGGATTTCGGATGAGATTTCGGACTGGATTTCGTACAGGATTTTGTATGGGATTTCGTACGGGATTTCGGACTGGATTTCGGACGGGATTTCGGACGGTATTTCGTACGGGATTTCGGACGGGATTTCAGACGGGATTTCGGACGGGATTTCGTATGGGATTTCGTACGGGATTTCGTACGGGATTTCGTACAGGATTTCGGACGGGATTTCGGACAGGATTTCGTACAGGATTTCTTACGGGAATTCGTACTGGATTTCGTACGGGATTTCGGAAGGGATTTCGGACTGGTTTTTGGACGGGATTTCAGACGGGATTTAGATATCGGACGGGATTTAGATTTCAGAAGGGATTTCGTATGCGATTTCGTACGGGATTTCGATTTCATACGGGATTTCGTACGGGATTTCAAACGGGATTTCGATTTCATACGGGATTTCGATTTCGTACGGGATTTCGTACGGGATTACGATTTTGTAGGGGATTTCGGACTGGATTTCATACAGGATTTCGTACGGGATTTCGGAAGGGATTTCGGACTGGTTTTTGGACGGGATTTCGGACGTGATTTAGATTTTGGACGGGATTTAGATTTCGGAAGGGATTTCGTATGGGATTTCGTACGGGATTTCGATTTCGTATGGGATTTCGTACGGGATTTCGTACGGGATTTCGATTTCATACGGGATTTCGATTTCGTACGGGATTTCGTACAGGATTTCGTACGGGATGTCGTACGGGATTTCGGACGGGATTTCGGATGAGATTTCGGACTGGATTTCGTACAGGATTTCGTATGGGATTTCGTACGGGATTTTGGACTGGATTTCGGACGGGATTTCGGACGGGATTTCGTACGGGATTTCGGACGGGATTTCAGACGGGATTTCGGACGGGATTTCGTATGGGATTTCGATTTCCTATGGAATTTCGTACGGGATTTCGATTTCGTACGGGATTTTGTAAGGGATTTCTATTTCGTACGGGATTTCTGACGGGATTTCCGACGGGATTTCGATTTCCTACGGGATTTCGTACGGGATTTCGATTTCGTACGGGATTTCGTATGGGATTTTGTATGGGATTTCGTACAGGATTTCGTACGGGATTTCGGACGGGATTTCGGACAGGATTTCAGACGGGATTTCGGACGGGATTTCGGACTGGATTTCGGACGGGATTTCAGACGGGATTTCGTACAGGATTTCAATTTCATACGGGATTTCGATTTCGTACGGGATTTCGTACAGGATTTCGTACGGGATGTCGTACGGGATTTTGGACGGGATTTCGGACGGGATTTCGGATGGGATTTCGGACGGGATTTCGGATGGGATTTCGGACTGGATTTCGTACAGGATTTCGTACGGGATGTCGTACAGGATTTTGGACGGGATTTCGGATGGGATTTCGGACGGGATTTCGGATGAGATTTCGGACTGGATTTCGTACAGGATTTTGTATGGGATTTCGTACGGGATTTCGGACTGGATTTCGGACGGGATTTCGGACGGTATTTCGTACGGGATTTCGGACGGGATTTCAGACGGGATTTCGGACGGGATTTCGTATGGGATTTCGTACGGGATTTCGTACGGGATTTCGTACAGGATTTCGGACGGGATTTCGGACAGGATTTCGTACAGGATTTCTTACGGGAATTCGTACTGGATTTCGTACGGGATTTCGGACTGGATTTCGGACGCGATTTCGGACGGGATTTCGGATGGGATTTCGTACGGGATTTCGTACGGGATTTCGTACGGGATTTCGATTTCGTTCGAAATTTCGATTTCGTCCGGGATATCGTACGGGATTTCGATTTTGTACAGGATTTCGGACTGGATTTCGTACAGGATTTCGTACGGGATTTCGGAAGGGATTTCGGACTGGTTTTTGGACGGGATTTCAGACGGGATTTAGATATCGGACGGGATTTAGATTTCAGAAGGGATTTCGTATGCGATTTCGTACGGGATTTCGATTTCATACGGGATTTCGTACGGGATTTCAAACGGGATTTCGATTTCATACGGGATTTCGATTTCGTACGGGATTTCGTACGGGATTACGATTTTGTAGGGGATTTCGGACTGGATTTCATACAGGATTTCGTACGGGATTTCGGAAGGGATTTCGGACTGGTTTTTGGACGGGATTTCGGACGTGATTTAGATTTTGGACGGGATTTAGATTTCGGAAGGGATTTCGTATGGGATTTCGTACGGGATTTCGATTTCGTACGGGATTTCGTACGGGATTTCGTACGGGATTTCGATTTCATACGGGATTTCGATTTCGTACGGGATTTCGTACAGGATTTCGTACGGGATGTCGTACGGGATTTCGGACGGGATTTCGGATGGGATTTCGGACTGGATTTCGTACAGGATTTCGTACGGGATTTCGTACAGGATTTTGGACGGGATTTCGGACGGGATTTCGGACTGGATTTCGTACAGGATTTCGTACGGGATGTCGTACAGGATTTTGGACGGGATTTCGGACGGGATTTCGGACGGGATTTCGGATGAGATTTCGGACTGGATTTCGTACAGGATTTTGTATGGGATTTCGTACAGGATTTTGGACTGGATTTCGGACGGGATTTCGGACGGGATTTCGTACGGGATTTCGGACGGGATTTCAGACGGGATTTCGGACGGGATTTCGTATGGGATTTCGATTTCCTATGGAATTTCGTAGGGGATTTCGATTTCGTACGGGATTTTGTAAGGGATTTCTATTTCGTACGGGATTTCTGACGGGATTTCCGACGGGATTTCGATTTCCTACGGGATTTCGTACAGGATTTCGATTTCGTACGGGATTTCGTATGGGATTTTGTATGGGATTTCGTACAGGATTTCGTATGGGATTTCGGACGGGATTTCGGACAGGATTTCAGACGGGATTTCGGACGGGATTTCGGACTGGATTTCGGACGGGATTTCAGACGGGATTTCGTACGGGATTTCAATTTCATACGGGATTTCGATTTCGTACGGGATTTCGTACAGGATTTCGTACGGGATGTCGTACAGGATTTTGGACGGGATTTCGGACGGGATTTCGGACGGGATTTCGGACGGGATTTCGGATGGGATTTCGGACTGGATTTCGTACAGGATTTCGTACGGGATGTCGTACAGGATTTTGGACGGGATTTCGGACGGGATTTCGGACGGGATTTCGGATGAGATTTCGGACTGGATTTCGTACAGGATTTTGTATGGGATTTCGTACGGGATTTTGGACTGGATTTCGGACGGGATTTCGGACGGTATTTCGTACGGGATTTCGGACGGGATTTCAGACGGGATTTCGGACGGGATTTCGTATGGGATTTCGTACGGGATTTCGTACGGGATTTCGTACAGGATTTCGGACGGGATTTCGGACAGGATTTCGTACAGGATTTCTTACGGGATTTCGTACTGGATTTCGTACGGGATTTCGGACTGGATTTCGGACGCGATTTCGGACGGGATTTCGGATGGGATTTCGTACGGGATTTCGTACGGGATTTCGTACGGGATTTCGATTTCGTTCGAAATTTCGATTTCGTCCGGGATATCGTACGGGATTTCGATTTTGTACAGGATTTCGGACTGGATTTCGTACAGGATTTCGTACGGGATTTCGGAAGGGATTTCGGACTGGTTTTTGGACGGGATTTCAGACGGGATTTAGATATCGGACGGGATTTAGATTTCAGAAGGGATTTCGTATGCGATTTCGTACGGGATTTCGATTTCATACGGGATTTCGTACGGGATTTCAAACGGGATTTCGATTTCATACGGGATTTCGATTTCGTACGGGATTTCGTACGGGATTACGATTTTGTAGGGGATTTCGGACTGGATTTCATACAGGATTTCGTACGGGATTTCGGAAGGGATTTCGGACTGGTTTTTGGACGGGATTTCGGACGTGATTTAGATTTTGGACGGGATTTAGATTTCGGAAGGGATTTCGTATGGGATTTCGTACGGGATTTCGATTTCGTACGGGATTTCGTACGGGATTTCGTACGGGATTTCGATTTCATACAAGATTTCGATTTCGTACGGGATTTCGTACAGGATTTCGTACGGGATGTCGTACGGGATTTCGGACGGGATTTCGGATGGGATTTCGGACTGGATTTCGTACAGGATTTCGTACGGGATTTCGTACAGGATTTTGGACGGGATTTCGGACGGGATTTCGGACTGGATTTCGTACAGGATTTCGTACGGGATGTCGTACAGGATTTTGGACGGGATTTCGGACGGGATTTCGGACGGGATTTCGGATGAGATTTCGGACTGGATTTCGTACAGGATTTTGTATGGGATTTCGTACGGGATTTTGGACTGGATTTCGGACGGGATTTCGGACGGGATTTCGTACGGGATTTCGGACGGGATTTCAGACGGGAGTTCGGACGGGATTTCGTATGGGATTTCGTACGGGATTTCGTACTGGATTTCGTACGGGATTTCGGACGGGATTTCGGACGGGATTTCGGACGGGATTTCGGACAGGATTTCGGATGAGATTTCGGACTGGATTTCGTACAGGATTTTGTATGGGATTTCGTACGGGATTTTTGACTGGATTTCGGACGGGATTTCGGACGGGATTTCGTACGGGATTTCGGACGGGATTTCAGACGGGATTTCAGACGGGATTTCGTATGGGATTTCGATTTCCTATGGAATTTCGTACGGGATTTCGATTTCGTACGGGATTTTGTAAGGGATTTCTATTTCGTACAGGATTTCTGACGGGATTTCCGACGGGATTTCGATTTCCTACGGGATTTCGTACGGGATTTCGATTTCGAACGGGATTTCGTATGGGATTTTGTATGGGATTTTGTACAGGATTTCGTACGGGATTTCGGACGGGATTTCAGACAGGATTTCAGACGGGATTTCGGACGGGATTTCGGACTGGATTTCGGACGGGATTTCAGACGGGATTTCGTACGGGATTTCAATTTCATACGGGATTTCGATTTAGTATGGGATTTCGTACAGGATTTCGTACGGGATGTCGTACGGGATTTTGGATGGGATTTCGGACGGGATTTCGGACGGGGATTTCGGACGGGATTTCGGATGGGATTTCGGACTGGATTTCGTACAGGATTTCGTACGGGATGTCGTACAGGATTTTGAACGGGATTTCGGACGGGATTTCGGACGGGATTTCGGATGAGATTTCGGACTGGATTTCGTACAGGATTTTGTATGGGATTTCGTACGGGATTTCGGACTGGATTTCGGACGGGATTTCGTACGGGATTTCGGACGGGATTTCAGACGGGATTTCGGACGGGATTTCGTATGGGATTTCGTACGGGATTTCGTACGGGATTTCGTACAGGATTTCGGACGGGATTTCGGACAGGATTTCGTACGGGATTTCTTACGGGATTTCGTACTGGATTTCGTACGGGATTTCGGACTGGATTTCGGACGCGATTTCGGACGGGATTTCGGATGGGATTTCGTACGGGATTTCATACGGGATTTCGTACGGGATTTCGATTTCGTACGAAATTTCGATTTCGTCCGGGATATCGTACGGGATTTCGATTTTGTACAGGATTTCGGACTGGATTTCGTACAGGATTTCGTACGGGATTTCGGAAGGGATTTCGGACTGGTTTTTGGACGGGATTTCGGACGGGATTTAGATATCGGACGGGATTTAGATTTCAGAAGGGATTTCGTATGCGATTTCGTACGGGATTTCGATTACATACGGGATTTCGTACGGGATTTCAAACGGGATTTCGATTTCATACGGGATTTCGATTTCGTACGGGATTTCGTACGGGATTACGATTTTGTAGGTGATTTTGGACTGGATTTCATACAGGATTTCGTACGGGATTTCGGACTGGATTTCGGACGGGATTTCGGACGGTATTTCGTACGGGATTTCGGACGGGATTTCAGACGGGATTTCGGACGGGATTTCGTATGGGATTTCGTACGGGATTTCGTACGGGATTTCGTACAGGATTTCGGACAGGATTTCGGACAGGATTTCGTACAGGATTTCTTACGGGATTTCGTACTGGATTTCGTACGGGATTTCGGACTGGATTTCGGACGCGATTTCGGACGGGATTTCGGATGGGATTTCGTACGGGATTTCGTACGGGATTTCGTACGGGATTTCGATTTCGTTCGAAATTTCGATTTCGTCCGGGATATCGTACGGGATTTCGATTTTGTACAGGATTTCGGACTGGATTTCGTACAGGATTTCGTACGGGATTTCGGAAGGGATTTCGGACTGGTTTTTGGACGGGATTTCGGACGTGATTTAGATTTTGGACGGGATTTAGATTTCGGAAGGGATTTCGTATGGGATTTCGTACGGGATTTCGATTTCGTATGGGATTTCGTACGGGATTTCGTACGGGATTTCGATTTCATACGGGATTTCGATTTCGTACGGGATTTCGTACAGGATTTCGTACGGGATGTCGTACGGGATTTCGGACGGGATTTCGGATGAGATTTCGGACTGGATTTCGTACAGGATTTCGTATGGGATTTCGTACGGGATTTTGGACTGGATTTCGGACGGGATTTCGGACGGGATTTCGTACGGGATTTCGGACGGGATTTCAGACGGGATTTCGGACGGGATTTCGTATGGGATTTCGATTTCCTATAGAATTTCGTACGGGATTTCGATTTCGTACGGGATTTTGTAAGGGATTTCTATTTCGTACGGGATTTCTGACGGGATTTCCGACGGGATTTCGATTTCCTACGGGATTTCGTACGGGATTTCGATTTCATACGGGATTTCGTATGGGATTTTGTATGGGATTTCGTACAGGATTTCGTACGGGATTTCGGACGGGATTTCGGACAGGATTTCAGACGGGATTTCGGACGGGATTTCGGACTGGATTTCGGACGGGATTTCAGACGGGATTTCGTACAGGATTTCAATTTCATACGGGATTTCGATTTCGTACGGGATTTCGTACAGGATTTCGTACGGGATGTCGTACGGGATTTTGGACGGGATTTCGGACGGGATTTCGGATGGGATTTCGGACGGGATTTCGGATGGGATTTCGGACTGGATTTCGTACAGGATTTCGTACGGGATGTCGTACAGGATTTTGGACGGGATTTCGGACGGGATTTCGGACGGGATTTTGGATGAGATTTCGGACTGGATTTCGTACAGGATTTTGTATGGGATTTCGTACGGGATTTCGGACTGGATTTCGGACGGGATTTCGGACGGTATTTCGTACGGGATTTCGGACGGGATTTCAGACGGGATTTCGGACGGGATTTCGTATGGGATTTCTTACGGGATTTCGTACTGGATTTCGTACGGGATTTCGGACTGGATTTCGGACGCGATTTCGGACGGGATTTCGGATGGGATTTCGTACGGGATTTCGTACGGGATTTCGTACGGGATTTCGATTTCGTTCGAAATTTCGATTTCGTCCGGGATATCGTACGGGATTTCGATTTTGTACAGGATTTGGGACTGGATTTCGTACAGGATTTCGTACGGGATTTCGGAAGGGATTTCGGACTGGTTTTTGGACGGGATTTCAGACGGGATTTAGATATCGGACGGGATTTAGATTTCAGAAGGGATTTCGTATGCGATTTCGTACGGGATTTCGATTTCATACGGGATTTCGTACGGGATTTCAAACGGGATTTCGATTTCATACGGGATTTCGATTTCGTACGGGATTTCGTACGGGATTACGATTTTGTAGGGGATTTCGGACTGGATTTCATACAGGATTTCGTACGGGATTTCGGAAGGGATTTCGGACTGGTTTTTGGACGGGATTTCGGACGTGATTTAGATTTTGGACGGGATTTAGATTTCGGAAGGGATTTCGTATGGGATTTCGTACGGGATTTCGATTTCGTACGGGATTTCGTACGGGATTTCGTACGGGATTTCGATTTCATACGGGATTTCGATTTCGTACGGGATTTCGTACAGGATTTCGTACGGGATGTCGTACGGGATTTCGGACGGGATTTCGGATGGGATTTCGGACTGGATTTCGTACAGGATTTCGTACGGGATTTCGTACAGGATTTTGGACGGGATTTCGGACGGGATTTCGGACTGGATTTCGTACAGGATTTCGTACGGGATGTCGTACAGGATTTTGGACGGGATTTCGGACGGGATTTCGGACGGGATTTCGGATGAGATTTCGGACTGGATTTCGTACAGGATTTTGTATGGGATTTCGTACAGGATTTTGGACTGGATTTCGGACGGGATTTCGGACGGGATTTCGTACGGGATTTCGGACGGGATTTCAGACGGGATTTCGGACGGGATTTCGTATGGGATTTCGATTTCCTATGGAATTTCGTACGGGATTTCGATTTCGTACGGGATTTTGTAAGGGATTTCTATTTCGTACGGGATTTCTGACGGGATTTCCGACGGGATTTCGATTTCCTACGGGATTTCGTACGGGATTTCGATTTCGAACGGGATTTCGTATGGGATTTTGTATGGGATTTCGTACAGGATTTCGTATGGGATTTCGGACGGGATTTCGGACAGGATTTCAGACGGGATTTCGGACGGGATTTCGGACTGGATTTCGGACGGGATTTCAGACGGGATTTCGTACGGGATTTCAATTTCATACGGGATTTCGATTTCGTACGGGATTTCGTACAGGATTTCGTACGGGATGTCGTACGGGATTTTGGACGGGATTTCGGACGGGATTTCGGACGGGATTTCGGACGGGATTTCGGATGGGATTTCGGACTGGATTTCGTACAGGATTTCGTACGGGATGTCGTACAGGATTTTGGACGGGATTTCGGACGGGATTTCGGACGGGATTTTGGATGAGATTTCGGACTGGATTTCGTACAGGATTTTGTATGGGATTTCGTACGGGATTTCGGACTGGATTTCGGACGGGATTTCGGACGGTATTTCGTACGGGATTTCGGACGGGATTTCAGACGGGATTTCGGACGGGATTTCGTATGGGATTTCGTACGGGATTTCGTACGGGATTTCGTACAGGATTTCGGACGGGATTTCGGACAGGATTTCGTACAGGATTTCTTACGGGATTTCGTACTGGATTTCGTACGGGATTTCGGACTGGATTTCGGACGCGATTTCGGACGGGATTTCGGATGGGATTTCGTACGGGATTTCGTACGGGATTTCGTACGGGATTTCGATTTCGTTCGAAATTTCGATTTCGTCCGGGATATCGTACGGGATTTCGATTTTGTACAGGATTTCGGACTGGATTTCGTACAGGATTTCGTACGGGATTTCGGAAGGGATTTCGGACTGGTTTTTGGACGGGATTTCAGACGGGATTTAGATATCGGACGGGATTTAGATTTCAGAAGGGATTTCGTATGCGATTTCGTACGGGATTTCGATTTCATACGGGATTTCGTACGGGATTTCAAACGGGATTTCGATTTCATACGGGATTTTGATTTCGTACGGGATTTCGTACGGGATTACGATTTTGTAGGGGATTTCGGACTGGATTTCATACAGGATTTCGTACGGGATTTCGGAAGAGATTTCGGACTGGTTTTTGGACGGGATTTCGGACGTGATTTAGATTTTGGACGGGATTTAGATTTCGGAAGGGATTTCGTATGGGATTTCGTACGGGATTTCGATTTCGTACGGGATTTCGTACGGGATTTCGTACGGGATTTCGATTTCATACGGGATTTCGATTTCGTACGGGATTTCGTACAGGATTTCGTACGGGATGTCGTACGGGATTTCGGACGGGATTTCGGATGGGATTTCGGACTGGATTTCGTACAGGATTTCGTACGGGATTTCGTACAGGATTTTGGACGGGATTTCGGACGGGATTTCGGACTGGATTTCGTACAGGATTTCGTACGGGATGTCGTACAGGATTTTGGACGGGATTTCGGACGGGATTTCGGACGGGATTTCGGATGAGATTTCGGACTGGATTTCGTACAGGATTTTGTATGGGATTTCGTACGGGATTTTGGACTGGATTTCGGACGGGATTTCGGACGGGATTTCGTACGGGATTTCGGACGGGATTTCAGACGGGAGTTCGGACGGGATTTCGTATGGGATTTCGTACTGGATTTCGTACTGGATTTCGTACGGGATTTCGGACGGGATTTCGGACGGGATTTCGGACGGGATTTCGGACAGGATTTCGGATGAGATTTCGGACTGGATTTCGTACAGGATTTTGTATGGGATTTCGTACGGGATTTTGGACTGGATTTCGGACGGGATTTCGGACGGGATTTCGTACGGGATTTCGGACGGGATTTCAGACGGGATTTCAGACGGGATTTCGTATGGGATTTCGATTTCCTATGGAATTTCGTACGGGATTTCGATTTTGTACGGGATTTTGTAAGGGATTTCTATTTCGTACAGGATTTCTGACGGGATTTCCGACGGGATTTCGATTTCCTACGGGATTTCGTACGGGATTTCGATTTCGAACGGGATTTCGTATGGGATTTTGTATGGGATTTCGTACAGGATTTCGTACGGGATTTCGGACGGGATTTCAGACAGGATTTCAGACGGGATTTCGGACGGGATTTCGGACTGGATTTCGGACGGGATTTCAGACGGGATTTCGTACGGGATTTCAATTTCATACGGAATTTCGATTTAGTATGGGATTTCGTACAGGATTTCGTACGGGATGTCGTACGGGATTTTGGATGGGATTTCGGACGGGATTTCGGACGGGATTTCGGACGGGATTTCGGATGGGATTTCGGACTGGATTTCGTACAGGATTTCGTACGGGATGTCGTACAGGATTTTGAACGGGATTTCGGACGGGATTTCGGACGGGATTTCGGATGAGATTTCGGACTGGATTTCGTACAGGATTTTGTATGGGATTTCGTACGGGATTTCGGACTGGATTTCGGACGGGATTTCGTACGGGATTTTGGACGGGATTTCAGACGGGATTTCGGACGGGATTTCGTATGGGATTTTGTACGGGATTTCGTACGGGATTTCGTACAGGATTTCGGACGGGATTTCGGACAGGATTTCGTACGGGATTTCTTACGGGATTTCGTACTGGATTTCGTACGGGATTTCGGACTGGATTTCGGACGCGATTTCGGACGGGATTTCGGATGGGATTTCGTACGGGATTTCGTACTGGATTTCGTACGGGATTTCGATTTCGTACGAAATTTCGATTTCGTCCGGGATATCGTACGGGATTTCAATATTGTACAGGATTTCGGACTGGATTTCGTACAGGATTTCGTACGGGATTTCGGAAGGGATTTCGGACTGGTTTTTGGACGGGATTTCGGACGGGATTTAGATATCGGACGGGATTTAGATTTCAGAAGGGATTTCGTATGCGATTTCGTACGGGATTTCGATTTCATACGGGATTTCGTACGGGATTTCAAACGGGATTTCGATTTCATACGGGATTTCGATTTCGTACGGGATTTCGTACGGGATTACGATTTTGTAGGGGATTTCGGACTGGATTTCATACAGGATTTCGTACGGGATTTCGGAAGGGATTTCGGACTGGTTTTTGGACGGGATTTCGGACGTGATTTAGATTTTGGACGGGATTTAGATTTCGGAAGGGATTTCGTATGGGATTTCGTACGGGATTTCGATTTTGTACGGGATTTCGTACGGGATTTCGTACGGGATTTCGATTTCATACGGGATTTCGATTTCGTACGGGATTTCGTACAGGATTTCGTACGGGATGTCGTACGGGATTTCGGACGGGATTTCGGATGGGATTTCGGACTGGATTTCGTACAGGATTTCGTACGGGATTTCGTACAGGATTTTGGACGGGATTTCGGACGGGATTTCGGACTGGATTTCGTACAGGATTTCGTACGGGATGTCGTACAGGATTTTGGACGGGATTTCGGACGGGATTTCGGACGGGATTTCGGATGAGATTTCGGACTGGATTTCGTACAGGATTTTGTATGGGATTTCGTTCGGGATTTTGGACTGGATTTCGGACGGGATTTCGGACGGGATTTCGTACGGGATTTCGGACGGGATTTCAGACGGGATTTCGGACGGAATTTCGTATGGGATTTCGTACGGGATTTCGTACTGGATTTCGTAGGGGATTTCGGACGGGATTTCGGACGGGATTTCGGACGGGATTTCGAACGGGATTTCGTACGGGATGTTGTACAGGATTTTGGACGGGATTTCGGACGGGATTTCGGACGGAATTTCGGACGGGATTTCGGATGAGATTTCGGACTGGATTTCGTACAGGATTTCGTACGGGATTTTGGACTGGATTTCGGACGGGATTTCGGACGGGATTTCGTACGGGATTTCGGACGGGATTTCAGACGGGATTTCGGACGAGATTTCGTATGGGATTTCGTACGGGATTTCGTACTGGATTTCGTACGGGATTTCGGACGGGATTTCGGACGGGATTTCGGACGGGATTTCGGATGAGATTTCGGACTGGATTTCGTACAGGATTTTGTATGGGATTTCGTACGGGATTTTGGACTGGATTTCGGACGGGATTTCGGACGGGATTTCGTACGGGATTTCGGACGGGATTTCAGACGGGATTTCGGACGGGATTTCGTATGGGATTTCGTACGGGATTTCGTACTGGATTTCGTACGGGATTTCGGACGGGATTTCGGACGGGATTTCGGACGGGATTTCGGACAGGATTTCGGATGAGATTTCGGACTGGATTTCGTACAGGATTTTGTATGGGATTTCGTACGGGATTTTGGACTGGATTTCGGACGGGATTTCGGACGGGATTTCGTACGGGATTTCGGACGGGATTTCAGACGGGATTTCAGACGGGATTTCGTATGGGATTTCGATTTCCTATGGAATTTCGTACGGGATTTCGATTTCGTACGGGATTTTGTAAGGGATTTCTATTTCGTACGGGATTTCTGACGGGATTTCCGACAGGATTTCGATTTCCTACGGGATTTCGTACGGGATTTCGATTTCGAACGGGATTTCGTATGGGATTTTGTATGGGATTTCGTACAGGATTTCGTACGGGATTTCGGACGGGATTTCGGACAGGATTTCAGACGGGATTTCGGACGGGATTTCGGACTGGATTTCGGACGGGATTTCAGACGGGATTTCGTACGGGATTTCAATTTCATACGGGATTTCGATTTAGTATGGGATTTCGTACAGGATTTCGTACGGGATGTCGTACGGGATTTTGGATGGGATTTCGGACGGGATTTCGGACGGGATTTCGGACGGGATTTCGGATGGGATTTCGGACTGGATTTCGTACAGGATTTCGTACGGGATGTCGTACAGGATTTTGAACGGGATTTCGGACGGGATTTCGGACGGGATTTCGGATGAGATTTCGGACTGGATTTCGTACAGGATTTTGTATGGGATTTCGTACGGGATTTCGGACTGGATTTCGGACGGGATTTCGTACGGGATTTCGGACGGGATTTCAGACGGGATTTCGGACGGGATTTCGTATGGGATTTCGTACGGGATTTCGTACGGGATTTCGTACAGGATTTCGGACGGGATTTCGGACAGGATTTCGTACGGGATTTCTTACGGGATTTCGTACTGGATTTCGTACGGGATTTCGGACTGGATTTCGTACGCGATTTCGGACGGGATTTCGGATGGGATTTCGTACGGGATTTTGTACGGGATTTCGTACGGGATTTCGATTTCGTACGAAATTTCGATTTCGTCCGGGATATCGTACGGGATTTCGATTTTGTACAGGATTTCGGACTGGATTTCGTACAGGATTTCGTACGGGATTTCGGAAGGGATTTCGGACTGGTTTTTGGACGGGATTTCGGACGGGATTTAGATATCGGACGGGATTTAGATTTCAGAAGGGATTTCGTATGCGATTTCGTACGGGATTTCGATTTCATACGGGATTTCGTACGGGATTTCAAACGGGATTTCGATTTCATACGGGATTTCGATTTCGTACGGGATTTCGTACGGGATTACGATTTTGTAGGGGATTTCGGACTGGATTTCATACAGGATTTCGTACGGGATTTCGGAAGGGATTTCGGACTGGTTTTTGGACGGGATTTAGGACGTGATTTAGATTTTGGACGGGATTTAGATTTCGGAAGGGATTTCGTATGGGATTTCGTACGGGATTTCGATTTTGTACGGGATTTCGTACGGGATTTCGTACGGGATTTCGATTTCATACGGGATTTCGATTTCGTACGGGATTTCGTACAGGATTTCGTACGGGATGTCGTACGGGATTTCGGACGGGATTTCGGATGGGATTTCGGACTGGATTTCGTACAGGATTTCGTACGGGATTTCGTACAGGATTTTGGACGGGATTTCGGACGGGATTTCGGACTGGATTTCGTACAGGATTTCGTACGGGATGTCGTACAGGATTTTGGACGGGATTTCGGACGGGATTTCGGACGGGATTTCGGATGAGATTTCGGACTGGATTTCGTACAGGATTTTGTATGGGATTTCGTTCGGGATTTTGGACTGGATTTCGGACGGGATTTCGGACGGGATTTCGTACGGGATTTCGGACGGGATTTCAGACGGGATTTCGGACGGGATTTCGTATGGGATTTCGTACGGGATTTCGTACTGGATTTCGTAGGGGATTTCGGACGGGATTTCGGACGGGATTTCGGACGGGATTTCGAACGGGATTTCGTACGGGATGTCGTACAGGATTTTGGACGGGATTTCGGACGGGATTTCGGACGGAATTTCGGACGGGATTTCGGATGAGATTTCGGACTGGATTTCGTACAGGATTTCGTACGGGATTTTGGACTGGATTTCGGACGGGATTTCGGACGGGATTTCGTACGGGATTTCGGACGGGATTTCAGACGGGATTTCGGACGGGATTTCGTATGGGATTTCGTACGGGATTTCGTACTGGATTTCGTACGGGATTTCGGACGGGATTTCGGACGGGATTTCGGACGGGATTTCGAACGGGATTTCGGACGGGATTTCGATTTCGGACGGGATTTCGTACGGGATTTCGATTTCGTACAGGATTTCGAACGGGATTTCGATTTCGTACGGGACTTCGTACGGGATTTCTATTTCGTACGGGATTTTGTACGGGATTTCTATTTCGTACGGGATGTCGAACGGGATTTTGTAAGGGATTTCGATTTCGTACAGGATTTCGGACGGGATTTCGATTTCAGACGGGATTTCATACGGGATTTCGTATGGGATTTCGATTTCCTACGGGATTCGTACGGGATTTCGATTTAGTACGGGATTTTGTAGGGATTTCTATTTCGTACGGGATTTCTGACGGGATTTCCGACGGGATTTTGATTTCCTACGGGATTTCGTACGGGATTTCGATTTCGTACGGGATTTCGTATGGGATTTTGTATGGGATTTCGTACAGGATTTCGTACGGGATTTCGGACGGGATTTCGGACAGGATTTCAAACGGGATTTCGGACGGGATTTCGGACGGGATTTCGGACGGGATTTCGGACGGGATTTCGTACGGGATTTCAATTTCATACGGGATTTCGATTTCGTACGGGATTTCGTACAGGATTTCGTACGGGATGTCGTACGGGATTTTGGACGGGATTTCGGACGGGATTTCGGACGGGATTTCGGATGGGATTTCGGACTGGATTTCGTACAGGATTTCGTACGGGATGTCGTACAGGATTTTGGACGGGATTTCGGACGGGATTTCGGACGGGATTTCGGATGAGATTTCGGACTGGATTTCGAACTGGATTTTGTATGGGATTTCGTACGGGATTTCGGACTGGATTTCGGACGGGATTTCGGACGGGATTTCGTATGGGATTTCGGACGGGATTTCAGACGGGATTTCGGACGGGATTTCGTATGGGATTTCGTACGGGATTTCGTACGGGATTTCGTACAGGATTTCGGACGGGATTTCGGACGGGATTTCGTACGGGATTTCTTACGGGATTTCGTACTGGATTTCGTACGAGATTTCGGACTGGATTTCGGACGCGATTTCGGACGGGATTTCGGATGGGATTTCGTACGGGATTTCGTACGGGATTTCGTACGGGATTTCGATTTCGTACGAAATTTCGATTTCGTCCGGGATATCGTATGGGATTTCGATTTTGTTCAGGATTTCGGACTGGATTTCGTACAGGATTTCGTACGGGATTTCGGAAGGGATTTCGGACTGGTTTTTGGACGGGATTTCGGACGTGATTTAGATTTTGGACGGGATTTAGATTTCGGAAGGGATTTCGTACAGGATTTTGTATGGGATTTCGTACGGGATTTTGGACTGGATTTCGGACGGGATTTCGGACGGGATTTCGTACGGGATTTCGGACGGGATTTCAGACGGGATTTCGGACGGGATTTCGTATGGGATTTCGTACGGGATTTAGTACTGGATTTCGTACGGGATTTCGGACGGGATTTCGGACAAGATTTCGGACGGGATTTCGAACGGGATTTCGTACGGGATGTCGTACAGGATTTTGGACGAGATTTCGGACGGGATTTCGGACGGGATTTCGGATGAGATTTCGGACTGGATTTCGTACGAGATTTCGTATGGGATTTTGTATGGGATTTCGTACAGGATTTCGTACGGGATTTCGGACGGGATTTCGGACAGGATTTCAGACGGGATTTCGGACGGGATTTCGGACGGGATTTCGGACGGGATTTCGTACGGGATTTCAATTTCATACGGGATTTCGATTTCGTACGGGATTTCGTACAGGATTTCGTACGGGATGTCGTACGGGATTTTGGACGGGATTTCGGACAGGATTTCGGACGGGATTTCGGATGGGATTTCGGACTGGATTTCGTACAGGATTTCGTACGGGATGTCGTACAGGATTTTGGACGGGATTTCGGACGGGATTTCGGACGGGATTTCGGATGAGATTTTGGACTGGATTTCGAACTGGATTTTGTATGGGATTTCGTATGGGATTTCGGACTGGATTTCGGACGGGAATTCGGACGGGATTTCGTATGGGATTTTGGACGGGATTTCAGACGGGATTTCGGACGGGATTTCGTATGGGATTTCGTACGGGATTTCGTACGGGATTTCGTACAGGATTTCGGACGGGATTTCGGACGGGATTTCGTACGGGATTTCTTACGGGATTTCGTACTGGATTTCGTACGGGATTTCGGACTGGATTTCGGACGCGATTTCGGACGGGATTTCGTACGGGATTTCGTACGGGATTTCGTACTGGATTTCGTACAGGATTTCGGACGGGATTTCGGACGGGATTTCGGACGGGATTTCGAACGGGATTTCGTACGGGATGTCGTACAGGATTTTGGACGGGATTTCGGACGGGATTTCGGACGGGATTTCGGATGAGATTTCGGACTGGATTTCGTACAGGATTTCGTACGGGATTTCGATTTAGTACGGGATTTTGTAGGGATTTCTATTTCGTACGGGATTTCTGACGGGATTTCCAACGGGATTTTGATTTCCTACGGGATTTCGTACGGGATTTCGATTTCGTACGGGATTTTGTATGGGATTTTGTATGGGATTTCGTACAGGATTTCGTACGGGATTTCGGACGGGATTTCGGACAGGCTTTCAGAAGGGATTTCGGACGGGATTTCGGACGGGATTTCAATTTCATACGGGATTTCGATTTCGTACGGGATTTCGTACAGGATTTCGTACGGGATTTCGGACGGGATTTCGGACGGGATTTCAATTTCATACGGGATTTCGATTTCGTACGGGATTTCGTACAGGATTTCGGACGGGATTTCGGACGGGATTTCGGACGGGATTTCGAACGGGATTTCGTACGGGATGTCGTACAGGATTTTGGACGGGATTTCGGACGGGATTTCGGACGGAATTTCGGACGGGATTTCGGATGAGATTTCGGACTGGATTTCGTACAGGATTTCGTACGGGATTTTGGACTGGATTTCGGACGGGATTTCGGACGGGATTTCGTACGGGATTTCGGACGGGATTTCAGACGGGATTTCGGACGGGATTTCGTATGGGATTTCGTACGGGATTTCGTACTGGATTTCGTACGGGATTTCGGACGGGATTTCGGACGGGATTTCGGACGGGATTTCGAACGGGATTTCGGACGGGATTTCGATTTCGGACGGGATTTCGTACGGGATTTCGATTTCGTACAGGATTTCGAACGGGATTTCGATTTCGTACGGGACTTCGTACGGGATTTCTATTTCGTACGGGATTTTGTACGGGATTTCTATTTCGTACGGGATGTCGAACGGGATTTTGTAAGGGATTTCGATTTCGTACAGGATTTCGGACGGGATTTCGATTTCAGACGGGATTTCATACGGGATTTCGTATGGGATTTCGATTTCCTACGGGATTTCGTACGGGATTTCGATTTAGTACGGGATTTTGTAGGGATTTCTATTTCGTACGGGATTTCTGACGGGATTTCCGACGGGATTTTGATTTCCTACGGGATTTCGTACGGGATTTCGATTTCGTACGGGATTTCGTATGGGATTTTGTATGGGATTTCGTACAGGATTTCGTACGGGATTTCGGACGGGATTTCGGACAGGATTTCAAACGGGATTTCGGACGGGATTTCGGACGGGATTTCGGACGGGATTTCGGACGGGATTTCGTACGGGATTTCAATTTCATACGGGATTTCGATTTCGTACGGGATTTCGTACAGGATTTCGTACGGGATGTCGTACGGGATTTTGGACGGGATTTCGGACGGGATTTCGGACGGGATTTCGGATGGGATTTCGGACTGGATTTCGTACAGGATTTCGTACGGGATGTCGTACAGGATTTTGGACGGGATTTCGGACGGGATTTCGGACGGGATTTCGGATGAGATTTCGGACTGGATTTCGAACTGGATTTTGTATGGGATTTCGTACGGGATTTCGGACTGGATTTCGGACGGGATTTCGGACGGGATTTCGTATGGGATTTCGGACGGGATTTCAGACGGGATTTCGGACGGGATTTCGTATGGGATTTCGTACGGGATTTCGTACGGGATTTCGTACAGGATTTCGGACGGGATTTCGGACGGGATTTCGTACGGGATTTCTTACGGGATTTCGTACTGGATTTCGTACGAGATTTCGGACTGGATTTCGGACGCGATTTCGGACGGGATTTCGGATGGGATTTCGTACGGGATTTCGTACGGGATTTCGTACGGGATTTCGATTTCGTACGAAATTTCGATTTCGTCCGGGATATCGTATGGGATTTCGATTTTGTTCAGGATTTCGGACTGGATTTCGTACAGGATTTCGTACGGGATTTCGGAAGGGATTTCGGACTGGTTTTTGGACGGGATTTCGGACGTGATTTAGATTTTGGACGGGATTTAGATTTCGGAAGGGATTTCGTACAGGATTTTGTATGGGATTTCGTACGGGATTTTGGACTGGATTTCGGACGGGATTTCGGACGGGATTTCGTACGGGATTTCGGACGGGATTTCAGACGGGATTTCGGACGGGATTTCGTATGGGATTTCGTACGGGATTTAGTACTGGATTTCGTACGGGATTTCGGACGGGATTTCGGACAAGATTTCGGACGGGATTTCGAACGAGATTTCGTACGGGATGTCGTACAGGATTTTGGACGAGATTTCGGACGGGATTTCGGACGGGATTTCGGATGAGATTTCGGACTGGATTTCGTACGGGATTTCGTATGGGATTTTGTATGGGATTTCGTACAGGATTTCGTACGGGATTTCGGACGGGATTTCGGACAGGATTTCAGACGGGATTTCGGACGGGATTTCGGACGGGATTTCGGACGGGATTTCGTACGGGATTTCAATTTCATACGGGATTTCGATTTCGTACGGGATTTCGTACAGGATTTCGTACGGGATGTCGTACGGGATTTTGGACGGGATTTCGGACAGGATTTCGGACGGGATTTCGGATGGGATTTCGGACTGGATTTCGTACAGGATTTCGTACGGGATGTCGTACAGGATTTTGGACGGGATTTCGGACGGGATTTCGGACGGGATTTCGGATGAGATTTTGGACTGGATTTCGAACTGGATTTTGTATGGGATTTCGTATGGGATTTCGGACTGGATTTCGGACGGGAATTCGGACGGGATTTCGTATGGGATTTTGGACGGGATTTCAGACGGGATTTCGGACGGGATTTCGTATGGGATTTCGTACGGGATTTCGTACGGGATTTCGTACAGGATTTCGGACGGGATTTCGGACGGGATTTCGTACGGGATTTCTTACGGGATTTCGTACTGGATTTCGTACGGGATTTCGGACTGGATTTCGGACGCGATTTCGGACGGGATTTCGTACGGGATTTCGTACGGGATTTCGTACTGGATTTCGTACAGGATTTCGGACGGGATTTCGGACGGGATTTCGGACGGGATTTCGAACGGGATTTCGTACGGGATGTCGTACAGGATTTTGGACGGGATTTCGGACGGGATTTCGGACGGGATTTCGGATGAGATTTCGGACTGGATTTCGTACAGGATTTCGTACGGGATTTCGATTTAGTACGGGATTTTGTAGGGATTTCTATTTCGTACGGGATTTCTGACGGGATTTCCAACGGGATTTTGATTTCCTACGGGATTTCGTACGGGATTTCGATTTCGTACGGGATTTCGTATGGGATTTTGTATGGGATTTCGTACAGGATTTCGTACGGGATTTCGGACGGGATTTCGGACAGGCTTTCAGAAGGGATTTCGGACGGGATTTCGGACGGGATTTCAATTTCATACGGGATTTCGATTTCGTACGGGATTTCGTACAGGATTTCGTACGGGATGTCGTACGGGATTTTGGACGGGATTTCGGACGGGATTTCGGACGGGATTTCGGATGGGATTTCGGACTGGATTTCGTACAGGATTTCGTACGGGATGTCGTACAGGATTTTGGACGGGATTTCGGACGGGATTTCGGACGGGATTTCGGATGAGATTTTGGACTGGATTTCGAACTGGATTTTGTATGGGATTTCGTACGGGATTTCGGACTGGATTTCGGACGGGATTTCGGACGGGATTTCGTATGGGATTTCGGACGGGATTTCAGACGGGATTTCGGACGGGATTTCGTATGGGATTTCGTACGGGATTTCGTACGGGATTTCGTACAGGATTTCGGACGGGATTTCGGACGGGATTTCGTACGGGATTTCTTACGGGATTTAGTACTGGATTTCGTACGGGATTTCGGACTGGATTTCGGACGCGATTTCGGACGGGATTTCGGATGGGATTTCGTACGGGATTTCGTACGGGATTTCGTACGGGATTTCGATTTCATACGAAATTTCGATTTCGTCCGGGATATCGTATGGGATTTCGATTTTGTACAGGATTTCGGACTGGATTTCGTACAGGATTTCGTACGGGATTTCGGAAGGGATTTCGGACTGGTTTTTGGACGGGATTTCGGACGTGATTTAGATTTTGGACGGGATTTAGATTTCGGAAGAGATTTCGTATGGGATTTCGTACGGGATTTCGATTTCGTACGGGATTTCGTACGGGATTTCGTACGGGATTTCGATATCATACGGGATTTCGATTTCGTACGGGATTTCGTACAGGATTTCGTACGGGATGTCGTACGGGATTTCGAACGGGATTTCGGATGGGATTTCGGACTGGATTTCGTACAGGATTTCGTACGGGATTTCGTACAGGATTTTGGATGGGATTTCGGACGGGATTTCGGACTGGATTTCGTACAGGATTTCGTACGGGATGTCGTACAGGATTTTGGACGGGATTTCGGACGGGATTTCGGACGGGATTTCGGATGGGATTTCGGACTGGATTTCGTACAGGATTTCGTACGGGATGTCGTACAGGATTTTGGACGGGATTTCGGACGGGATTTCGGACGGGAATTCGGATGAGATTTCAGACTGGATTTCGAACTGGATTTTGTATGGGATTTCGTACGGGATTTCGGACTGGATTTCGGACGGGATTTCGGACGGGATTTCGTACGGGATTTCGGACGGGATTTCAGACGGGATTTCGGACGGGATTTCGTACGGGATTTCGTACAGGATTTCGGACGGGATTTCGGACGGGATTTCGTACGGGATTTCTTACGGGATTTCGTACTGGATTTCGTACGGGATTTCGGACTGGATTTCGGACGCGATTTCGGACGGGATTTCGGATGGGATTTCGTACGGGATTTCGTACGGGATTTCGTACGGGATTTCGATTTCGTACGGGATTTCGATGTCGTACGGGATTTCGTACGGGATTACGATTTTGTACGGGATTTCGGACTGGATTTCGTACAAGATTTCGTACGGGATTTCGGAAGGTATTTCGGACTGGATTTCGTACAGGATTTTGTACGGGATTTCGTACGGGATTTCGATTTCATACGGGATTTCGATTTCGTACGGGATTTCGTACAGGATTTCGTACGGGATGTCGTACGGGATTTCGGACGGGATTTCGGATGGGATTTCGGACTGGATTTCGTACAGGATTTCGTACGGGATTTCGTACAGGATTTTGGATGGGATTTCGGACGGGATTTCGGACTGGATTTCGTACAGGATTTCGTACGGGATGTCGTACAGGATTTTGGACGGGATTTCGGACGGGATTTCGGACGGGATTTCGGATGAGATTTCGGACTGGATTTCGTACAGGATTTTGTATGGGATTTCGTACGGGATTTCGGACTGGATTTCGGATGGGATTTCGGACGGGATTTCGTACGGGATTTCGGACGGGATTTCGGACAGGATTTCGGATGAGATTTCGGACTGTATTTCGTACAGGATTTTGTATGGGATTTCGTACGGGATTTTGGACTGGATTTCGGACGGGATTTCGGACGGGATTTCGTACGGGATTTCGGACGGGATTTCAGACGGGATTTCGGACGGGATTTCGTATGGGATTTCGTACGGGATTTCGTACTGGATTTCGTACGGGATTTCGGACGGGATTTCGGACGGGATTTCGGACGGGATTTCGAACGGGATTTCGGACGGGATTTCGATTTCGGACGGGATTTCGTACGGGATTTCGATTTCGTACAGGATTTCGAACGGGATTTCGATTTCGTACGGGATTTCGTACGGGATTTCTATTTCGTACGGGATGTCGAACGGGATTTTGTAAGGGATTTCGATTTCGTACAGGATTTCAGACGGGATTTCGATTTCAGACGGGATTTCGCACGGGATTTCGTATGGGATTTCGATTTCCTACGGGATTTCCGACGGGATTTTGATTTCCTACGGGATTTTGTACGGGATTTCGATTTCGTACGAGATTTCGTATGGGATTTTGTATGGGATTTCGTACAGGATTTCGTACGGGATTTCGGACGGGATTTCGGACAGGATTTCAGACGAGATTTCGGACGGGATTTCGGACGGGATTTCGGACGGGATTTCGGACGGGATTTCGGACGGGATTTCGGACGGGATTTCGGACGGGATTTCGGACGGGATTTCGAACGGGATTTCATACGGGATGTCGTACAGGATTTTGGACGGGATTTCGGACGGGATTTCGGACGGGATTTCGGATGAGATTTCGGACTGGATTTCGTACAGGATTTCGTACGGGATTTCGATTTAGTACGAGATTTTGTAGGGATTTCTATTTCGTACGGGATTTCTGACGGGATTTCCAACGGGATTTTGATTTCCTACGGGATTTCGTACGGGATTTCGATTTCGTACGGGATTTCGTATGGGATTTTGTATGGGATTTCGTACAGGATTTCGTACGGGATTTCGGACGGGATTTCGGACAGGCTTTCAGAAGGGATTTCGGACGGGATTTCGGACGGGATTTTGGACGGGATTTCAATTTCATACGGGATTTCGATTTCGTACGGGATTTCGTACAGGATTTCGTACGGGATGTCGTACGGGATTTTGGACGGGATTTCGGACGGGATTTCGGACGGGATTTCGGATGGGATTTCGGACTGGATTTCGTACAGGATTTTGTACGGGATGTCGTACAGGATTTTGGACGGGATTTCGGACGGGATTTCGGACGGGATTTCGGATGAGATTTTGGACTGGATTTCGAACTGGATTTTGTATGGGATTTCGTACGGGATTTCGGACTGGATTTCGGATGGGATTTCGGACGGGATTTCGTATGGGATTTCGGACGGGATTTCAGACGGGATTTCGGACGGGATTTCGTATGGGATTTCGTACGGGATTTCGTACGGGATTTCGTACAGGATTTCGGACGGGATTTCGGACGGGATTTCGTACGGGATTTCTTACGGGATTTAGTACTGGATTTCGTACGGGATTTCGGACTGGATTTCGGACGCGATTTCGGACGGGATTTCGGATGGGATTTCGTACGGGATTTCGTACGGGATTTCGTACGGGATTTCGATTTCGTACGAAATTTCGATTTCGTCCGGGATATCGTATGGGATTTCGATTTTGTACAGGATTTCGGACTGGATTTCGTACAGGATTTCGTACGGGATTTCGGAAGGGATTTCGGACTGGTTTTTGGACGGGATTTCGGACGTGATTTAGATTTTGGACGGGATTTAGATTTCGGAAGAGATTTCGTATGGGATTTCGTACGGGATTTCGATTTCGTACGGGATTTCGTACGGGATTTCGTACGGGATTTCGATATCATACGGGATTTCGATTTCGTACGGGATTTCGTACAGGATTTCGTACGGGATGTCGTACGGGATTTCGAACGGGATTTCGGATGGGATTTCGGACTGGATTTCGTACAGGATTTCGTACGGGATTTCGTACAGGATTTTGGACGGGATTTCGGACGGGATTTCGGACTGGATTTCGTACAGGATTTCGTACGGGATGTCGTACAGGATTTTGGACGGGATTTCGGACGGGATTTCGGACGGGATTTCGGATGGGATTTCGGACTGGATTTCGTACAGGATTTCGTACGGGATGTCGTACAGGATTTTGGACGGGATTTCGGACGGGATTTCGGACGGGAATTCGGATGAGATTTCAGACTGGATTTCGAACTGGATTTTGTATGGGATTTCGTACGGGATTTCGGACTGGATTTCGGACGGGATTTCGGACGGGATTTCGTACGGGATTTCGGACGGGATTTCAGACGGGATTTCGGACGGGATTTCGTACGGGATTTCGAACGGGATTTCGGACGGGATTTCGATTTCGGACGGGATTTCGTACGGGATTTCGATTTCGTACAGGATTTCGAACGGGATTTCGATTTCGTACGGGATTTTGTACGGGATTTCTATTTCGTACGGGATGTCGAACGGGATTTTGTAAGGGATTTCGATTTCGTACAGGATTTCGGACGGGATTTCGATTTCAGACGGGATTTCGCACGGGATTTCGTATGGGATTTCGATTTCCTACGGGATTTCCGACGGGATTTTGATTTCCTACGGGATTTTGTACGGGATTTCGATTTCGTACGAGATTTCGTATGGGATTTTGTATGGGATTTCGTACAGGATTTCGTACGGGATTTCGGACGGGATTTCGGACAGGATTTCAGACGGGATTTCGGACGGGATTTCGGACGGGATTTCGGACGGGATTTCGGACGGGATTTCGGACGGGATTTCGGACGGGATTTCGGACGGGATTTCGGACGGGATTTCGAACGGGATTTCATACGGGATGTCGTACAGGATTTTGGACGGGATTTCGGACGGGATTTCGGACGGGATTTCGGATGAGATTTCGGACTGGATTTCGTACAGGATTTCGTACGGGATTTCGATTTAGTACGGGATTTTGTAGGGATTTCTATTTCGTACGGGATTTCTGACGGGATTTCCAACGGGATTTTGATTTCCTACGGGATTTCGTACGGGATTTCGATTTCGTACGGGATTTCGTATAGGATTTTGTATGGGATTTCGTACAGGATTTCGTACGGGATTTCGGATGGGATTTCGGACAGGCTTTCAGAAGGGATTTCGGACGGGATTTCGGACGGGATTTCGGACGGGATTTCAATTTCATACGGGATTTCGATTTCGTACGGGATTTCGTACAGGATTTCGTACGGGATGTCGTACGGGATTTTGGACGGGATTTCGGACGGGATTTCGGACGGGATTTCGGATGGGATTTCGGACTGGATTTCGTACAGGATTTCGTACGGGATGTCGTACAGGATTTTGGACGGGATTTCGGACGGGATTTCGGACGGGATTTCGGATGAGATTTTGGACTGGATTTCGAACTGGATTTTGTATGGGATTTCGTACGGGATTTCGGACTGGATTTCGGATGGGATTTCGGACGGGATTTCGTATGGGATTTCGGACGGGATTTCAGACGGGATTTCAGACGGGATTTCGTATGGGATTTCGTACGGGATTTCGTACGGGATTTCGTACAGGATTTCGGACGGGATTTCGGACGGGATTTCGTACGGGATTTCTTACGGGATTTAGTACTGGATTTCGTACGGGATTTCGGACTGGATTTCGGACGCGATTTCGGACGGGATTTCGGATGGGATTTCGTACGGGATTTCGTACGGGATTTCGTACGGGATTTCGATTTCGTACGAAATTTCGATTTCGTCCGGGATATCGTATGGGATTTCGATTTTGTACAGGATTTCGGACTGGATTTCGTACAGGATTTCGTACGGGATTTCGGAAGGGATTTCGGACTGGTTTTTGGACGGGATTTCGGACGTGATTTAGATTTTGGACGGGATTTAGATTTCGGAAGAGATTTCGTATGGGATTTCGTACGGGATTTCGATTTCGTACGGGATTTCGTACGGGATTTCGTACGGGATTTCGATATCATACGGGATTTCGATTTCGTACGGGATTTCGTACAGGATTTCGTACGGGATGTCGTACGGGATTTCGAACGGGATTTCGGATGGGATTTCGGACTGGATTTCGTACAGGATTTCGTACGGGATTTCGTACAGGATTTTGGACGGGATTTCGGACGGGATTTCGGACTGGATTTCGTACAGGATTTCGTACGGGATGTCGTACAGGATTTTGGACGGGATTTCGGACGGGATTTCGGACGGGATTTCGGATGGGATTTCGGACTGGATTTCGTACAGGATTTCGTACGGGATGTCGTACAGGATTTTGGACGGGATTTCGGACGGGATTTCGGACGGGATTTCGGACGGGATTTCAGACGGGATTTCGGACGGGATTTCGTACGGGATTTCGTACGGGATTTCGTACGGGATTTCGTACAGGATTTCGGACGGGATTTCGGACGGGATTTCGTACGGGATTTCTTACGGGATTTCGTACTGGATTTCGTACGGGATTTCGGACTGGATTTCGGACGCGATTTCGGACGGGATTTCGGATGGGATTTCGTACGGGATTTCGTACGGGATTTCGTACGGGATTTCGATTTCGTACGGGATTTCGATGTCGTACGGGATTTCGTACGGGATTACGATTTTGTACGGGATTTCGGACTGGATTTCGTACAAGATTTCGTACGGGATTTCGGAAGGTATTTCGGACTGGATTTCGTACAGGATTTTGTACGGGATTTCGTACGGGATTTCGATTTCATACGGGATTTCGATTTCGTACGGGATTTCGTACAGGATTTCGTACGGGATGTCGTACGGGATTTCGGACGGGATTTCGGATGGGATTTCGGACTGGATTTCGTACAGGATTTCGTACGGGATTTCGTACAGGATTTTGGATGGGATTTCGGACGGGATTTCGGACTGGATTTCGTACAGGATTTCGTACGGGATTTCGTACAGGATTTCGTACGGGATGTCGTACGGGATTTTGGACGGGATTTCGGACAGGATTTCGGACGGGATTTCGGATGGGATTTCGGACTGGATTTCGTACAGGATTTCGTACGGGATGTCGTACAGGATTTTGGACGGGATTTCGGACGGGATTTCGGACGGGATTTCGGATGAGATTTTGGACTGGATTTCGAACTGGATTTTGTATGGGATTTCGTACGGGATTTCGGACTGGATTTCGGACGGGATTTCGGACGGGATTTCGTATGGGATTTTGGACGGGATTTCAGACGGGATTTCGGACGGGATTTCGTACGGGATTTCTTACGGGATTTCGTACTGGATTTCGTACGGGATTTCGGACTGGATTTCGGATGCGATTTCGGACGGGATTTCGGATGGGATTTCGTACGGGATTTCGTACGGGATTTCGTACTGGATTTCGTACGGGATTTCGGACGGGATTTCGGACGGGATTTCGGACGGGATTTCGAACGGGATTTCGTACGGGATGTCGTACAGGATTTTGGACGGGATTTCGGACGGGATTTCGGACGGGATTTCGGATGAGATTTCGGACTGGATTTCGTACAGGATTTCGTACGGGATTTCGATTTAGTACGGGATTTTGTAGGGATTTCTATTTCGTACGGGATTTCTGACGGGATTTCCAACGGGATTTTGATTTCCTACGGGATTTCGTACGGGATTTCGATTTCGTACGGGATTTCGTATGGGATTTTGTATGGGATTTCGTACAGGATTTCGTACGGGATTTCGGACGGGATTTCGGACAGGCTTTCAGAAGGGATTTCGGACGGGATTTCGGACGGGATTTCAATTTCATACGGGATTTCGATTTCGTACGGGATTTCGTACAGGATTTCGTACGGGATGTCGTACGGGATTTTGGACGGGATTTCGGACGGGATTTCGGACGGGATTTCGGATGGGATTTCGGACTGGATTTCGTACAGGATTTCGTACGGGATGTCGTACAGGATTTTGGACGGGATTTCGGACGGGATTTCGGACGGGATTTCGGATGAGATTTTGGACTGGATTTCGAACTGGATTTTGTATGGGATTTCGTACGGGATTTCGGACTGGATTTCGGACGGGATTTCGGACGGGATTTCGTATGGGATTTCGGACGGGATTTCAGACGGGATTTCGGACGGGATTTCGTATGGGATTTCGTACGGGATTTCGTACGGGATTTCGTACAGGATTTCGGATGGGATTTCGGACGGGATTTCGTACGGGATTTCTTACGGGATTTAGTACTGGATTTCGTACGGGATTTCGGACTGGATTTCGGACGCGATTTCGGACGGGATTTCGGATGGGATTTCGTACGGGATTTCGTACGGGATTTCGTACAAGATTTCGATTTCGTACGAAATTTCGATTTCGTCCGGGATATCGTATGGGATTTCGATTTTGTACAGGATTTCGGACTGGATTTCGTACAGGATTTCGTACGGGATTTCGGAAGGGATTTCGGATTGGTTTTTGGACGGGATTTCGGACGTGATTTAGATTTTGGACGGGATTTAGATTTCGGAAGAGATTTCGTATGGGATTTCGTACGGGATTTCGATTTCGTACGGGATTTCGTACGGGATTTCGTACGGGATTTCGATATCATACGGGATTTCGATTTCGTACGGGATTTCGTACAGGATTTCGTACGGGATGTCGTACGGGATTTCGAACGGGATTTCGGATGGGATTTCGGACTGGATTTCGTACAGGATTTCGTACGGGATTTCGTACAGGATTTTGGACGGGATTTCGGACGGGATTTCGGACTGGATTTCGTACAGGATTTCGTACGGGATGTCGTACAGGATTTTGGACGGGATTTCGGACGGGATTTCGGACGGGATTTCGGATGGGATTTCGGACTGGATTTCGTACAGGATTTCGTACGGGATGTCGTACAGGATTTTGGACGGGATTTCGGACGGGATTTCGGACGGGAATTCGGATGAGATTTCAGACTGGATTTCGAACTGGATTTTGTATGGGATTTCGTACGGGATTTCGGACTGGATTTCGGACGGGATTTCGGACGGGATTTCGTACGGGATTTCGGACGGGATTTCAGACGGGATTTCGGACGGGATTTCGTACGGGATTTCGTACGGGATTTCGTACGGGATTTCGTACAGGATTTCGGACGGGATTTCGGACGGGATTTCGTACGGGATTTCTTACGGGATTTCGTACTGGATTTCGTACGGGATTTCGGACTGGATTTCGGACGCGATTTCGGACGGGATTTCGGATGGGATTTCGTACGGGATTTCGTACGGGATTTCGTACGGGATTTCGATTTCGTATGGGATTTCGATGTCGTACGGGATTTCGTACGGGATTACGATTTTGTACGGGATTTCGGACTGGATTTCGTACAAGATTTCGTACGGGATTTCGGAAGGTATTTCGGACTGGATTTCGTACAGGATTTTGTACGGGATTTCGTACGGGATTTCGATTTCATACGGGATTTCGATTTCGTACAGGATTTCGTACAGGATTTCGTACGGGATGTCGTACGGGATTTCGGACGGGATTTCGGATGGGATTTCGGACTGGATTTCGTACAGGATTTCGTACGGGATTTCGTACAGGATTTTGGATGGGATTTCGGACGGGATTTCGGACTGGATTTCGTACAGGATTTCGTACGGGATGTCGTACAGGATTTTGGACAGGATTTCGGACGGGATTTCGGACGGGATTTCGGATGAGATTTCGGACTGGATTTCGTACAGGATTTTGTATGGGATTTCGTACGGGATTTCGGACTGGATTTCGGATGGGATTTCGGACGGGATTTCGTACGGGATTTCGGACGGGATTTCGGACAGGATTTCGGATGAGATTTCGGACTGTATTTCGTACAGGATTTTGTATGGGATTTCGTACGGGATTTTGGACTGGATTTCGGACGGGATTTCGGACGGGATTTCGTACGGGATTTCGGACGGGATTTCAGACGGGATTTCGGACGGGATTTCGTATGGGATTTCGTACGGGATTTCGTACTGGATTTCGTACGGGATTTCGGACGGGATATCGGACGGGATTTCGGACGGGATTTCGAACGGGATTTCGGACGGGATTTCGATTTCGGACGGGATTTCGTACGGGATTTCGATTTCGTACAGGATTTCGAACGGGATTTCGATTTCGTACGGGATTTCGTACGGGATTTCTATTTCGTACGGGATGTCGAACGGGATTTTGTAAGGGATTTCGATTTCGTACAGGATTTCGGACGGGATTTCGATTTCAGACGGGATTTCGCACGGGATTTCGTATGGGATTTCGATTTCCTACGGGATTTCCGACGGGATTTTGATTTCCTACGGGATTTTGTACGGGATTTCGATTTCGTACGAGATTTCGTATGGGATTTTGTATGGGATTTCGTACAGGATTTCGTACGGGATTTCGGACGGGATTTCGGACAGGATTTCAGACGGGATTTCGGACGGGATTTCGGACGGGATTTCGGACGGGATTTCGAAAGGGATTTCGGACGGGATTTCGTACGGGATTTCAATTTCATACGGGATTTCGATTTCGTACGGGATTTCGTACAGGATTTCGTACGGGATGTCGTACGGGATTTTGGACGGGATTTCGGACGGGATTTCGGACGGGATTTCGGATGGGATTTCGGACTGGATTTCGTACAGGATTTCGTACTGGATGTCGTACAGGATTTTGGACGGGATTTCGGACGGGATTTCGGACGGGATTTCGGATGAGATTTCAGACTGGATTTCGAACTGGATTTTGTATGGGATTTCGTACGGGATTTCGGACGCGATTTCGGACGGGATTTCGGACGGGATTTTGTACAGGATTTCGGACGGGATTTCAGACGGGATTTCGGACGGGATTTCACATGGGATTTCGTACGGGATTTTGTACGGGATTTCGTACAGGATTTCGGACGGGATTTCGGACGGGATTTCGTACGGGATTTCTTACGGGATTTCGTACTGGATTTCGTACGGGATTTCGGACTGGATTTCGGACGCGATTTCGGACGGGATTTCGGATGGGATTTCGTACGGGATTTCGTACGGGATTTCGTATGGGATTTCGATTTCGTACGAAATTTCGATTTCGTCCGGGATATCGTATGGGATTTCGATTTTGTACAGGTTTTCGGACTGGATTTCGTACAGGATTTCGTACGGGATTTCGGAAGGGATTTCGGACTGGTTTTTGGACGGGATTTCGGACGTGATTTAGATTTTGGACGGGATTTAGATTTCGGAAGGGATTTCGTATGGGATTTCGTACGAGATTTCGATTTCATACGGGATTTCGATTTCATACGGGATTTCGTACAGGATTTTGTACGGGATGTCGTACGGGATTTCGGACGGGATTTCGGATGGGATTTCGGACTGGATTTCGGATGGGATTTCGTACGGGATGTCGTACAGGATTTTGGACGGGATTTCGGACGGGATTTCGGACGGGATTTCGGATTAGATTTCGGACTGGATTTCGTACAGGATTTTGTATGGGATTTTGTACGGGATTTTGGACTGGATTTCGGACGGGATTTCGGACGGGATTTCGTACGGGATTTCGGACGGGATTTCAGACGGGATTTCGGACGGGATTTCGTAAGGGATTTCATACGGGATTTCGTAATGGATTTCGTACGGGAATTCGGACGGGATTTCGGACGGGATTTCGGACGGGATTTCGAACGGGATTTCGGACGGGATTTCGATTTCGGACGAGATTTCGTACGGGATTTCGATTTCGTACGGGATTTAGAACGGGATTTCGATTTCGTACGGGATTTCGTACGGGATTTCTATTTCGTACGGGATGTCGAACGGGATTTTGTAAGGGATTTCGATTTCGTACAGGATTTCGGACGGGATTTCGATTTCAGACGGGATTTCGTACGGGATTTCGTATGGGATTTCGATTTCCTACGGGATTTCCTACGGGATTTCGATTTAGTACGGGATTTTGTAAGGGATTTCTATTTCGTACGGGATTTCTGACGGGATTTCCGACGGGATTTAGATTTCCTACAGGATTTCGTACGGGATTTCGATTTCGTACGGGATTTCGTATGGGATTTTGTATGGTATTTCGTACAGGATTTCGTACGGGATTTCGGACGGGATTTCGGACAGGATTTCAGACGGGATTTCGGACGGGATTTCGGACGGGATTTCGGACGGGATTTCGTACGGGATTTCAATTTCATACGGGATTTCGATTTCGTACGGGATTTCGTACAGGATTTCGTACGGGATGTCGTACGGGATTTTGGACGGGATTTCGGACGGGATTTCGGACGGGATTTCGGATGGGATTTCGGACTGGATTTTGTACAGGATTTCGTACGGGATGTCGTACAGGATTTTGGACGGGATTTCGGACGGGATTTCGGACGGGATTTCGGATGAGATTTCGTACAGGATTTTGTATGGGATTTCGTACGGTATTTTGGACTGGATTTCGGACGGGATTTCGGACGGGATTTCGTACGGGATTTCGGACGGGATTTCAGACGGGATTTCGGACGGGATTTCGTATGGGATTTCGTACGGGATTTCGTACTGGATTTCGTACGGGATTTCGGACGGATTTTCGGGCGGGATTTCGGACGGGATTTCGATTTCGGACGGGATTTCGTACGGGATTTCGATTTCGTACAGGATTTAGAACGAGATTTCGATTTCGTACGGGATTTCGTACGGGATTTCTATTTCGTACGGGATGTCGAACGGGATTTTGTAAGGGATTTCGATTTCGTACAGGATTTCGGACGGGATTTCGATTTCAGACGGGATTTCGTACGGGATTTCGTATGGGATTTCGATTTCCTACGGGATTTCGTACGGGATTTCGATTTAGTACGGGATTTTGTAAGGGATTTCTATTTCGTACGGGATTTCTGACGGGATTTCCGACGGGATTTTGATTTCCTACGGGATTTCGTACGGGATTTCGATTTCGTACAGGATTTCGGACTGGATTTCGTACAGGATTTCGTACGGGATTTCGGAAGGGATTTCGGACTGGTTTTTGGACGGGATTTCGGACGTGATTTAGATTTTGGACGGGATTTAGATTTCGGAAGGGATTTCGTATGGGATTTCGTACGGGATTTCGATTTCGTACGGGATTTCGTACGGGATTTCGTACGGGATTTCGATTTCATACGGGATTTCGATTTCGTACGGGATTTCGTACAGGATTTCGTACGGGATGTCGTACGGGATTTCGGACGGGATTTCGGATGGGATTTCGGACTGGATTTCGTACAGGATTTCGTACGGGATTTCGTACAGGATTTTGGACGGGATTTCGGACGGGATTTCGGACTGGATTTCGTACAGGATTTCGTACGGGATGTCGTACAGGATTTTGGACGGGATTTCGGACGGGATTTCGGACGGGATTTCGGATGGGATTTCGGACTGGATTTCGTACAGGATTTCGTACGGGATGTCGTACAGGATTTTGGACGGGATTTCAGACGGGATTTCGGACGGGATTTCGTATGGGATTTCGGATGAGATTTCGGACTGGATTTCGAACTGGATTTTGTATGGGATTTCGTACGGGATTTCGGACTGGATTTCGGACGGGATTTCGGACGGGATTTCGTACGGGATTTCGGACGGGATTTCAGACGGGATTTCGGACGGGATTTCGTACGGGATTTCGTACGGGATTTCGTACGGGATTTCGTACAGGATTTCGGACGGGATTTCGGACGGGATTTCGTACGGGATTTCTTACGGAATTTCGTACTGGATTTCGTACGGGATTTCGGACTGGATTTCGGACGCGATTTCGGACGGGATTTCGGATGGGATTTCGTACGGGATTTCGTACGGGATTTCGTACGGGATTTCGATTTCGTACGAAATTTCGATTTCGTCCGGGATATCGTATGGGATTTCGATTTTGTACAGGATTTCGGACTGGATTTCGTACAGGATTTCGTACGGGATTTCGGAAGGGATTTCGGACTGGTTTTTGGACGGGATTTCGGACGGGATTTCGGACGGGATTTCGGATGAGATTTCAGACTGGATTTCGAACTGGATTTTGTATGGGATTTCGTACGGGATTTCGGACGGGATTTCGGACGGGATTTCGGACGGGATTTTGTACAGGATTTCGGACGGGATTTCAGACGGGATTTCGGACGGGATTTCGCATGGGATTTCGTACGGGAATTTGTACGGGATTTCGTACAGGATTTCGGACGGGATTTCGGACGGGATTTCGTACGGGATTTCTTACGGGATTTCGTACTGGATTTCGTACGGGATTTCGGACTGGATTTCGGACGCGATTTCGGACGGGATTTCGGATGGGATTTCGTACGGGATTTCGTACGGGATTTCGTATGGGATTTCGATTTCGTACGAAATTTCGATTTCGTCCGGGATATCGTATGGGATTTCGATTTTGTACAGGTTTTCGGACTGGATTTCGTACAGAATTTCGTACGGGATTTCGGAAGGGATTTCGGACTGGTTTTTGGACGGGATTTCGGACGTGATTTAGATTTTGGACGGGATTTAGATTTCGGAAGGGATTTCGTATGGGATTTCGTACGGGATTTCGATTTCGTACGGGATTTCGTACGGGATTTCGTATGGGATTTCGATTTCATACGGGATTTCGATTTCGTACGGGATTTCGTACAGGATTTCGTACGGGATGTCGTACGGGATTTCGGATGGGATTTCGGATGGGATTTCGGACTGGATTTCGTACAGGATTTCGTGCGGGATTTCGTACAGGATTTTGTATGGGATTTCGTACGGGATTTTGGACTGGATTTCGGACGGGATTTCGGACGGGATTTCGTACGGGATTTCGGACGGGATTTCAGACGGGATTTCGGACGGGATTTCGTATGGGATTTCATACGGGATTTCGTACTGGATTTCGTACGGGAATTCGGACGGGATTTCGGACGGGATTTCGGACGGGATTTCGAACGGGATTTCGGACGGGATTTCGATTTCGGACGGGATTTCGTACGGGATTTCGATTTCGTACGGGATTTAGAACGGGATTTCGATTTCGTACGGGATTTCGTACGGGATTTCTATTTCGTACGGGATGTCGAACGGGATTTTGTAAGGGATTTCGATTTCGTACAGGATTTCGGACGGGATTTCGATTTCAGACGGGATTTCGTACGGGATTTCGTATGGGATTTCGATTTCCTACGGGATTTCGTACGGGATTTCGATTTAGTACGGGATTTTGTAAGGGATTTCTATTTCGTACGGGATTTCTGACGGGATTTCCGACGGGATTTTGATTTCCTACGGGATTTCGTACGGGATTTCGATTTCGTACGGGATTTCGTATGGGATTTTGTATGGTATTTCGTACAGGATTTCGTACGGGATTTCGGACGGGATTTCGGACAGGATTTCAGACGGGATTTCGGACGGGATTTCGGACGGGATTTCGGACGGGATTTTGTACGGGATTTCAATTTCATACGGGATTTCGATTTCGTACGGGATTTCGTACAGGATTTCGTACGGGATGTCGTACGGGATTTTGGACGGGATTTCGGACGGGATTTCGGACGGGATTTCGGATGGGATTTCGGACTGGATTTTGTACAGGATTTCGTACGGGATGTCGTACAGGATTTTGGACGGGATTTCGGACGGGATTTCGGATGAGATTTCGTACAGGATTTTGTATGGGATTTCGTACGGGATTTTGGACTGGATTTCGGACGGGATTTCGGACGGGATTTCGTACGGGATTTCGGACGGGATTTCAGACGGGATTTCGGACGGGATTTCGTATGGGATTTCGTACGGGATTTCGTACTGGATTTCGTACGGGATTTCGGACGGAATTTCGGACGGGATTTCGGACGAGATTTCGAACGGGATTTCGGACGGGATTTCGATTTCGGACAGGATTTCAGACGGGATTTCGGACGGGATTTCGGACGGGATTTCGGACGGGATTTCGGACGGGATTTCGGACGGGATTTCGTACGGGATTTCAATTTCATACGGGATTTCGATTTCGTACGGGATTTCGTACAGGATTTCGTACGGGATGTCGTACGGGATTTTGGACGGGATTTCGGACGGGATTTCGGACGGGATTTCGGATGGGATTTCGGACTGGATTTCGTACAGGATTTTGTACTGGATGTCGTACAGGATTTTGGACGGGATTTCGGACGGGATTTCGGACGGGATTTCGGATGAGATTTCAGACTGGATTTCGAACTGGATTTTGTATGGGATTTCGTACGGGATTTCGGACGGGATTTCGGACGGGATTTCGGACGGGATTTTGTACAGGATTTCGGACGGGATTTCAGACGGGATTTCGGACGGGATTTCGCAGGGGATTTCGTACGGGAATTTGTACGGGATTTCGTACAGGATTTCGGACGGGATTTCGGACGGGATTTCGTACGGGATTTCTTACGGGATTTCGTACTGGATTTCGTACGGGATTTCGGACTGGATTTCGGACGCGATTTCGGACGGGATTTCGGATGGGATTTCGTACGGGATTTCGTACGGGATTTCGTATGGGATTTCGATTTCGTACGAAATTTCGATTTCGTCCGGGATATCGTATGGGATTTCGATTTTGTACAGGTTTTCGGACTGGATTTCGTACAGGATTTCGTACGGGATTTCGGAAGGGATTTCGGACTGGTTTTTGGACGGGATTTCGGACGTGATTTAGATTTTGGACGGGATTTAGATTTCGGAAGGGATTTCGTATGGGATTTCGTACGGGATTTCGGATGGGATTTCGGACTGGATTTCGTACAGGATTTTGTACTGGATGTCGTACAGGATTTTGGACGGGATTTCGGACGGGATTTCGGACGGGATTTCGGATGAGATTTCAGACTGGATTTCGAACTGGATTTTGTATGGGATTTCGTACGGGATTTCGGACGGGATTTCGGACGGGATTTCGGACGGGATTTTGTACAGGATTTCGGACGGGATTTCAGACGGGATTTCGGACGGGATTTCGCATGGGATTTCGTACGGGAATTTGTACGGGATTTCGTACAGGATTTCGGACGGGATTTCGGACGGGATTTCGTACGGGATTTCTTACGGGATTTCGTACTGGATTTCGTACGGGATTTCGGACTGGATTTCGGACGCGATTTCGGACGGGATTTCGGATGGGATTTCGTACGGGATTTCGTACGGGATTTCGTATGGGATTTCGATTTCGTACGAAATTTCGATTTCGTCCGGGATATCGTATGGGATTTCGATTTTGTACAGGTTTTCGGACTGGATTTCGTACAGGATTTCGTACGGGATTTCGGAAGGGATTTCGGACTGGTTTTTGGACGGGATTTCGGACGTGATTTAGATTTTGGACGGGATTTAGATTTCGGAAGGGATTTCGTATGGGATTTCGTACGGGATTTCGATTTCGTACGGGATTTCGTACGGGATTTCGTATGGGATTTCGATTTCATACGGGATTTCGATTTCGTACGGGATTTCGTACAGGATTTCGTACGGGATGTCGTACGGGATTTCGGACGGGATTTCGGATGGGATTTCGGACTGGATTTCGTACAGGATTTCGTGCGGGATTTCGTACAGGATTTTGTATGGGATTTCGTACGGGATTTTGGACTGGATTTCGGACGGGATTTCGGACGGGATTTCGTACGGGATTTCGGACGGGATTTCAGACGGGATTTCGGACGGGATTTCGTATGGGATTTCATACGGGATTTCGTACTGGATTTCGTACGGGAATTCGGACGGGATTTCGGACGGGATTTCGGACGGGATTTCGAACGGGATTTCTGACGGGATTTCGATTTCGGACGGGATTTCGTACGGGATTTCGATTTCGTACGGGATTTAGAACGGGATTTCGATTTCGTACGGGATTTCGTACGGGATTTCTATTTCGTACGGGATGTCGAACGGGATTTTGTAAGGGATTTCGATTTCGTACAGGATTTCGGACGGGATTTCGATTTCAGACGGGATTTCGTACGGGATTTCGTATGGGATTTCGATTTCCTACGGGATTTCGTACGGGATTTCGATTTAGTACGGGATTTTGTAAGGGATTTCTATTTCGTACGGGATTTCTGACGGGATTTCCGACGGGATTTTGATTTCCTACGGGATTTCGTACGGGATTTCGATTTCGTACGGGATTTCGTATGGGATTTTGTATGGTATTTCGTACAGGATTTCGTACGGGATTTCGGACGGGATTTCGGACAGGATTTCAGACGGGATTTCGGACGGGATTTCGGACAGGATTTTGGACGGGATTTCGGACGGGATTTCGGACTGGATTTCGTACAGGATTTCGTACGGGATGTCGTACAGGATTTTGGACGGGATTTCGGACGGGATTTCGGACGGGATTTCGGATGAGATTTCGGACTGGATTTCGTACAGGATTTTGTATGGGATTTCGTACGGGATTTCGGACTGGATTTCGGATGGGATTTCGGACGGGATTTCGTACGGGATTTCGGACGGGATTTCGGACAGGATTTCGGATGAGATTTCGGACTGTATTTCGTACAGGATTTTGTATGGGATTTCGTACGGGATTTTGGACTGGATTTCGGACGGGATTTCGGACGGGATTTCGTACGGGATTTCGGACGGGATTTCAGACGGGATTTCGGACGGGATTTCGTATGGGATTTCGTACGGGATTTCGTACTGGATTTCGTACGGGATTTCGGACGGGATTTCGGACGGGATTTCGGACGGGATTTCGAACGGCATTTCGGACGGGATTTCGATTTCGGACGGGATTTCGTACGGGATTTCGATTTCGTACAGGATTTCGAACGGGATTTCGATTTCGTACGGGATTTCGTACGGGATTTCTATTTCGTACGGGATGTCGAACGGGATTTTGTAAGGGATTTCGATTTCGTACAGGATTTCGGACGGGATTTCGATTTCAGACGGGATTTCGCACGGGATTTCGTATGGGATTTCGATTTCCTACGGGATTTCCGACGGGATTTTGATTTCCTACGGGATTTCGTACGGGATTTCGATTTCGTACGAGATTTCGTATGGGATTTTGTATGGGATTTCGTACAGGATTTCGTACGGGATTTCGGACGGGATTTCGGACAGGATTTCAGACGGGATTTCGGACGGGATTTCGGACGGGATTTCGGACGGGATTTCGGACGGGATTTCGGACGGGATTTCGGACGGGATTTCGGATGGGATTTCGGACTGGATTTCGTACAGGATTTCGTACGGGATGTCGTACAGGATTTTGGACGGGATTTCGGACGGGATTTCGGATGAGATTTCGTACAGGATTTTGTATGGGATTTCGTACGGGATTTTGGACTGGATTTCGGACGGGATTTCGGACGGGATTTCGTACGGGATTTCGGACGGGATTTCAGACGGGATTTCGGACGGGATTTCGTATGGGATTTCGTACGGGATTTCGTACTGGATTTCGTACGGGATTTCGGACGGAATTTCGGACGGGATTTCGGACGAGATTTCGAACGGGATTTCGGACGGGATTTCGATTTCGGACGGGATTTCGTACGGGATTTCGATTTCGTACAGGATTTAGAACGGGATTTCGATTTCGTACGGGATTTCGTACGGGATTTCTATTTCGTACGGGATGTCGAACGGGATTTTGTAAGGGATTTCGATTTCGTACAGGATTTCGTACGGGATTTCTATTTCGTACGGGATGTCGAACGGGATTTTGTAAGGGATTTCGATTTCGTACAGGATTTCGGACGGGATTTCGATTTCAGACGGGATTTCGTACGGAATTTCGTATGGGATTTCGATTTCCTACGGGATTTCGTACAGGATTTCGATTTAGTACGGGATTTTGTAAGGGATTTTGTATGGGATTTCGTACAGGATTTCGTACGGGATTTCTGACGGGATTTCCGACGGGATTTTGATTTCCTACGGGATTTCGTACGGGATTTCGATTTCGTACGGGATTTCGTATGGGATTTTGTATGGGATTTCGTACAGGATTTCGTACGGGATTTCGGACGGGATTTCGGACGGGATTTCGGACAGGATTTCGGACGGGATTTCGGACGGGATTTCGGACGGGATTTCGTACGGGATTTCAATTTCATACGGGATTTCGATTTCGTACGGGATTTCGTACAGGATTTCGTACGGGATGTCGTACGGGATTTTGGACGGGATTTCAGACGGGATTTCGGACGGGATTTCGGATGGGATTTCGGACTGGATTTTGTACAGGATTTCGTACGGGATGGAGTACAGGATTTTGGATGGGATTTCGGACGGGATTTCGGACGGGATTTCGGATGAGATTTCGGACTGGATTTCGTACTGGATTTTGTATGGGATTTCGTACGGGATTTCGGACTGGATTTCGGACGGGATTTCGGACGGGATTTCGTACGGGATTTCGGACGGGATTTCAGACGGGATTTCGGACGGGATTTCGTATGGGATTTCATACGGGATTTCGTACGGGATTTCGTACAGGATTTCGGACGGGATTTCGGACGGGATTTCGTACGGGATTTCTTACGGGATTTCGTACTGGATTTCGTACGGGATTTCGGACTGGATTTCGGACGCGATTTCGGACGGGATTTCGGATGGGATTTTGTATGGGATTTCGTACAGGATTTCGTACGGGATTTCGGACGGGATTTCGGACGGGATTTCGGACAGGATTTCGGACGGGATTTCGGACGGGATTTCGGACGGGATTTCGTACGGGATTTCAATTTCATACGGGATTTCGATTTCGTACGGGATTTCGTACAGGATTTCGTACGGGATGTCGTACGGGATTTTGGACGGGATTTCGGACGGGATTTCGGACGGGATTTCGTACGGGATTTCGGACTGGATTTCGGACGGGATTTCGGACGGGATTTCGTACGGGATTTCGGACGGGATTTCAGACGGGATTTCGGACGGGATTTCGTATGGGATTTCGTACGGGATTTCGTACGGGATTTCGTACAGGATTTCGGACGGGATTTCGGACGGGATTTCGTACGGGATTTCTTACGGGATTTCGTACTGGATTTCGTACGGGATTTCGGACTGGATTTCGGACGTGATTTCGGACGGGATTTCGGATGGGATTTCGTACGGGATTTCGTACGGGATTTCGTACGGGATTTCGATTTCGTACGAAATTTCGATTTCGTCCGGGATATCGTATGGGATTTCGATTTTGTACAGGATTTCGGACTGGATTTCGTACAGGATTTCGTACGGGATTTCGGAAGGGATTTCGGACTGGTTTTTGGACGGGATTTCGGACGTGATTTAGATTTTGGACGGGATTTAGATTTCGGAAGGGATTTCGTATGGGATTTCGTACGGGATTTCGATTTCGTACGGGATTTCGTACGGGATTTCGTATGGGATTTCGATTTCATACGGGATTTCGATTTCGTACGGGATTTCGTACAGGATTTCGTACGGGATGTCGTACGGGATTTCGGACGGGATTTCGGATGGGATTTCGGACTGGATTTCGTACAGGATTTCGTGCGGGATTTCGTACAGGATTTTGTATGGGATTTCGTACGGGATTTTGGACTGGATTTCGGACGGGATTTCGGACGGGATTTCGTACGGGATTTCGGACGGGATTTCAGACGGGATTTCGGACGGGATTTCGTATGGGATTTCATAGGGGATTTCGTACTGGATTTCGTACGGGAATTCGGACGGGATTTCGGACGGGATTTCGGACGGGATTTCGAACGGGATTTCGGACGGGATTTCGATTTCGGACGGGATTTCGTAAGGGATTTCGATTTCGTACGGGATTTAGAACGGGATTTCGATTTCGTACGGGATTTCGTACGGGATTTCTATTTCGTACGGGATGTCGAACGGGATTTTGTAAGGGATTTCGATTTCGTACAGGATTTCGGACGGGATTTCGATTTCAGACGGGATTTCGTACGGGATTTCGTATGGGATTTCGATTTCCTACGGGATTTCGTACGGGATTTCGATTTAGTACGGGATTTTGTAAGGGATTTCTATTTCGTACGGGATTTCTGACGGGATTTCCGACGGGATTTTGATTTCCTACGGGATTTCGTACGGGATTTCGATTTCGTACGGGATTTCGTATGGGATTTTGTATGGTATTTCGTACAGGATTTCGTACGGGATTTCGGACGGGATTTCGGACAGGATTTCAGACGGGATTTCGGACGGGATTTCGGACGGGATTTCGGACGGGATTTCGTACGGGATTTCAATTTCATACGGGATTTCGATTTCGTACGGGATTTCGTACAGGATTTCGTACGGGATGTCGTACGGGATTTTGGACGGGATTTCGGACGGGATTTCGGACGGGATTTCGGATGGGATTTCGGACTGGATTTTGTACAGGATTTCGTACGGGATGTCGTACAGGATTTTGGACGGGATTTCGGACGGGATTTCGGATGAGATTTCGTACAGGATTTTGTATGGGATTTCGTACGGGATTTTGGACAGGATTTCGGACGGGATTTCGGACGGGATTTCGTACGGGATTTCGGACGGGATTTCAGACGGGATTTCGGACGGGATTTCGGACAGGATTTCAGACGGGATTTCGGACGGGATTTCGGACGGGATTTCGGACGGGATTTCGTACGGGATTTCAATTTCATACGGGATTTCGATTTCGTACGGGATTTCGTACAGGATTTCGTACGGGATGTCGTACGGGATTTTGGACGGGATTTCGGACGGGATTTCGGACGGGATTTCGGATGGGATTTCGGACTGGATTTTGTACAGGATTTCGTACGGGATGTCGTACAGGATTTTGGACGGGATTTCGGACGGGATTTCGGATGAGATTTCGTACAGGATTTTGTATGGGATTTCGTACGGGATTTTGGACTGGATTTCGGACGGGATTTCGGACGGGATTTCGTACGGGATTTCGGACGGGATTTCAGACGGGATTTCGGACGGGATTTCGTATGGGATTTCGTACGGGATTTCGTACTGGATTTCGTACGGGATTTCGGACGGAATTTCGGACGGGATTTCGGACGAGATTTCGAACAGGATTTCGGACGGGATTTCGATTTCGGACGGGATTTCGTACGGGATTTCGATTTCGTACAGGATTTAGAACGGGATTTCGATTTCGTACGGGATTTCGTACGGGATTTCTATTTCGTACGGGATGTCGAACGGGATTTTGTAAGGGATTTCGATTTCGTACAGGATTTCGGACGGGATTTCGATTTCAGACGGGATTTCGTACGGGATTTCGTATGGGATTTCGATTTCCTACGGGATTTCGTACAGGATTTCGATTTAGTACGGGATTTTGTAAGGGATTTCTATTTCGTACGGGATTTCTGACGGGATTTCCGACGGGATTTTGATTTCCTACGGGATTTCGTACGGGATTTCGATTTCGTACGGGATTTCGTATGGGATTTTGTACGGGATTTCGTACAGGATTTCGTACGGGATTTCGGACGGGATTTCGGACGGGATTTCGGACAGGATTTCGGACGGGATTTCGGACGGGATTTCGGACGGGATTTCGTACGGGATTTCAATTTCATACGGGATTTCGATTTCGTACGGGATTTCGTACAGGATTTCGTACGGGATGTCGTACGGGATTTTGGACGGGATTTCAGACGGGATTTCGGACGGGATTTCGGATGGGATTTCGGACTGGATTTTGTACAGGATTTCGTACGGTATGGAGTACAGGATTTTGGATGGGATTTCGGACGGGATTTCGGACGGGATTTCGGATGAGATTTCGGACTGGATTTCGTACTGGATTTTGTATGGGATTTCGTACGGGATTTCGGACTGCATTTCGGACGGGATTTCGGACGGGATTTCGTACGGGATTTCGGACGGGATTTCAGACGGGATTTCGGACGGGATTTCGTATGGGATTTCATACGGGATTTCGTACGGGATTTCGTACAGGATTTCGGACGGGATTTCGGACGGGATTTCGTACGGGATTTCTTACGGGATTTCGTACTGGATTTCGTACGGGATTTCGGACTGGATTTCGGACGCGATTTCGGACGGGATTTCGGATGGGATTTTGTATGGGATTTCGTACAGGATTTCGTACGGGATTTCGGACGGGATTTCGGACGGGATTTCGGACAGGATTTCGGACGGGATTTCGGACGGGATTTCGGACGGGATTTCGTACGGGATTTCAATTTCATACGGGATTTCGATTTCGTACGGGATTTCGTACAGGATTTCGTACGGGATGTCGTACGGGATTTTGGACGGGATTTCGGACGGGATTTCGGACGGGATTTCGTACGGGATTTCGGACTGGATTTCGGACGGGATTTCGGACGGGATTTCGTACGGGATTTCGGACGGGATTTCAGACGGGATTTCGGACGGGATTTCGTATGGGATTTCGTACGGGATTTCGTACGGGATTTCGTACAGGATTTCGGACGGGATTTCGGACGGGATTTCGTACGGGATTTCTTACAGGATTTCGTACTGGATTTCGTACGGGATTTCGGACTGGATTTCGGACGTGATTTCGGACGGGATTTCGGATGGGATTTCGTACGGGATTTCGTACGGAATTTCGTACGGGATTTCGATTTCGTACGAAATTTCGATTTCGTCCGGGATATCGTATGGGATTTCGATTTTGTACAGGATTTCGGACTGGATTTCGTACAGGATTTCGTACGGGATTTCGGAAGGGATTTCGGACTGGTTTTTGGACGGGATTTCGGACGTGATTTAGAATTTGGACGGGATTTAGATTTCGGAAGGGATTTCGTATGGGATTTCGTACGGGATTTCGATTTCGTACGAGATTTCGTACGGGATTTTGATTTCATACGGGATTTCGATTTCGTACGGGATTTCGTACAGGATTTCGTACGGGATGTCGTACGGGATTTTGGACGGGATTTCGGACGGGATTTCGGACGGGATTTTGGATGGGATTTCGGACTGGATTTCGTACAGGATTTCGTACGGGATTTCGTACAGGATTTTGGACGGGATTTCGGACGGGATTTCGGACTGGATTTCGTACAGGATTTCGTACGGGATGTCGTACAGGATTTTGGACGGGATTTCGGACGGGATTTCGGACGGGATTTCGGATGAGATTTCGGACTGGATTTCGTACAGGATTTTGTATGGGATTTCGTACGGGATTTTGGACTGGATTTCGGACGGGATTTCGGACGGGATTTCGTACAGGATTTCGGACGGGATTTCAGACGGGATTTCGGACGGGATTTCGTATGGGATTTCGTACGGGATTTCGTACGGGATTTCGTACAGGATTTCGGACGGGATTAAGGACGGGATTTCGTACGGGATTTCTTACGGGATTTCGTACTGGATTTCGTACGGGATTTCGGACTGGATTTCGGACGCGATTTCGGACGGGATTTCGGATGGGATTTTGTACGGGATTTCGTACGGGATTTCGTACGGGATTTCGATTTCGTACGAAATTTCGATTTCGTCCGGGATATCGTACGGGATTTCGATTTTGTACGGGATTTCGGATTGGATTTCGTACAGGATTTCGTACGGGATTTCGGAAGAGATTTCGGACTGGTTTTTGGACGGGATTTAGATATCGGACGGGATTTAGATTTCGGAAGGGATTTCGTATGGGATTTCGTACGGGATTTCGATTTCATACGGGATTTCGTACGGGATTTCAAACGGGATTTCGATTTCATACGGGATTTCGATTTCGTACGGGATTTCGTACGGGATTACGATTTTGTACGGGATTTCGGACTGGATTTCGTACAGGATTTCGTACGGGATTTCGGAAGGGATTTCGGACTGGTTTTTGGATGGGATTTCGGACGTGATTTAGATTTTGGACGGAATTTAGACTTCGGAAGGGATTTCGTATGGGATTTCGAACGGGATTTCGATTTCGTACGGGATTTCGTACGGGATTTCGTACGGGATTTCGATTTCATACGGGATTTCGATTTCGTACGGGATTTCGTACAGGATTTCGTCTGGGATGTCGTACGGGATTTCGGACGGGATTTCGGATGGGATTTCGGACTGGATTTCGGATGGGATTTTGTACGGGATTTCGTACGGGATTTTGGACGGGATTTCGGATGGGATTTCGGACTGGATTTCGTACAGGATTTCGTACGGGATGTCGTACAGGATTTTGGACGGGATTTCGGACGGGATTTCGGACGGGATTTCGGATGAGATTTCGGACTGGATTTCGGACGAGATTTCAGATGGGATTTCGGACGGGATTTCGTATGGGATTTCGTACGGGATTTCGTACGGGATTTTGTACAGGATTTCGGACGGGATTTCAGACGGGATTTCGTACGGGATTTCTTACGGGATTTCGTACTGGATTTCGTACGGGATTTCGGACTGGATTTTGGACGCGATTTCGGACGGGATTTCGGATGGGATTTCGTACGGGATTTCGTACGGGATTTCGTACGGGATTTCGATTTCGTACGAAATTTCGATTTCGTCCGGGATATTGTACGGGATTTCGATTTTGTACGGGATTTCGGACTGGATTTCGTACAGGATTTCGTACGGGATTTCGGAAGGGATTTCGGACTGGTTTTTGGACGGGATTTCGGACGGGATTTAGATATCGGACGGGATTTAGATTTCGGAAGGGATTTCGTATGGGATTTCGTACGGGATTTCGATTTCATCCGGGATTTCGTACGGGATTTCAAACGGGATTTCGATTTTGTACGGGATTACGATTTTGTACGGGATTTCGGACTGGATTTCGTACAGGATTTCGTACGGGATTTCGGAAGGAATTTCGGACTGGTTTTTGGACGGGATTTCGGACGGGATTTAGATATCGGACGGGATTTAGATTTCGGAAGGGATTTCCTATGGGATTTCGTACGAGATTTCGATTTCATACGGGATTTCGGACGGGATTTCGGACAGGATTTCAGACGGGATTTCGGACGGGATTTCGGACGGGATTTCGGACGGGATTTCGGACGGGATTTCGTACGGGATTTCAATTTCATACGGGATTTCGGACGGGATTTCGGATGGGATTTCGGACTGGATTTCGTACAGGATTTCGTACGGGATGTCGTACAGGATTTTGGACGGGATTTCGGACGGGATTTCGGACGGGATTTCGGATGAGATTTCGGACTGGATTTCGTACAGGATTTTGTATGGGATTTCGTACGGGATTTCGGACTGGATTTCGGACGGGATTTCGGACGGGATTTCGTACGGGATTTCGGACGGGATTTCAGACGGGATTTCGGACGGGATTTCGTATGGGATTTCGTACGGGATTTCGTACGGGATTTCGTACAGGATTTCGGACGGGATTTCGGACGGGATTTCGTACGGGATTTCTTACGGGATTTCGTACTGGATTTCGTACGGGATTTCGGACTGGATTTCGGACGCGATTTCGGACGGGATTTCGGATGGGATTTCGTACGGGATTTCGTACGGGATTTCGTACGGGATTTCGATTTCGTACGAAATTTCGATTTCGTCCGGGATATCGTATGGGATTTCGATTTTGTACAGGATTTCGGACTGGATTTCGTACAGGATTTCGTACGGGATTTCGGAAGGGATTTCGGACTGGTTTTTGGACGGGATTTCGGACGTGATTTAGATTTTGGACGGGATTTAGATCCCGTCCGAAATCCCGTCCGAAATCCCGTCCAAAATCCTGTACGACATCCCGTACGAAATCCTGTACGAAATCCAGTCCGAAATCCCATCCGAAATCCCGTCCAAAATCCCGTACGAAATCCCGTACAAAATCCCATCCGAAATCCAGTCCGAAATCCCATCCGAAATCCCGTCCGAAATCCCGTACGACATCCCGTACGAAATCCTGTACGAAATCCCGTACGAAATCGAAATCCCGTATGAAATCGAAATCCCGTACGAAATCCCGTACGAAATCCCGTACGAAATCGAAATCCCGTACGAAATCCCATACGAAATCCCTTCCGAAATCTAAATCCCGTCCGATATCTAAATCCCGTCCAAAAACCAGTCCGAAATCTCTTCCGAAATCCCGTACGAAATCCTGTACGAAATCCAGTCCGAAATCCCGTACAAAATCGAAATCCCGTACGATATCCCGGACGAAATCGAAATTTCGTACGAAATCGAAATCCCGTACGAAATCCCGTACGAAATCCCGTACAAAATCCCATCCGAAATCCCGTCCGAAATCGCGTCCGAAATCCAGTCCGAAATCCCGTACGAAATCCAGTACGAAATCCCGTAAGAAATCCCGTACGAAATCCCGTCCTTAATCCCGTCCGAAATCCTGTACGAAATCCCGTACGAAATCCCGTACGAAATCCCATACGAAATACCGTCCGAAATCCCGTCTGAAATCCCGTCCGAAATCCTGTACGAAATCCCATCCGAAATCCCGTCCGAAATCCAGTCCAAAATCCCGTACGAAATCCCATACAAAATCCTGTACGAAATCCAGTCCGAAATCTCATCCGAAATCCCGTCCGAAATCCCGTCCGAAATCCCGTCCAAAATCCTGTACGACATCCCGTACGAAATCCTGTACGAAATCCAGTCCGAAATCCCGTCCGAAATCCCGTCCAAAATCCTGTACGAAATCCCGTACGAAATCCTGTACGAAATCCAGTCCGAAATCCCATCCAAAATCCCGTCCGAAATCCCGTCCGAAATCCCGTCCAAAATCCCGTACGACATCCCGTACGAAATCCTGTACGACATCCCGTACGAAATCGAAATCCCGTATTAAATCAAAATCCCGTACAAAATCTCGTACGAAATCGAAATCCCGTACGAAATCCCATATGAAATCCCTTCCGAAATCTAAATCCCGTCCAAAATCTAAATCACGTCCGAAATCCCGTCCAAAAACCAGTCCGAAATCCCTTCCGAAATCCCGTACGAAATCCTGTACGAAATCCAGTCCGAAATCCTGTACAAAATCGAAATCCCATACGATATCCCGGACGAAATCGAAATTTCGTACGAAATCGAAATCCCGTACGAAATCCCGTACGAAATCCCGTACAAAATCCCATCCGAAATCCCGTCCGAAATCGCGTCCGAAATCCAGTCCGAAATCCCGTACGAAATCCAGTACGAAATCCCGTAAGAAATCCCGTACGAAATCCCGTCCTTAATCCCGTCCGAAATCCTGTACGAAATCCCGTACGAAATCCCGTACGAAATCCCATACGAAATCCCGTCCGAAATCCCGTCTGAAATCCCGTCCGAAATCCTGTACGAAATCCCGTCCGAAATCCCGTCCGAAATCCAGTCCAAAATCCCGTACGAAATCCCATACAAAATCCTGTACGAAATCCAGTCCGAAATCTCATCCGAAATCCCGTCCGAAATCCCGTCCGAAATCCCGTCCAAAATCCTGTACGACATCCCGTACGAAATCCTGTACGAAATCCAGTCCGAAATCCCGTCCGAAATCCCGTCCAAAATCCTGTACGAAATCCCGTACGAAATCCTGTACGAAATCCAGTCCGAAATCCCATCCAAAATCCCGTCCGAAATCCCGTCCGAAATCCCGTCCAAAATCCCGTACGACATCCCGTACGAAATCCTGTACGACATCCCGTACGAAATCGAAATCCCGTATGAAATCAAAATCCCGTACAAAATCTCGTACGAAATCAAAATCCCGTACGAAATCCCATACGAAATCCCTTCCGAAATCTAAATCCCGTCCAAAATCTAAATCACGTCCGAAATCCTGTCCAAAAACCAGTCCGAAATCCCTTCCGAAATCCCGTACGAAATCCTGTACGAAATCCAGTCCGAAATCCTGTACAAAATCGAAATCCCATACGATATCCCGGACGAAATCGAAATTTCGTACGAAATCGAAATCCCGTACAAAATCCCGTACGAAATCCCGTACGAAATCCCATCCGAAATCCCGTCCGAAATCGCGTCCGAAATCCAGTCCGAAATCCCGTACGAAATCCAGTACGAAATCCCGTAAGAAATCCCGTACGAAATCCCGTCCGAAATCCCGTCCGAAATCCTGTACGAAATCCCGTACGAAATCCCGTACGAAATCCCATACGAAATCCCGTCCGAAATCCCGTCTGAAATCCCGTCCGAAATCCCGTACGAAATCCCGTCCGAAATCCCGTCCGAAATCCAGTCCGAAATCCCGTACGAAATCCCATACAAAATCCAGTACGAAATCCAGTCCGAAATCTCATCCGAAATCCCGTCCGAAATCCCGTCCTTAATCCCATCCAAAATCCTGTACTCCATCCCGTACGAAATCCTGTACAAAATCCAGTCCGAAATCCCATCCGAAATCCCGTCCGAAATCCCGTCCGAAATCCCGTCCAAAATCCCGTACGACATCCCGTACGAAATCCTGTACGAAATCCCGTACGAAATCGAAATCCCGTATGAAATTGAAATCCCGTCCGAAATCCCGTCCGAAATCCCGTCCGAAATCCCGTCCGAAATCCTGTCCGAAATCCCGTCCGAAATCCCGTCCGAAATCCCGTACGAAATCCTGTATGAAATCCCATACAAAATCCCATACGAAATCCCGTACGAAATCGAAATCCCGTACGAAATCCCGTAGGAAATCAAAATCCCATCGGAAATCCCGTCAGAAATCCCGTACGAAATAGAAATCCCTTACAAAATCCCGTACTAAATCGAAATCCCGTACGAAATCCCGTAGGAAATCGAAATCCCATACGAAATCCCGTACGAAATCCCGTCTGAAATCGAAATCCCGTCCGAAATCCTGTACGAAATCGAAATCCCTTACAAAATCCCGTTCGACATCCCGTACGAAATAGAAATCCCGTACGAAATCCCGTACGAAATCGAAATCCCGTTCTAAATCCTGTACGAAATCGAAATCCCGTACGAAATCCCGTCCGAAATCGAAATCCCGTCCGAAATCCCGTTCGAAATCTCGTCCGAAATCCCGTCCGAAATTCCGTCCGAAATCCCGTACGAAATCCAGTACGAAATCCCGTACGAAATCCCATACGAAATCCCGTCCGAAATCCCGTCTGAAATCCCATCCGAAATCCCGTACGAAATCCCGTAAGAAATCCCGTCCGAAATCCAGTCCAAAATCCCGTACGAAATCCCATACAAAATCCTGTACGAAATCTCATCCGAAATCCCGTCCGAAATCCCGTCTGAAATCCCGTCCGAAATCCTGTACGAAATCCCGTCCAAAATCCCGTCCGAAATCCAGTCCAAAATCCCGTACGAAATCCCATACAAAATCCTGTACGAAATCCAGTCCGAAATCTCATCCGAAATCCCGTCCGAAATCCCGTCCGAAATCCCGTCCAAAATCCTGTACGACATCCCGTACGAAATCCTGTACGAAATCCAGTCCGAAATCCCGTCCGAAATCCCGTCCAAAATCCTGTACGAAATCCCGTACGAAATCCTATACGAAATCCAGTCCGAAATCCCATCCAAAATCCCGTCCGAAATCCCGTCCGAAATCCCGTCCAAAATCCCGTACGACATCCCGTACGAAATCCTGTACGAAATCCCGTACGAAATCGAAATCCCGTACGAAATCCCATACGAAATCCCTTCCGAAATCTAAATCCCGTCCAAAATCTAAATCACGTCCGAAATCCCGTCCAAAAACCAGTCCGAAATCCCTTCCGAAATCCCGTACGAAATCCTGTACGAAATCCAGTCCGAAATCCTGTACAAAATCGAAATCCCATACGATATCCCGGACGAAATCGAAATTTCGTACGAAATCGAAATCCCGTACGAAATCCCGTACGAAATCCCGTACGAAATCCCATCCGAAATCCCATCCGAAATCGCGTCCGAAATCCAGTCCGAAATCCCGTACGAAATCCATTACGAAATCCCGTAAGAAATCCCGTACGAAATCCCGTCCGAAATCCTGTACAAAATCCCGTACGAAATCCCGTACGAAATCCCATACGAAATCCCGTCCGAAATCCCGTCTGAAATCCCGTCCGAAATCCCGTACGAAATCCCGTCCGAAATCCCGTCCGAAATCCAGTCCGAAATCCCGTACGAAATCCTGTACAAAATCCAGTCCGAAATCCCATCCGAAATCCCGTCCGAAATCCCGTCCGAAATCCCGTCCAAAATCCCGTACGACATCCCGTACGAAATCCTGTACGAAATCCCGTACGAAATCGAAATCCCGTATGAAATTGAAATCCCGTACGAAATCCCGTCCGAAATCCCATCCGAAATCCCGTCCGAAATCCTGTCCGAAATCCCGTCCGAAATCCCGTCCGAAATCCCGTACGAAATCCTGTACGAAATCCCATACAAAATCCCATACGAAATCCCGTACGAAATCGAAATCCCGTACGAAATCCCGTAGGAAATCAAAATCCCGTCAGAAATCCCGTCAGAAATCCCGTACGAAATAGAAATCCCTTACAAAATCCCGTACTAAATCGAAATCCCGTACGAAATCCCGTAGGAAATCGAAATCCCATACGAAATCCCGTACGAAATCCCGTCTGAAATCGAAATCCCGTCCGAAATCCTGTACGAAATCGAAATCCCTTACAAAATCCCGTTCGACATCCCGTACGAAATAGAAATCCCGTACGAAATCCCGTACGAAATCGAAATCCCGTTCTAAATCCTGTACGAAATCGAAATCCCGTACGAAATCCCGTCCGAAATCGAAATCCCGTCCGAAATCCCGTTCGAAATCTCGTCCGAAATCCCGTCCGAAATTCCGTCCGAAATCCCGTACGAAATCCAGTACGAAATCCCGTACGAAATCCCATACGAAATCCCGTCCGAAATCCCGTCTGAAATCCCGTCCGAAATCCCGTACGAAATCCCGTAAGAAATCCCGTCCGAAATCCAGTCCAAAATCCCGTACGAAATCCCATACAAAATCCTGTACGAAATCTCATCCGAAATCCCGTCCGAAATCCCGTCTGAAATCCCGTCCGAAATCCTGTACGAAATCCCGTCCGAAATCCCGTCCGAAATCCAGTCCAAAATCCCGTACGAAATCCCATACAAAATCCTGTACGAAATCCAGTCCGAAATCTCATCCGAAATCCCGTCCGAAATCCCGTCCGAAATCCCGTCCAAAATCCTGTACGACATCCCGTACGAAATCCTGTACGAAATCCAGTCCGAAATCCCGTCCGAAATCCCGTCCAAAATCCTGTACGAAATCCCGTACGAAATCCTGTACGAAATCCAGTCCGAAATCCCATCCAAAATCCCGTCCGAAATCCCGTCCGAAATCCCGTCCAAAATCCCGTACGACATCCCGTACGAAATCCTGTACGAAATCCCGTACGAAATCGAAATCCCGTATGAAATCAAAATCCCGTACGAAATCTCGTACGAAATCGAAATCCCGTACGAAATCCCATACGAAATCCCTTCCGAAATCTAAATCCCGTCCAAAATCTAAATCACGTCCGAAATCCCGTCCAAAAACCAGTCCGAAATCCCTTCCGAAATCCCGTACAAAATCCTGTACGAAATCCAGTCCGAAATCCTGTACAAAATCGAAATCCCATACGATATCCCGGACGAAATCGAAATTTCGTACGAAATCGAAATCCCGTACGAAATCCCGTACGAAATCCCGTACGAAATCCCATCCGAAATCCCGTCCGAAATCGCGTCCGAAATCCAGTCCGAAATCCCGTACAAAATCCAGTACGAAATCCCGTAAGAAATCCCGTACGAAATCCCGTCCGAAATCCTGTACGAAATCCCGTACGAAATCCCGTACGAAATCCCATACGAAATCCCGTCCGAAATCCCGTCTGAAATCCCGTCCGAAATCCCGTACGAAATCCCGTCCGAAATCCTGTCCGAAATCCAGTCCGAAATCCCGTACGAAATCCTGTACAAAATCCAGTCCGAAATCCCATCCGAAATCCCGTCCGAAATCCCGTCCGAAATCCCGTCCAAAATCCCGTACGACATCCCGTACGAAATCCTGTACGAAATCCCGTACGAAATCGAAATCCCGTATGAAATTGAAATCCCGTACGAATTCCCGTCCGAAATCCCATCCGAAATCCCGTCCGAAATCCTGTCCGAAATCCCGTCCGAAATCCCGTCCGAAATCCCGTACGAAATCCTGTACGAAATCCCATACAAAATCCCATACGAAATCCCGTACGAAATCGAAATCCCGTACGAAATCCCGTAGGAAATCAAAATCCCGTCAGAAATCCCGTCAGAAATCCCGTACGAAATAGAAATCCCTTACAAAATCCCGTACTAAATCGAAATCCCGTACGAAATCCCGTAGGAAATCGAAATCCCATACGAAATCCCGTACGAAATCCCGTCTGAAATCGAAATCCCGTCCAAAATCCTGTACGAAATCGAAATCCCTTACAAAATCCCGTTCGACATCCCGTACGAAATAGAAATCCCGTACGAAATCCCGTACGAAATCGAAATCCCGTTCTAAATCCTGTACGAAATCGAAATCCCGTACGAAATCCCGTCCGAAATCGAAATCCCGTCCGAAATCCCGTTCGAAATCTCGTCCGAAATCCCGTCCGAAATTCCGTCCGAAATCCCGTACGAAATCCAGTACGAAATCCCGTACGAAATCCCATACGAAATCCCGTCCGAAATCCCGTCTGAAATCCCGTCCGAAATCCCGTACGAAATCCCGTAAGAAATCCCGTCCGAAATCCAGTCCAAAATCCCGTACGAAATCCCATACAAAATCCTGTACGAAATCTCATCCGAAATCCCGTCCGAAATCCCGTCTGAAATCCCGTCCGAAATCCTGTACGAAATCCCGTCCGAAATCCCGTCCGAAATCCAGTCCAAAATCCCGTACGAAATCCCATACAAAATCCTGTACGAAATCCAGTCCGAAATCTCATCCGAAATCCCGTCCGAAATCCCGTCCGAAATCCCGTCCAAAATCCTGTACGACATCCCGTACGAAATCCTGTACGAAATCCAGTCCGAAATCCCGTCCGAAATCCCGTCCAAAATCCTGTACGAAATCCCGTACGAAATCCTGTACGAAATCCAGTCCGAAATCCCATCCAAAATCCCGTCCGAAATCCCGTCCGAAATCCCGTCCAAAATCCCGTACGACATCCCGTACGAAATCCTGTACGAAATCCCGTACGAAATCGAAATCCCGTATGAAATCAAAATCCCGTACGAAATCTCGTACGAAATCGAAATCCCGTACGAAATCCCATACGAAATCCCTTCCGAAATCTAAATCCCGTCCAAAATCTAAATCACGTCCGAAATCCCGTCCAAAAACCAGTCCGAAATCCCTTCCGAAATCCCGTACAAAATCCTGTACGAAATCCAGTCCGAAATCCTGTACAAAATCTAAATCCCATACGATATCCCGGACGAAATCGAAATTTCGTACAAAATCGAAATCCCGTACGAAATCCCGTACGAAATCCCGTACGAAATCCCATCCGAAATCCCGTCCGAAATCGCGTCCGAAATCCAGTCCGAAATCCCGTACGAAATCCAGTACGAAATCCCGTAAGAAATCCCGTACGAAATCCCGTCCGAAATCCTGTACGAAATCCCGTACGAAATCCCGTACGAAATCCCATACGAAATCCCGTCCGAAATCCCGTCTGAAATCCCGTCCGAAATCCCGTACGAAATCCCGTCCGAAATCCCGTCCGAAATCCAGTCCGAAATCCCGTACGAAATCCTGTACAAAATCCAGTCCGAAATCCCATCCGAAATCCCGTCCGAAATCCCGTCCGAAATCCCGTCCAAAATCCCGTACGACATCCCGTACGAAATCCTGTACGAAATCCCGTACGAAATCGAAATCCCGTATGAAATTGAAATCCCGTACGAAATCCCGTCCGAAATCCCATCCGAAATCCCGTCCGAAATCCTGTCCGAAATCCCGTCCGAAATCCCGTCCGAAATCCCGTACGAAATCCTGTACGAAATCCCATACAAAATCCCATACGAAATCCCGTACGAAATCGAAATCCCGTACGAAATCCCGTAGGAAATCAAAATCCCGTCAGAAATCCCGTCAGAAATCCCGTACGAAATAGAAATCCCTTACAAAATCCCGTACTAAATCGAAATCCCGTACGAAATCCCGTAGGAAATCGAAATCCCATACGAAATCCCGTACGAAATCCCGTCTGAAATCGAAATCCCGTCCGAAATCCTGTACGAAATCGAAATCCCTTACAAAATCCCGTTCGACATCCCGTACGAAATAGAAATCCCGTACGAAATCCCGTACGAAATCGAAATCCCGTTCTAAATCCTGTACGAAATCGAAATCCCGTACGAAATCCCGTCCGAAATCGAAATCCCGTCCGAAATCCCGTTCGAAATCTCGTCCGAAATCCCGTCCGAAATTCCGTCCGAAATCCCGTACGAAATCCAGTACGAAATCCCGTACGAAATCCCATACGAAATCCCGTCCGAAATCCCGTCTAAAATCCCGTCCGAAATCCCGTACGAAATCCCGTCCGAAATCCAGTCCAAAATCCCGTACGAAATCCCATACAAAATCCTGTATGAAATCTCATCCGAAATCCCGTCCGAAATCCCGTCCGAAATCCCGTCCAAAATCCTGTACGACATCCCGTACGAAATCCTGTACAAAATCCAGTCCGAAATCCCATCCGAAATCCCGTCCGAAATCCCGTCCGAAATCCCGTCCAAAATCCCGTACGACATCCCGTACGAAATCCTGTACGAAATCCCGTACGAAATCGAAATCCCGTATGAAATTGAAATCCCGTACGAAATCCCGTCCGAAATCCCGTCCGAAATTCCGTCCGAAATCCCGTCTGAAATCCTGTCCGAAATCCCGTCCGAAATCCCGTACGAAATCCTGTACGAAATACCATACAAAATCCCATACGAAATCCCGTACGAAATCGAAATCCCGTACGAAATCCCGTAGGAAATCAAAATCCCGTCGGAAATCCCGTCAGAAATCCCGTACGAAATAGAAATCCCTTACAAAATCCCGTACTAAATCGAAATCCCGTACGAAATCCCGTAGGAAATCGAAATCCCATACGAAATCCCGTACGAAATCCCGTCTGAAATCGAAATCCCGTCCGAAATCCTGTACGAAATCGAAATCCCTTACAAAATCCCGTTCGACATCCCGTACGAAATAGAAATCCCGTACGAAATCCCGTACGAAATCGAAATCCCGTTCTAAATCCTGTACGAAATCGAAATCCCGTACGAAATCCCGTCCGAAATCGAAATCCCGTTCGAAATCTCGTCCGAAATCTCGTCCGAAATTCCGTCCGAAATCCCGTACGAAATCCAGTACGAAATCCCGTATGAAATCCCATACGAAATCCCGTCCGAAATCCCGTCTGAAATCCCGTCCGAAATCCCGTACGAAATCCCGTCCGAAATCCCGTCCGAAATCCAGTCCAAAATCCCGTACGAAATCCCATACAAAATCCTGTACGAAATCCAGTCCGAAATCTAATCTGAAATCCCGTCCGAAATCCCGTCCGAAATCCCGTCCAAAATCCTGTACGACATCCCATACGAAATCCTGTACGAAATCCAGTCCGAAATCCCGTCTGAAATCCCGTCCAAAATCCTGTACGAAATCCCGCACGAAATCCTGTACGAAATCCAGTCCGAAATCCCATCCGAAATCCCGTCCGAAATCCCGTACGACATCCCGTACGAAATCCTGTACAAAATCCCGTACGAAATCGAAATCCCGTATGAAATCGAAATCCCGTACGAAATCCCGTACGAAATCCCGTACGAAATCGAAATCTCGTACGAAATCCCATACGAAATCCCTTCCGAAATCTAAATCCCGTCCAAAATCTAAATCACGTCCGAAATCCCGTCCAAAAACCAGTCCGAAATCCCTTCCGAAATCCCGTACGAAATCCTGTACGAAATCCAGTCCGAAAACCTGTACAAAATCGAAATCCCATACGATATCCCGGATGAAATCGAAATTTCGTACGAAATCGAAATCCCATACGAAATCCCGTACGAAATCCCGTACGAAATCCCATCCGAAATCCCGTCCGAAATCGCGTCCGAAATCCAGTCCGAAATCCCGTACGAAATCCCGTACGAAATCCCGTAGGAAATCGAAATCCCATACGAAATCCCGTACGAAATCCCGTCTGAAATCGAAATCCCGTCCGAAATCCTGTACGAAATCGAAATCCCTTACAAAATCCCGTTCGACATCCCGTACGAAATAGAAATCCCGTACGAAATCCCGTACGAAATCGAAATCCCGTTCTAAATCCCGTACGAAATCGAAATCCCGTCCGAAATCGAAATCCCGTCCGAAATCCCGTTCGAAATCCCGTCCGAAATCCCGTCCGAAATCCCATCCGAATTCCCGTACGAAATCCAGTACGAAATCCCGTATGAAATCCCATACGAAATCCCGTCCGAAATCCCGTCTGAAATCCCGTCCGAAATCCCGTACGAAATCCCGTCCGAAATCCCGTCCGAAATCCAGTCCAAAATCCCGTACGAAATCCCATACAAAATCCTGTACGAAATCCAGTCCAAAATCTAATCCGAAATCCCGTCCGAAATCCCGTCCGAAATCCCGTCCAAAATCCTGTACGACATCCCGTACGAAATCCTGTACGAAATCCAGTCCGAAATCCCGTCTGAAATCCCGTCCAAAATCCTGTACGAAATCCCACACGAAATCCTGTACGAAATCCAGTCCGAAATCCCATCCGAAATCCCGTCCGAAATCCCGTACGACATCCCGTACGAAATCCTGTACAAAATCCCGTACTAAATCGAAATCCCGTACGAAATCCCGTAGGAAATCGAAATCCCATACGAAATCCCGTACGAAATCCCGTCTGAAATCGAAATCCCGTCCGAAATCCTGTACGAAATCGAAATCCCTTACAAAATCCCGTTCGACATCCCGTACGAAATAGAAATCCCGTACGAAATCCCGTACGAAATCGAAATCCCGTTCTAAATCCTGTACGAAATCGAAATCCCGTACGAAATCCCGTCCGAAATCGAAATCCCGTTCGAAATCTCGTCCGAAATCTCGTCCGAAATTCCGTCCGAAATCCCGTACGAAATCCAGTACGAAATCCCGTATGAAATCCCATACGAAATCCCGTCCGAAATCCCGTCTGAAATCCCGTCCGAAATCCCGTACGAAATCCCGTCCGAAATCCCGTCCGAAATCCAGTCCAAAATCCCGTACGAAATCCCATACAAAATCCTGTACGAAATCCAGTCCGAAATCTAATCCGAAATCCCGTCCGAAATCCCGTCCGAAATCCCGTCCGAAATCCCGTCCAAAATCCTGTACGACATCCCATACGAAATCCTGTACGAAATCCAGTCCGAAATCCCGTCTGAAATCCCGTCCAAAATCCTGTACGAAATCCCGCACGAAATCCTGTACGAAATCCAGTCCGAAATCCCATCCGAAATCCCGTCCGAAATCCCGTACGACATCCCATACGAAATCCTGTACGAAATCCCGTACGAAATCGAAATCCCGTATGAAATCGAAATCCCGTACGAAATCCCGTACGAAATCCCGTACGAAATCGAAATCCCGTACGAAATCCCATACGAAATCCCTTCCGAAATCTAAATCCCGTCCAAAATCTAAATCACGTCCGAAATCCCGTCCAAAAACCAGTCCGAAATCCCTTCCGAAATCCTGTACGAAATCCTGTACGAAATCCAGTCCGAAAACCTGTACAAAATCGAAATCCCATACGATATCCCGGATGAAATCGAAATTTCGTACGAAATCGAAATCCCATACGAAATCCCGTACGAAATCCCGTACGAAATCCCATCCGAAATCCCGTCCGAAATCGTGTCCGAAATCCAGTCCGAAATCCCGTACGAAATCCAGTACGAAATCCCGTAAGAAATCCCGTACGAAATCCCGTCCGAAATCCCGTCCGAAATCCTGTACGAAATCCCGTACAAAATCCCGTACGAAATCCCATGCGAAATCCCGTGCGAAATCCCGTCTGAAATCCCGTCCGAAATCCTGTACAAAATCCCGTCCGAAATCCCGTCCGAAATCCCGTCCGAAATCCCGTACGAAATCCCTTACAAAATCCCGTACTAAATCGAAATCCCGTACGAAATCTCGTAGGAAATCGAAATCCCATACGAAATCCCCTACGAAATCCCGTCTGAAATCGAAATCCCGTCCGAAATCCTGTACGAAATCGAAATCCCTTACAAAATCCCGTTCGACATCCCGTACGAAATAGAAATCCCGTACGAAATCCCGTACGAAATCAAAATCCCGTTCTAAATCCCGTACGAAATCGAAATCCCGTACGAAATCCCATCCGAAATCGAAATCCCGTCCGAAATCCCGTTCGAAATCCCGTCCGAAATCCCGTCCGAAATCCCGTCCGAATTCCCGTACGAAATCCAGTACGAAATCCCGTATGAAATCCCATACGAAATCCCGTCCGAAATCCCGTCTAAAATCCCGTCCGAAATCCCGTACGAAATCCCGTCCGAAATCCCGTCCGAAATCCAGTCCAAAATCCCGTACGAAATCCCATTCAAAATCCTGTACGAAATCCAGTCCGAAATCTAATCCGAAATCCCGTCCGAAATCCCGTCCGAAATCCCGTCCAAAATCCTGTACGACATCCCGTACGAAATCCTGTACGAAATCCAGTCCGAAATCCCGTCTGAAATCCCGTCCAAAATCCTGTACGAAATCCCGCACGAAATCCTGTACGAAATCCAGTCCGAAATCCCATCCGAAATCCCGTCCGAAATCCCGTACGAAATCCCGTCCGAAATCCCGTCCGAAATCCAGTCCAAAATCCCGTACGAAATCCCATTCAAAATCCTGTACGAAATCCAGTCCGAAATCTAATCCGAAATCCCGTCCGAAATCCCGTCCGAAATCCCGTCCAAAATCCTGTACGACATCCCGTACGAAATCCTGTACGAAATCCAGTCCGAAATCCCGTCTGAAATCCCGTCCAAAATCCTGTACGAAATCCCGCACGAAATCCTGTACGAAATCCAGTCCGAAATCCCATCCGAAATCCCGTCCGAAATCCCGTACGACATCCCGTACGAAATCCTGTACGAAATCCAGTCCGAAATCCCGTACGAAATCCCATACAAAATCCTGTACGAAATCCAGTCCGAAATCTAATCCGAAATCCCGTCCGAAATCCCGTCCGAAATCCCGTCCGAAATCCCGTCCAAAATCCTGTACGACATCCCATACGAAATCCTGTACGAAATCCAGTCCGAAATCCCGTCTGAAATCCCGTCCAAAATCCTGTACGAAATCCCGCACGAAATCCTGTACGAAATCCAGTCCGAAATCCCATCCGAAATCCCGTCCGAAATCCCGTACGACATCCCATACGAAATCCTGTACGAAATCCCGTACGAAATCGAAATCCCGTATGAAATCGAAATCCCGTACGAAATCCCGTACGAAATCCCGTACGAAATCGAAATCCCGTACGAAATCCCATACGAAATCCCTTCCGAAATCTAAATCCCGTCCAAAATCTAAATCACGTCCGAAATCCCGTCCAAAAACCAGTCCGAAATCCCTTCCGAAATCCTGTACGAAATCCTGTACGAAATCCAGTCCGAAAACCTGTACAAAATCGAAATCCCATACGATATCCCGGATGAAATCGAAATTTCGTACGAAATCGAAATCCCATACGAAATCCCGTACGAAATCCCGTACGAAATCCCATCCGAAATCCCGTCCGAAATCGTGTCCGAAATCCAGTCCGAAATCCCGTACGAAATCCAGTACGAAATCCCGTAAGAAATCCCGTACGAAATCCCGTCCGAAATCCCGTCCGAAATCCTGTACGAAATCCCGTACAAAATCCCGTACGAAATCCCATGCGAAATCCCGTGCGAAATCCCGTCTGAAATCCCGTCCGAAATCCTGTACAAAATCCCGTCCGAAATCCCGTCCGAAATCCCGTCCGAAATCCCGTACGAAATCCCTTACAAAATCCCGTACTAAATCGAAATCCCGTACGAAATCTCGTAGGAAATCGAAATCCCATACGAAATCCCCTACGAAATCCCGTCTGAAATCGAAATCCCGTCCGAAATCCTGTACGAAATCGAAATCCCTTACAAAATCCCGTTCGACATCCCGTACGAAATAGAAATCCCGTACGAAATCCCGTACGAAATCAAAATCCCGTTCTAAATCCCGTACGAAATCGAAATCCCGTACGAAATCCCATCCGAAATCGAAATCCCGTCCGAAATCCCGTTCGAAATCCCATCCGAAATCCCGTCCGAAATCCCGTCCGAATTCCCGTACGAAATCCAGTACGAAATCCCGTATGAAATCCCATACGAAATCCCGTCCGAAATCCCGTCTAAAATCCCGTCCGAAATCCCGTACGAAATCCCGTCCGAAATCCCGTCCGAAATCCAGTCCAAAATCCCGTACGAAATCCCATTCAAAATCCTGTACGAAATCCAGTCCGAAATCTAATCCGAAATCCCGTCCGAAATCCCGTCCGAAATCCCGTCCAAAATCCTGTACGACATCCCGTACGAAATCCTGTACGAAATCCAGTCCGAAATCCCGTCTGAAATCCCGTCCAAAATCCTGTACGAAATCCCGCACGAAATCCTGTACGAAATCCAGTCCGAAATCCCATCCGAAATCCCGTCCGAAATCCCGTACGACATCCCGTACGAAATCCTGTACGAAATCCAGTCCGAAATCCCATCCGAAATCCCGTCCGAAATCCCGTACGACATCCCATACGAAATCCTGTACGAAATCCCGTACGAAATCGAAATCCCGTATGAAATCGAAATCCCGTACGAAATCCCGTACGAAATCCCGTACGAAATCGAAATCCCGTACGAAATCCCATGCGAAATCCCTTCCGAAATCTAAATCCCGTCCAAAATCTAAATCACGTCCGAAATCCCGTCCAAAAACCAGTCCGAAATCCCTTCCGAAATCCTGTACGAAATCCTGTACGAAATCCAGTCCGAAAACCTGTACAAAATCGAAATCCCATACGATATCCCGGATGAAATCGAAATTTCGTACGAAATCGAAATCCCATACGAAATCCCGTACGAAATCCCGTACGAAATCCCATCCGAAATCCCGTCCGAAATCGTGTCCGAAATCCAGTCCGAAATCCCGTACGAAATCCAGTACGAAATCCCGTAAGAAATCCCGTACGAAATCCCGTCCGAAATCCCGTCCGAAATCCTGTACGAAATCCCGTACAAAATCCCGTACGAAATCCCATGCGAAATCCCGTGCGAAATCCCGTCTGAAATCCCGTCCGAAATCCTGTACAAAATCCCGTCCGAAATCCCGTCCGAAATCCCGTCCGAAATCCCGTACGAAATCCCTTACAAAATCCCGTACTAAATCGAAATCCCGTACGAAATCTCGTAGGAAATCGAAATCCCATACGAAATCCCCTACGAAATCCCGTCTGAAATCGAAATCCCGTCCGAAATCCTGTACGAAATCGAAATCCCTTACAAAATCCCGTTCGACATCCCGTACGAAATAGAAATCCCGTACGAAATCCCGTACGAAATCAAAATCCCGTTCTAAATCCCGTACGAAATCGAAATCCCGTACGAAATCCCATCCGAAATCGAAATCCCGTCCGAAATCCCGTTCGAAATCCCGTCCGAAATCCCGTCCGAAATCCCGTCCGAATTCCCGTACGAAATCCAGTACGAAATCAGGTATGAAATCCCATACGAAATCCCGTCCGAAATCCCGTCTAAAATCCCGTCCGAAATCCCGTACGAAATCCCGTCCGAAATCCCGTCCGAAATCCAGTCCAAAATCCCGTACGAAATCCCATTCAAAATCCTGTACGAAATCCAGTCCGAAATCTAATCCGAAATCCCGTCCGAAATCCCGTCCGAAATCCCGTCCAAAATCCTGTACGACATCCCGTACGAAATCCTGTACGAAATCCAGTCCGAAATCCCGTCTGAAATCCCGTCCAAAATCCTGTACGAAATCCCGCACGAAATCCTGTACGAAATCCAGTCCGAAATCCCATCCGAAATCCCGTCCGAAATCCCGTACGACATCCCGTACGAAATCCTGTACGAAATCCAGTCCGAAATCCCGTACGAAATCCCATACAAAATCCTGTACGAAATCCAGTCCGAAATCTAATCCGAAATCCCGTCCGAAATCCCGTCCGAAATCCCGTCCGAAATCCCGTCCAAAATCCTGTACGACATCCCATACGAAATCCTGTACGAAATCCAGTCCGAAATCCCGTCTGAAATCCCGTCCAAAATCCTGTACGAAATCCCGCACGAAATCCTGTACGAAATCCAGTCCGAAATCCCATCCGAAATCCCGTCCGAAATCCCGTACGACATCCCATACGAAATCCTGTACGAAATCCCGTACGAAATCGAAATCCCGTATGAAATCGAAATCCCGTACGAAATCCCGTACGAAATCCCGTACGAAATCGAAATCCCGTACGAAATCCCATACGAAATCCCTTCCGAAATCTAAATCCCGTCCAAAATCTAAATCACGTCCGAAATCCCGTCCAAAAACCAGTCCGAAATCCCTTCCGAAATCCTGTACGAAATCCTGTACGAAATCCAGTCCGAAAACCTGTACAAAATCGAAATCCCATACGATATCCCGGATGAAATCGAAATTTCGTACGAAATCGAAATCCCATACGAAATCCCGTACGAAATCCCGTACGAAATCCCATCCGAAATCCCGTCCGAAATCGTGTCCGAAATCCAGTCCGAAATCCCGTACGAAATCCAGTACGAAATCCCGTAAGAAATCCCGTACGAAATCCCGTCCGAAATCCCGTCCGAAATCCTGTACGAAATCCCGTACAAAATCCCGTACGAAATCCCATGCGAAATCCCGTGCGAAATCCCGTCTGAAATCCCGTCCGAAATCCTGTACAAAATCCCGTCCGAAATCCCGTCCGAAATCCCGTCCGAAATCCCGTACGAAATCCCTTACAAAATCCCGTACTAAATCGAAATCCCGTACGAAATCTCGTAGGAAATCGAAATCCCATACGAAATCCCCTACGAAATCCCGTCTGAAATCGAAATCCCGTCCGAAATCCTGTACGAAATCGAAATCCCTTACAAAATCCCGTTCGACATCCCGTACGAAATAGAAATCCCGTACGAAATCCCGTACGAAATCAAAATCCCGTTCTAAATCCCGTACGAAATCGAAATCCCGTACGAAATCCCATCCGAAATCGAAATCCCGTCCGAAATCCCGTTCGAAATCCCATCCGAAATCCCGTCCGAAATCCCGTCCGAATTCCCGTACGAAATCCAGTACGAAATCCCGTATGAAATCCCATACGAAATCCCGTCCGAAATCCCGTCTAAAATCCCGTCCGAAATCCCGTACGAAATCCCGTCCGAAATCCCGTCCGAAATCCAGTCCAAAATCCCGTACGAAATCCCATTCAAAATCCTGTACGAAATCCAGTCCGAAATCTAATCCGAAATCCCGTCCGAAATCCCGTCCGAAATCCCGTCCAAAATCCTGTACGACATCCCGTACGAAATCCTGTACGAAATCCAGTCCGAAATCCCGTCTGAAATCCCGTCCAAAATCCTGTACGAAATCCCGCACGAAATCCTGTACGAAATCCAGTCCGAAATCCCATCCGAAATCCCGTCCGAAATCCCGTACGACATCCCGTACGAAATCCTGTACGAAATCCAGTCCGAAATCCCATCCGAAATCCCGTCCGAAATCCCGTACGACATCCCATACGAAATCCTGTACGAAATCCCGTACGAAATCGAAATCCCGTATGAAATCGAAATCCCGTACGAAATCCCGTACGAAATCCCGTACGAAATCGAAATCCCGTACGAAATCCCATGCGAAATCCCTTCCGAAATCTAAATCCCGTCCAAAATCTAAATCACGTCCGAAATCCCGTCCAAAAACCAGTCCGAAATCCCTTCCGAAATCCTGTACGAAATCCTGTACGAAATCCAGTCCGAAAACCTGTACAAAATCGAAATCCCATACGATATCCCGGATGAAATCGAAATTTCGTACGAAATCGAAATCCCATACGAAATCCCGTACGAAATCCCGTACGAAATCCCATCCGAAATCCCGTCCGAAATCGTGTCCGAAATCCAGTCCGAAATCCCGTACGAAATCCAGTACGAAATCCCGTAAGAAATCCCGTACGAAATCCCGTCCGAAATCCCGTCCGAAATCCTGTACGAAATCCCGTACAAAATCCCGTACGAAATCCCATGCGAAATCCCGTGCGAAATCCCGTCTGAAATCCCGTCCGAAATCCTGTACAAAATCCCGTCCGAAATCCCGTCCGAAATCCCGTCCGAAATCCCGTACGAAATCCCTTACAAAATCCCGTACTAAATCGAAATCCCGTACGAAATCTCGTAGGAAATCGAAATCCCATACGAAATCCCCTACGAAATCCCGTCTGAAATCGAAATCCCGTCCGAAATCCTGTACGAAATCGAAATCCCTTACAAAATCCCGTTCGACATCCCGTACGAAATAGAAATCCCGTACGAAATCCCGTACGAAATCAAAATCCCGTTCTAAATCCCGTACGAAATCGAAATCCCGTACGAAATCCCATCCGAAATCGAAATCCCGTCCGAAATCCCGTTCGAAATCCCGTCCGAAATCCCGTCCGAAATCCCGTCCGAATTCCCGTACGAAATCCAGTACGAAATCAGGTATGAAATCCCATACGAAATCCCGTCCGAAATCCCGTCTAAAATCCCGTCCGAAATCCCGTACGAAATCCCGTCCGAAATCCCGTCCGAAATCCAGTCCAAAATCCCGTACGAAATCCCATTCAAAATCCTGTACGAAATCCAGTCCGAAATCTAATCCGAAATCCCGTCCGAAATCCCGTCCGAAATCCCGTCCAAAATCCTGTACGACATCCCGTACGAAATCCTGTACGAAATCCAGTCCGAAATCCCGTCTGAAATCCCGTCCAAAATCCTGTACGAAATCCCGCACGAAATCCTGTACGAAATCCAGTCTGAAATCCCATCCGAAATCCCGTCCGAAATCCCGTACGACATCCCGTACGAAATCCTGTACGAAATCCCGTACGAAATCGAAATCCCGTATGAAATCGAAATCCCGTACGAAATCCCGTACGAAATCCCGTACGAAATCGAAATCCCGTACGAAATCCCATACGAAATCGAAATCCCGTCCGAAATCCCGTTCGAAATCCCGTCCGAAATCCCGTCCGAAATCCCGTCCGAATTCCCGTACGAAATCCAGTACGAAATCCCGTATGAAATCCCATACGAAATCCCGTCCGAAATCCCGTCTAAAATCCCGTCCGAAATCCCGTACGAAATCCCGTCCGAAATCCCGTCCGAAATCCAGTCCAAAATCCCGTACGAAATCCCATTCAAAATCCTGTACGAAATCCAGTCCGAAATCTAATCCGAAATCCCGTCCGAAATCCCGTCCGAAATCCCGTCCAAAATCCTGTACGACATCCCGTACGAAATCCTGTACGAAATCCAGTCCGAAATCCCGTCTGAAATCCCGTCCAAAATCCTGTACGAAATCCCGCACGAAATCCTGTACGAAATCCAGTCCGAAATCCCATCCGAAATCCCGTCCGAAATCCCGTACGACATCCCGTACGAAATCCTGTACGAAATCCAGTCCGAAATCCCATCCGAAATCCCGTCCGAAATCCCGTACGACATCCCATACGAAATCCTGTACGAAATCCCGTACGAAATCGAAATCCCGTATGAAATCGAAATCCCGTACGAAATCCCGTACGAAATCCCGTACGAAATCAAAATCCCGTACGAAATCCCATACGAAATCCCTTCCGAAATCTAAATCCCGTCCAAAATCTAAATCACGTCCGAAATCCCGTCCAAAAACCAGTCCGAAATCCCTTCCGAAATCCTGTACGAAATCCTGTACAAAATCCAGTCCGAAAACCTGTACAAAATCGAAATCCCATACGATATCCCGGATGAAATCGAAATTTCGTACGAAATCGAAATCCCATACGAAATCCCGTACGAAATCCCGTACGAAATCCCATCCGAAATCCCGTCCGAAATCGTGTCCGAAATCCAGTCCGAAATCCCGTACGAAATCCAGTACGAAATCCCGTAAGAAATCCCGTACGAAATCCCGTCCGAAATCCCGTCCGAAATCCTGTACGAAATCCCGTACAAAATCCCGTACGAAATCCCATGCGAAATCCCGTGCGAAATCCCGTCTGAAATCCCGTCCGAAATCCTGTACAAAATCCCGTCCGAAATCCCGTCCGAAATCCCGTCCGAAATCCCGTACGAAATCCCTTACAAAATCCCGTACTAAATCGAAATCCCGTACGAAATCTCGTAGGAAATCGAAATCCCATACGAAATCCCCTACGAAATCCCGTCTGAAATCGAAATCCCGTCCGAAATCCTGTACGAAATCGAAATCCCTTACAAAATCCCGTTCGACATCCCGTACGAAATAGAAATCCCGTACGAAATCCCGTACGAAATCAAAATCCCGTTCTAAATCCCGTACGAAATCGAAATCCCGTACGAAATCCCATCCGAAATCGAAATCCCGTCCGAAATCCCGTTCGAAAACCCGTCCGAAATCCCGTCCGAAATCCCGTCCGAATTCCCGTACGAAATCCAGTACGAAATCCCGTATGAAATCCCATACGAAATCCCGTCCGAAATCCCGTCTAAAATCCCGTCCGAAATCCCGTACGAAATCCCGTCCGAAATCCCGTCCGAAATCCAGTCCAAAATCCCGTACGAAATCCCATTCAAAATCCTGTACGAAATCCAGTCCGAAATCTAATCCGAAATCCCGTCCGAAATCCCGTCCGAAATCCCGTCCAAAATCCTGTACGACATCCCGTACGAAATCCTGTACGAAATCCAGTCCGAAATCCCGTCTGAAATCCCGTCCAAAATCCTGTACGAAATCCCGCACGAAATCCTGTACGAAATCCAGTCCGAAATCCCATCCGAAATCCCGTCCGAAATCCCGTACGACATCCCGTACGAAATCCTGTACGAAATCCCGTACGAAATCGAAATCCCGTATGAAATCGAAATCCCGTACGAAATCCCGTACGAAATCCCGTACGAAATCGAAATCCCGTACGAAATCCCATACGAAATCCCTTCCGAAATCTAAATCCCGTCCAAAATCTAAATCACGTCCGAAATCCCGTCCAAAAACCAGTCCGAAATCCCTTCCGAAATCCCGTACGAAATCCTGTACGAAATCCAGTCCGAAAACCTGTACAAAATCGAAATCCCATACGATATCCCGGACGAAATCGAAATTTCGTACGAAATCGAAATCCCATACAAAATCCCGTACGAAATCCCGTACGAAATCCCATCCGAAATCCCGTCCGAAATCGCGTCCGAAATCCAGTCCGAAATCCCGTACGAAATCCAGTACGAAATCCCGTAAGAAATCCCGTACGAAATCCCGTCCGAAATCCCGTCCGAAATCCTGTACGAAATCCCGTACAAAATCCCGTACGAAATCCCATGCGAAATCCCGTGCGAAATCCCGTCTGAAATCCCGTCCGAAATCCTGTACAAAATCCCGTCCGAAATCCCGTCCGAAATCCCGTCCGAAATCCCGTACGAAATCCCATACAAAATCCAGTTCGAAATCCAGTCTGAAATCTCATCCGAAATCCCGTCCGAAATCCCGTCCGAAATCCCGTCCAAAATCCTGTACGACATCCAGTACGAAATCCTGTACGAAATCCAGTCCGAAATCCCATCCGAAATCCCGTCCTAAATCCCGTCCGAAATCCCGTCCAAAATCCCGTACGACATCCCGTACGAAATCCTGTACGAAATCCCATACGAAATCGAAATCCCGTATGAAATTGAAATCCCGTACGAAATCCCGTCCGAAATCCCGTCCGAAATCCCGTCCGAAATCCCGTCCGAAATCCCGTCCGAAATCCCATCTGAAATCCTGTCCGAAATCCCGTCCGAAATCCCGTACGAAATCCTGTACGAAATCCCATACAAAATCCCATACGAAATCTCGTACGAAATCGAAATCCCGTACGAAATCCCGTAGGAAATCAAAATCCCGTCGGAAATCCCGTAGGAAATCGAAATCCCATACGAAATCCCGTGCGAAATCCCGTCTGAAATCAAAATCCCGTCCGAAATCCTGTACGAAATCGAAATCCCTTACAAAATCCCGTTCGACATCCCGTACGAAATAGAAATCCCGTACGAAATCCCGTACGAAATCGAAATCCCGTTCGAAATCCTGTACGAAATCGAAATCCCGTACGAAATCCCGTCCGAAATCGAAATCCCGTCCGAAATCCCGTTCGAAATCCCGTCCGAAATCCCGTCCGAAATCCCGTCCGAAATCCCGTACGAAATCCAGTACGAAATCCCGTACGAAATCCCATACGAAATCCCGTCCGAAATCCCATCTGAAATCCCGTCCGAAATCCCGTACGAAATCCCGTCCGAAATCCCGTCCGAAATCCAGTCCAAAATCCCGTACGAAATCCCATACAAAATCCTGTACGAAATACAGTCCGAAATCTCATCTGAAATCCTGTCCGAAATCCCGTCCGAAATCCCGTACGAAATCCCGTCCGAAATCCCATCCGAAATCCAGTCCGAAATCCCGTACGAAATCCCATACAAAATCCTGTACGAAATCCAGTCCGAAATCTCATCCGAAATCCCGTCCGAAATCCCGTCCGAAATCCCGTCCAAAATCCTGTACGACATCCCGTACGAAATCCTGTACGAAATCCAGTCCGAAATCCCGTCCGAAATCCCGTCCAAAATCCTGTACGAAATCCCGTACGAAATCCTGTACGAAATCCAGTCCGAAATCCCATCCGAAATCCCGTCCGAAATCCCGTACGACATCCCGTACGAAATCCTGTACGAAATCCCGTACGAAATCGAAATCCCGTATGAAATCGAAATCCCGTACGAAATCCCGTACGAAATCCCGTACGAAATCGAAATCCCGTACGAAATCCCATACGAAATCCCTTCCGGAATCTAAATCCCGTCCAAATTCTAAATCACGTCCGAAATCCCGTCCAAAAACCAGTCCGAAATCCCTTCCGAAATCCCGTACGAAATCCTGTACGAAATCCAGTCCGAAATCCTGTACAAAATCGAAATCCCATACGATATCCCGGACGAAATCGAAATTTCGTACGAAATCGAAATCCCGTACGAAATCCCGTACGAAATCCCGTACGAAATCCCATCCGAAATCCCGTCCGAAATCGCGTCCGAAATCCAGTCCGAAATCCCGTACGAAATCCAGTACGAAATCCCGTAAGAAATCCCGTACGAAATCCCGTCCGAAATCCCGTCCGAAATCCTGTACGAAATCCCGTACGAAATCCCGTACGAAATCCCGTACGAAATCCCGTCCGAAATCCCGTCTGAAATCCCGTCCGAAATCCCGTTCGAAATCCCGTCCGAAATCCCGTCCGAAATCCAGTCCGAAATCCCGTACGAAATCCCATACAAAATCCAGTTCGAAATCCAGTCCGAAATCTCATCCGAAATCCCGTCCGAAATCCCGTCCAAAATCCCGTCCAAAATCCTGTACGACATCCCGTACGAAATCCTGTACGAAATCCAGTCCGAAATCCCATCCGAAATCCCAACCGAAATCCCGTCCGAAATCCCGTCCAAAATCCCGTACGACATCCCGTACGAAATCCTGTACGAAATCCCATACGAAATCGAAATCCCGTATGAAATTGAAATCCCGTACGAAATCCCGTCCGAAATCCCGTCCGAAATCCCGTCCGAAATCCCGTCCGAAATCCCGTCCGAAATCCCATCTGAAATCCTGTCCGAAATCCCGTCCGAAATCCCGTACGAAATCCTGTACGAAATCCCATACAAAATCCCATACGAAATCTCGTACGAAATCGAAATCCCGTACGAAATCCCGTAGGAAATCAAAATCCCGTCGGAAATCCCGTAGGAAATCGAAATCCCATACGAAATCCCGTGCGAAATCCCGTCTGAAATCGAAATCCCGTCCGAAATCCTGTACGAAATCGAAATCCCTTACAAAATCCCGTTCGACATCCCGTACGAAATAGAAATCCCGTACGAAATCCCGTACGAAATCGAAATCCCGTTCGAAATCCTATACGAAATCGAAATCCCGTACGAAATCCCGTCCGAAATCGAAATCCCGTCCGAAATCCCGTTCGAAATCCCGTCCGAAATCCCGTCCGAAATCCCGTCCGAAATCCCGTACGAAATCCAGTACGAAATCCCGTACGAAATCCCATACGAAATCCCGTCCGAAATCCCATCTGAAATCCCGTCCGAAATCCCGTACGAAATCCCGTCCGAAATCCCGTCCGAAATCCAGTCCAAAATCCCGTACGAAATCCCATACAAAATCCTGTACGAAATACAGTCCGAAATCTCATCTGAAATCCTGTCCGAAATCCCGTCCGAAATCCCGTACGAAATCCCGTCCGAAATCCCATCCGAAATCCAGTCCGAAATCCCGTACGAAATCCCATACAAAATCCTGTACGAAATCCAGTCCGAAATCTCATCCGAAATCCCGTCCGAAATCCCGTCCGAAATCCCGTCCAAAATCCTGTACGACATCCCGTACGAAATCCTGTACGAAATCCAGTCCGAAATCCCGTCCGAAATCCCGTCCAAAATCCTGTACGAAATCCCGTACGAAATCCTGTACGAAATCCAGTCCGAAATCCCATCCGAAATCCCGTCCGAAATCCCGTACGACATCCCGTACGAAATCCTGTACGAAATCCCGTACGAAATCGAAATCCCGTATGAAATCGAAATCCCGTACGAAATCCCGTACGAAATCCCGTACGAAATCGAAATCCCGTACGAAATCCCATACGAAATCCCTTCCGGAATCTAAATCCCGTCCAAATTCTAAATCACGTCCGAAATCCCGTCCAAAAACCAGTCCGAAATCCCTTCCGAAATCCCGTACGAAATCCTGTACGAAATCCAGTCCAAAATCCTGTACAAAATCGAAATCCCATACGATATCCCGGACGAAATCGAAATTTCGTACGAAATCGAAATCCCGTACGAAATCCCGTACGAAATCCCGTACGAAATCCCGTACGAAATCCCGTCCGAAATCCCGTCTGAAATCCCGTCCGAAATCCCGTCCGAAATCCCGTCCGAAATCCAGTCCGAAATCCCGTACGAAATCCCATACGAAATCCAGTACGAAATCCCGTAAGAAATCCCGTACGAAATCCCGTCCGAAATCCCGTCCGAAATCCTGTACGAAATCCCGTACGAAATCCCGTACGAAATCCCGTCCGAAATCCCGTCTGAAATCCCGTCCGAAATCCCGTTCGAAATCCCGTCCGAAATCCCGTCCGAAATCCAGTCCGAAATCCCGTACGAAATCCCATACAAAATCCAGTTCGAAATCCAGTCCGAAATCTCATCCGAAATCCCGTCCGAAATCCCGTCCGAAATCCCGTCCAAAATCCTGTACGACATCCCGTACGAAATCCTGTACGAAATCCAGTCCGAAATCCCATCCGAAATCCCAACCGAAATCCCGTCCGAAATCCCGTCCAAAATCCTGTACGACATCCCGTACGAAATCCTGTACGAAATCCAGTCCGAAATCCCGTCCGAAATCCCGTCCAAAATCCTGTACGAAATCCCGTACGAAATCCTGTACGAAATCCAGTCCGAAATCCCATCCGAAATCCCGTCCGAAATCCCGTACGACATCCCGTACGAAATCCTGTACGAAATCCCGTACGAAATCGAAATCCCGTATGAAATCGAAATCCCGTACGAAATCCCGTACGAAATCCCGTACGAAATCGAAATCCCGTACGAAATCCCATACGAAATCCCTTCCAAAATCTAAATCCCGTCCAAAATCTAAATCACGTCCGAAATCCCGTCCATAAACCAGTCCGAAATCCCTTCCGAAATCCCGTACGAAATCCTGTACGAAATCCAGTCCGAAATCCTGTACAAAATCGAAATCCCATACGATATCCCGGACGAAATCGAAATTTCGTACGAAATCGAAATCCCGTACGAAATCCCGTACGAAATCCCGTACGAAATCCCATCCGAAATCCCGTCCGAAATCGCGTCCGAAATCCAGTCCGAAATCCCGTACGAAATCCAGTACGAAATCCCGTAAGAAATCCCGTACGAAATCCCGTCCGAAATCCCGTCCGAAATCCTGTACGAAATCCCGTACGAAATCCCGTACGAAATCCCATACGAAATCCCGTCCGAAATCCCGTCTGAAATCCCGTCCGAAATCCCATACGAAATCCCGTCCGAAATCCCGTCCGAAATCCAGTCCGAAATCCCGTACGAAATCCCATACAAAATCCAGTTCGAAATCCAGTCCAAAATCTCATCCGAAATCCCGTCCGAAATCCCGTCCGAAATCCCGTCCAAAATCCTGTACGACATCCCGTACGAAATCCTGTACGAAATCCAGTCCGAAATCCCATCCGAAATCTTGTCCGAAATCCCGTCCGAAATCCCGTCCAAAATCCCGTACGACATCCCGTACGAAATCCTGTACGAAATCCCGTACGAAATCGAAATCCCGTATGAAATTGAAATCCCGTACGAAATCCCGTCCGAAACCCCGTCCGAAATCCCGTCCGAAATCCCGTCTGAAATCCTGTCCGAAATCCCGTCCGAAATCCCGTACGAAATCCTGTACGAAATCCCATACAAAATCCCATACGAAATCCCGTACGAAATCCCGTCTGAAATCCCTTCCGAAATCCCGTACGAAATCCCGTCCGAAATCCCGTCCGAAATCCCGTCCAAAATCCTGTACGAAATCCCGTACGAAATCCTGTACGAAATCCAGTCCGAAATCCCATCCGAAATCCCGTCCGAAATCCCGTCCGAAATCCCGTCCAAAATCCTGTACGAAATCCCGTACGAAATCCTGTACGAAATCCAGTCCGAAATCCCATCCGAAATCCCGTCCGAAATCCCGTACGACATCCCGTACGAAATCCTGTACGAAATCCCGTACGAAATCGAAATCCCGTATGAAATCGAAATCCCGTACGAAATCCCGTACGAAATCCCGTACGAAATCGAAATCCCGTACGAAATCCCATACGAAATCTTTTCCGGAATCTAAATCCCGTCCAAATTCTAAATCACGTCCGAAATCCCGTCCAAAAACCAGTCCGAAATCCCTTCCGAAATCCCGTACGAAATCCTGTACGAAATCCAGTCCGAAATCCTGTACAAAATCGAAATCCCATACGATATCCCGGACGAAATCGAAATTTCGTACGAAATCGAAATCCCGTACGAAATCCCGTACGAAACCCGTACGAAATCCCATCCGAAATCCCGTCCGAAATCGCGTCCGAAATCCAGTCCGAAATCCCGTACGAAATCCAGTACGAAATCCCGTAAGAAATCCCGTACGAAATCCCGTCCGAAATCCCGTCCGAAATCCTGTACGAAATCCCGTACGAAATCCCGTACGAAATCCCGTCCGAAATCCCGTCTGAAATCCCGTCCGAAATCCCGTTCGAAATCCCGTCCGAAATCCCGTCCGAAATCCAGTCCGAAATCCCGTACGAAATCCCATACAAAATCCAGTTCGAAATCCAGTCCGAAATCTCATCCGAAATCCCGTCCGAAATCCCGTCCGAAATCCCGTCCAAAATCCTGTACGACATCCCGTACGAAATCCTGTACGAAATCCAGTCCGAAATCCCATCCGAAATCCCAACCGAAATCCCGTCCGAAATCCCGTCCAAAATCCTGTACGACATCCCGTACGAAATCCTGTACGAAATCCAGTCCGAAATCCCGTCCGAAATCCCGTCCAAAATCCTGTACGAAATCCCGTACGAAATCCTGTACGAAATCCAGTCCGAAATCCCATCCGAAATCTCGTCCGAAATCCCGTACGACATCCCGTACGAAATCCTGTACGAAATCCCGTACGAAATCGAAATCCCGTATGAAATCGAAATCCCGTACGAAATCCCGTACGAAATCCCGTACGAAATCGAAATCCCGTACGAAATCCCATACGAAATCCCTTCCGAAATCTAAATCCCGTCCAAAATCTAAATCACGTCCGAAATCCCGTCCATAAACCAGTCCGAAATCCCTTCCGAAATCCCGTACGAAATCCTGTACGAAATCCAGTCCGAAATCCTTTACAAAATCGAAATCCCATACGATATCCCGGACGAAATCGAAATTTCGTACGAAATCGAAATCCCGTACGAAATCCCGTACGAAATCCCGTACGAAATCCCATCCGAAATCCCGTCCGAAATCGCGTCCGAAATCCAGTCCGAAATCCCGTACGAAATCCAGTACGAAATCCCGTAAGAAATCCCGTACGAAATCCCGTCCGAAATCCCGTCCGAAATCCTGTACGAAATCCCGTACGAAATCCCGTACGAAATCCCATACGAAATCCCGTCCGAAATCCCGTCTGAAATCCCGTCCGAAATCCCATACGAAATCCCGTCCGAAATCCCGTCCGAAATCCAGTCCGAAATCCCGTACGAAATCCCATACAAAATCCAGTTCGAAATCCAGTCCAAAATCTCATCCGAAATCCCGTCCGAAATCCCGTCCGAAATCCCGTCCAAAATCCTGTACGACATCCCGTACGAAATCCTGTACGAAATCCAGTCCGAAATCCCATCCGAAATCTTGTCCGAAATCCCGTCCGAAATCCCGTCCAAAATCCCGTACGACATCCCGTACGAAATCCTGTACGAAATCCCGTACGAAATCGAAATCCCGTATGAAATTGAAATCCCGTACAAAATCCCGTCCGAAATCCCGTCCGAAATCCCGTCCGAAATCCCGTCTGAAATCCTGTCCGAAATCCCGTCCGAAATCCCGTACGAAATCCTGTACGAAATCCCATACAAAATCCCATACGAAATCCCGTACGAAATCGAAATTCCATACGAAATCCCGTAGGAAATCAAAATCCCGTCGGAAATCCCGTGAGAAATCCCGTACGAAATAGAAATCCCTACAAAATCCCGTACTAAATCGAAATCCCGTACGAAATCCTGTACGAAATCCAGTCCGAAATCTCATCCGAAATCCCGTCCGAAATCCCGTCCGAAATCCCGTCCAAAATCCTGTACGACATCCCGTACGAAATCCCGTTCGAAATCCCGTCCGAAATCCCGTCCGAAATCCCGTCCGAAATCCCGTACGAAATCCAGTACGAAATCCCGTACGAAATCCCGTACGAAATCCCATCCGAAATCCCGTCCGAAATTGCGTCCGAAATCCAGTCCGAAATCCCGTATGAAATCCAGTACGAAATCCCGTAAGAAATCCCGTACGAAATCCCGTCCGAAATCCCGTCCGAAATCCTGTACGAAATCCCATACGAAATCCCGTACGAAATCCCATACGAAATCCCGTCCGAAATCCCGTCTGAAATCCCGTCCGAAATCCCATACGAAATCCCGTCCGAAATCCCGTCCGAAATCCAGTCCGAAATCCCGTACGAAATCTCATACAAAATCCAGTTCGAAATCCAGTCAAAAATCTCATCCGAAATCTCGTCCGAAATCCCGTCCGAAATCCCGTCCAAAATCCTGTACGACATCCCGTACGAAATCCTGTACGAAATCCAGTCCGAAATCCCATCCGAAATCCCGTCCGAAATCCCGTCCGAAATCCCGTCCAAAATCCCGTACGACATCCCGTACGAAATCCTGTACGAAATCCCGTACGAAATCGAAATCCCGTATGAAATTGAAATCCCGTACGAAATCCCGTCCGAAATCCCGTCCGAAATCCCGTCCGAAATCCCGTCTGAAATCCTGTCCGAAATCCCTTCCGAAATCCCGTACGAAATCCTGTACGAAATCCAGTCCGAAATCCTGTACAAAATCGAAATCCCATACGATATCCCGGACGAAATCGAAATTTCGTACGAAATCGAAATCCCGTACGAAATCCCGTACGAAACCCGTACGAAATCCCATCCGAAATCCCGTCCGAAATCGCGTCCGAAATCCAGTCCGAAATCCCGTACGAAATCCAGTACGAAATCCCGTAAGAAATCCCGTACGAAATCCCGTCCGAAATCCCGTCCGAAATCCTGTACGAAATCCCGTACGAAATCCCGTACGAAATCCCGTCCGAAATCCCGTCTGAAATCCCGTCCGAAATCCCGTTCGAAATCCCGTCCGAAATCCCGTCCGAAATCCAGTCCGAAATCCCGTACGAAATCCCATACAAAATCCAGTTCGAAATCCAGTCCGAAATCTCATCCGAAATCCCGTCCGAAATCCCGTCCGAAATCCCGTCCAAAATCCTGTACGACATCCCGTACGAAATCCTGTACGAAATCCAGTCCGAAATCCCATCCGAAATCCCAACCGAAATCCCGTCCGAAATCCCGTCCAAAATCCTGTACGACATCCCGTACGAAATCCTGTACGAAATCCAGTCCGAAATCCCGTCCGAAATCCCGTCCAAAATCCTGTACGAAATCCCGTACGAAATCCTGTACGAAATCCAGTCCGAAATCCCATCCGAAATCCCGTCCGAAATCCCGTACGACATCCCGTACGAAATCCTGTACGAAATCCCGTACGAAATCGAAATCCCGTATGAAATCGAAATCCCGTACGAAATCCCGTACGAAATCCCGTACGAAATCGAAATCCCGTACGAAATCCCATACGAAATCCCTTCCGAAATCTAAATCCCGTCCAAAATCTAAATCACGTCCGAAATCCCGTCCATAAACCAGTCCGAAATCCCTTCCGAAATCCCGTACGAAATCCTGTACGAAATCCAGTCCGAAATCCTGTACAAAATCGAAATCCCATACGATATCCCGGACGAAATCGAAATTTCGTACGAAATCGAAATCCCGTACGAAATCCCGTACGAAATCCCGTACGAAATCCCATCCGAAATCCCGTCCGAAATCGCGTCCGAAATCCAGTCCGAAATCCCGTACGAAATCCAGTACGAAATCCCGTAAGAAATCCCGTACGAAATCCCGTCCGAAATCCCGTCCGAAATCCTGTACGAAATCCCGTACGAAATCCCGTACGAAATCCCATACGAAATCCCGTCCGAAATCCCGTCTGAAATCCCGTCCGAAATCCCATACGAAATCCCGTCCGAAATCCCGTCCGAAATCCAGTCCGAAATCCCGTACGAAATCCCATACAAAATCCAGTTCGAAATCCAGTCCAAAATCTCATCCGAAATCCCGTCCGAAATCCCGTCCGAAATCCCGTCCAAAATCCTGTACGACATCCCGTACGAAATCCTGTACGAAATCCAGTCCGAAATCCCATCCGAAATCTTGTCCGAAATCCCGTCCGAAATCCCGTCCAAAATCCCGTACGACATCCCGTACGAAATCCTGTACGAAATCCCGTACGAAATCGAAATCCCGTATGAAATTGAAATCCCGTACAAAATCCCGTCCGAAATCCCGTCCGAAATCCCGTCCGAAATCCCGTCTGAAATCCTGTCCGAAATCCCGTCCGAAATCCCGTACGAAATCCTGTACGAAATCCCATACAAAATCCCATACGAAATCCCGTACGAAATCGAAATTCCATACGAAATCCCGTAGGAAATCAAAATCCCGTCGGAAATCCCGTGAGAAATCCCGTACGAAATAGAAATCCCTACAAAATCCCGTACTAAATCGAAATCCCGTACGAAATCCTGTACGAAATCCAGTCCGAAATCTCATCCGAAATCCCGTCCGAAATCCCGTCCGAAATCCCGTCCAAAATCCTGTACGACATCCCGTACGAAATCCCGTTCGAAATCCCGTCCGAAATCCCGTCCGAAATCCCGTCCGAAATCCCGTACGAAATCCAGTACGAAATCCCGTACGAAATCCCGTACGAAATCCCATCCGAAATCCCGTCCGAAATTGCGTCCGAAATCCAGTCCGAAATCCCGTATGAAATCCAGTACGAAATCCCGTAAGAAATCCCGTACGAAATCCCGTCCGAAATCCCGTCCGAAATCCTGTACGAAATCCCATACGAAATCCCGTACGAAATCCCATACGAAATCCCGTCCGAAATCCCGTCTGAAATCCCGTCCGAAATCCCATACGAAATCCCGTCCGAAATCCCGTCCGAAATCCAGTCCGAAATCCCGTACGAAATCTCATACAAAATCCAGTTCGAAATCCAGTCCAAAATCTCATCCGAAATCTCGTCCGAAATCCCGTCCGAAATCCCGTCCAAAATCCTGTACGACATCCCGTACGAAATCCTGTACGAAATCCAGTCCGAAATCCCATCCGAAATCCCGTCCGAAATCCCGTCCGAAATCCCGTCCAAAATCCCGTACGACATCCCGTACGAAATCCTGTACGAAATCCCGTACGAAATCGAAATCCCGTATGAAATTGAAATCCCGTACGAAATCCCGTCCGAAATCCCGTCCGAAATCCCGTCCGAAATCCCGTCTGAAATCCTGTCCGAAATCCCGTCCGAAATCCCGTACGAAATCCTGTACGAAATCCCATACGAAATCCCATACGAAATCCCGTACGAAATCGAAATCCCGTACGAAATCCCGTAGGAAATCAAAATCCCGTCGGAAATCCCATCAGAAATCCCGTACGAAATAGAAATCCCTACAAAATCCCGTACTAAATCGAAATCCCGTACGAAATCCCGTAGGAAATCGAAATCCCATACGAAATCCCGTACGAAATCCCGTCTGAAATCGAAATCCCGTCCGAAATCCTGTACGAAATCGAAATCCCTTACAAAATCCCGTTCGACATTCCGTACGAAATAGAAATCCCGTACGAAATCCCGTACGAAATCGAAATCCCGTTCGAAATCCCGTACGAAATCCCATACAAAATCCTGTACGAAATCCAGTCCGAAATCTCATCCGAAATCCCGTCCGAAATCCCGTCCGAAATCCCGTCCAAAATCCTGTACGACATCCCGTACGAAATCCTGTACGAAATCCAGTCCGAAATCCCGTCCGAAATCCCGTCCAAAATCCTGTACGAAATCCCGTACGAAATCCTGTACGAAATCCAGTCCGAAATCCCATCCGAAATCCCGTCCGAAATCCCGTACGACATCCCGTACGAAATCCTGTACGAAATCCCGTACGAAATCGAAATCCCGTATGAAATCGAAATCCCGTACGAAATCCCGTACGAAATCCCGTACGAAATCGAAATCCCGTATGAAATCCCATACGAAATCCCTTCCGGAATCTAAATCCCGTCCAAATTCTAAATCACGTCCGAAATCCCGTCCAAAAACCAGTCCGAAATCCCTTCCGAAATCCCGTACGAAATCCTGTACGAAATCCAGTCCGAAATCCTGTACAAAATCGAAATCCCATACGATATCCCGGACGAAATCGAAATTTCGTACGAAATCGAAATCCCGTACGAAATCCCGTACGAAATCCCGTATGAAATCCCATCCAAAATCCCGTCCGAAATCGCGTCCGAAATCCAGTCCGAAATCCCGTACGAAATCCAGTACGAAATCCCGTAAGAAATCCCGTACGAAATCCCGTCCGAAATCCCGTCCGAAATCCTGTACGAAATCCCGTACGAAATCCCGTACGAAATCCCGTACGAAATCCCGTCCGAAATCCCGTCTGAAATCCCGTCCGAAATCCCGTACGAAATCCCGTCCGAAATCCCGTCCGAAATCCAGTCCGAAATCCCGTACGAAATCCCATACAAAATCCAGTTCGAAATCCAGTCCGAAATCTCATCCGAAATCCCGTCCGAAATCCCGTCCGAAATCCCGTCCAAAATCCTGTATGACATCCCGTACGAAATCCTGTACGAAATCCAGTCCGAAATCCCATCCGAAATCCCAACCGAAATCCCGTCCGAAATCCCGTCCAAAATCCTGTACGACATCCCGTACGAAATCCTGTACGAAATCCAGTCCGAAATCCCGTCCGAAATCCCGTCCAAAATCCTGTACGAAATCCCGTACGAAATCCTGTACGAAATCCAGTCCGAAATCCCATCCGAAATCCCGTCCGAAATCCCGTACGACATCCCGTACGAAATCCTGTACGAAATCCCGTACGAAATCGAAATCCCGTATGAAATCGAAATCCCGTACGAAATCCCGTACGAAATCCCGTACGAAATCGAAATCCCGTACGAAATCCCATACGAAATCCCTTCCGAAATCTAAATCCCGTCCAAAATCTAAATCACGTCCGAAATCCCGTCCATAAACCAGTCCGAAATCCCTTCCGAAATCCCGTACGAAATCCTGTACGAAATCCAGTCCGAAATCCTGTACAAAATCGAAATCCCATACGATATCCCGGACGAAATCGAAATTTCGTACGAAATCGAAATCCCGTACGAAATCCCGTACGAAATCCCGTACGAAATCCCATCCGAAATCCCGTCCGAAATCGCGTCCGAAATCCAGTCCGAAATCCCATACGAAATCCCGTCCGAAATCCCGTCCGAAATCCAGTCCGAAATCCCGCACGAAATCCCATACAAAATCCAGTTCGAAATCCAGTCCAAAATCTCATCCGATATCCCGTCCGAAATCCCGTCCGAAATCCCGTCCAAAATCCTGTACGACATCCCGTACGAAATCCTGTACGAAATCCAGTCCGAAATCCCATCCGAAATCCCGTCCGAAATCCCGTCCGAAATCCCGTCCAAAATCCCGTACGACATCCCGTACGAAATCCTGTACGAAATCCCGTACGAAATCGAAATCCCGTATGAAATTGAAATCCCGTACGAAATCCCGTCCGAAATCCCGTCCGAAATCCCGTCCGAAATCCCGTCTGAAATCCTGTCCGAAATCCCGTCCGAAATCCCGTACGAAATCCTGTACGAAATCCCATACAAAATCCCATACAAAATCCCGTACGAAATCGAAATCCCATACGAAATCCCGTAGGAAATCAAAATCCCGTCGGAAATCCCGTCAGAAATCCTGTACGAAATAGAAATCCCTACAAAATCCCGTACTAAATCGAAATCCCGTACGAAATCCTGTACGAAATCCAGTCCGAAATCTCATCCGAAATCCCGTCCGAAATCCCGTCCGAAATCCCGTCCAAAATCCTGTACGACATCCCGTACGAAATCCCGTTCGAAATCCCGTCCGAAATCCCGTCCGAAATCCCGTCCGAAATCCCGTACGAAATCCAGTACGAAATCCCGTACGAAATCCCGTACGAAATCCCATCCGAAATCCCGTCTGAAATCGCGTCCGAAATCCAGTCCGAAATCCCGTACGAAATCCAGTACGAAATCCCGTAAGAAATCCCGTACGAAATCCCGTCCGAAATCCCGTCCGAAATCCTGTACGAAATCCCATACGAAATCCCGTACGAAATCCCATACGAAATCCCGTCCGAAATCCCGTCTGAAATCCCGTCCGAAATCCCATACGAAATCCCGTCCGAAATCCCGTCCGAAATCCAGTCCGAAATCCCGTACGAAATCTCATACAAAATCCAGTTCGAAATCCAGTCCAAAATCTCATCCGAAATCCCGTCCGAAATCCCGTCCGAAATCCCGTCCAAAATCCTGTACGACATCCCGTACGAAATCCTGTACGAAATCCAGTCCGAAATCCCATCCGAAATCCCGTCCGAAATCCCGTCCGAAATCCCGTCCAAAATCCCGTACGACATCCCTTACGAAATCCTGTACGAAATCCCGTACGAAATCGAAATCCCGTATGAAATTGAAATCCCGTACGAAATCCCGTCCGAAATCCCGTCCGAAATCCCGTCCGAAATCCCGTCTGAAATCCTGTCCGAAATCCCGTCCGAAATCCCATACGAAATCCTGTACAAAATCCCATACGAAATCCCATACGAAATCCCGTACGAAATCGAAATCCCGTACGAAATCCCGTAGGAAATCAAAATCCCGTCGGAAATCCCGTCAGAAATCCCGTACGAAATAGAAATCCCTACAAAATCCCGTACTAAATCGAAATCCCGTACGAAATCCCGTAGGAAATCGAAATCCCATACGAAATCCCGTACGAAATCCCGTCTGAAATCGAAATCCCGTCCGAAATCCTGTACGAAATCGAAATCCCTTACAAAATCCCGTTCGACATTCCGTACGAAATAGAAATCCCGTACGAAATCCCGTACGAAATCGAAATCCCGTTCGAAATCCTGTACGAAATCGAAATCCCGTACGAAATCCCATCCGAAATCGAAATCCCGTCCGAAATCCCGTTCGAAATCCCGTCCGAAATCCCGTCCGAAATCCCGTCCGAAATCCCGTACGAAATCCAGTACGAAATCCCGTACGAAATCCCATACGAAATCCCGTCCGAAATCCCGTCTGAAATCCCGTCTGAAATCCCGTACAAAATCCCGTCCGAAATCCCGTCCGAAATCCAGTCCAAAATCCCGTACGAAATCCCATACAAAATCCTGTACGAAATCCCTTCCGAAATCTAAATCCCGTCCAAAATCTAAATCACGTCCGAAATCCCGTCCAAAAACCAGTCCGAAATCCCTTCCGAAATCCCGTACGAAATCCTGTACGAAATCCAGTCCGAAATCCTGTACAAAATCGAAATCCCATACGATATCCCGGACGAAATCGAAATTTCGTACGAAATCGAAATCCCGTACGAAATCCCGTACGAAATCCCGTACGAAATCCCATCCGAAATCCCGTCCGAAATCGCGTCCGAAATCCAGTCCGAAATCCCGTACGAAATCCAGTACGAAATCCCGTAAGAAATCCCGTCCGAAATCCCGTCCGAAATCCCGTCCGAAATCCTGTACGAAATCCCGTATGAAATCCCGTACGAAATCCCATACGAAATCCCGTCCGAAATCCCGTCTGAAATCCCGTCCGAAATCCCGTACGAAATCCAGTACGAAATCCCGTAAGAAATCCCGTCCGAAATCCCGTCCGAAATCCCGTCCGAAATCCCCTCTGAAATCCTGTCCGAAATCCGGTCCGAAATCCCGTACGAAATCCTGTACGAAATCCCATACGAAATCCCATACGAAATCCCGTACGAAATCGAAATCCCGTACGAAATCCCGTAGGAAATCAAAATCCCGTCGGAAATCCCGTCAGAAATCCCGTACGAAATAGAAATCCCTACAAAATCCCGTACTAAATCGAAATCCCGTACGAAATCCCGTAGGAAATCGAAATCCCATACGAAATCCCGTACGAAATCCCGTCTGAAATCGAAATCCCGTCCGAAATCCTGTACGAAATCGAAATCCCTTACAAAATCCCGTTCGACATTCCGTACTAAATAGAAATCCCGTACGAAATCCTGTACGAAATCGAAATCCCGTTCGAAATCCTGTACGAAATCGAAATCCCGTACGAAATCCCGTCCGAAATCGAAATCCCGTCCGAAATCCCGTTCGAAATCCCGTCCGAAATCCCGTCCAAAATCCCGTCCGAAATCCCGTACGAAATCCAGTACAAAATCCCGTACGAAATCCCATACGAAATCCCTTCCGAAATCCCGTCTGAAATCCCGTCCGAAATCCCGTACGAAATCCCGTCCGAAATCCCGTCCGAAATCCCGTCTGAAATCCTGTCCGAAATCCCGTCCGAAATCCCGTACGAAATCCTGTACGAAATCCCATACAAAATCCCATACAAAATCCCGTACGAAATCGAAATCCCATACGAAATCCCGTAGGAAATCAAAATCCCGTCGGAAATCCCGTCAGAAATCCTGTACGAAATAGAAATCCCTACAAAATCCCGTACTAAATCGAAATCCCGTACGAAATCCTGTACGAAATCCAGTCCGAAATCTCATCCGAAATCCCGTCCGAAATCCCGTCCGAAATCCCGTCCAAAATCCTGTACGACATCCCGTACGAAATCCCGTTCGAAATCCCGTCCGAAATCCCGTCCGAAATCCCGTCCGAAATCCCGTACGAAATCCAGTACGAAATCCCGTACGAAATCCCGTACGAAATCCCATCCGAAATCCCGTCTGAAATCGCGTCCGAAATCCAGTCCGAAATCCCGTACGAAATCCAGTACGAAATCCCGTAAGAAATCCCGTACGAAATCCCGTCCGAAATCCCGTCCGAAATCCTGTACGAAATCCCATACGAAATCCCGTACGAAATCCCATACGAAATCCCGTCCGAAATCCCGTCTGAAATCCCGTCCGAAATCCCATACGAAATCCCGTCCGAAATCCCGTCCGAAATCCAGTCCGAAATCCCGTACGAAATCTCATACAAAATCCAGTTCGAAATCCAGTCCAAAATCTCATCCGAAATCCCGTCCGAAATCCCGTCCGAAATCCCGTCCAAAATCCTGTACGACATCCCGTACGAAATCCTGTACGAAATCCAGTCCGAAATCCCATCCGAAATCCCGTCCGAAATCCCGTCCGAAATCCCGTCCAAAATCCCGTACGACATCCCTTACGAAATCCTGTACGAAATCCCGTACGAAATCGAAATCCCGTATGAAATTGAAATCCCGTACGAAATCCCGTCCGAAATCCCGTCCGAAATCCCGTCCGAAATCCCGTCTGAAATCCTGTCCGAAATCCCGTCCGAAATCCCATACGAAATCCTGTACAAAATCCCATACGAAATCCCATACGAAATCCCGTACGAAATCGAAATCCCGTACGAAATCCCGTAGGAAATCAAAATCCCGTCGGAAATCCCGTCAGAAATCCCGTACGAAATAGAAATCCCTACAAAATCCCGTACTAAATCGAAATCCCGTACGAAATCCCGTAGGAAATCGAAATCCCATACGAAATCCCGTACGAAATCCCGTCTGAAATCGAAATCCCGTCCGAAATCCTGTACGAAATCGAAATCCCTTACAAAATCCCGTTCGACATTCCGTACGAAATAGAAATCCCGTACGAAATCCCGTACGAAATCGAAATCCCGTTCGAAATCCTGTACGAAATCGAAATCCCGTACGAAATCCCATCCGAAATCGAAATCCCGTCCGAAATCCCGTTCGAAATCCCGTCCGAAATCCCGTCCGAAATCCCGTCCGAAATCCCGTACGAAATCCAGTACGAAATCCCGTACGAAATCCCATACGAAATCCCGTCCGAAATCCCGTCTGAAATCCCGTCTGAAATCCCGTACAAAATCCCGTCCGAAATCCCGTCCGAAATCCAGTCCAAAATCCCGTACGAAATCCCATACAAAATCCTGTACGAAATCCCTTCCGAAATCTAAATCCCGTCCAAAATCTAAATCACGTCCGAAATCCCGTCCAAAAACCAGTCCGAAATCCCTTCCGAAATCCCGTACGAAATCCTGTACGAAATCCAGTCCGAAATCCTGTACAAAATCGAAATCCCATACGATATCCCGGACGAAATCGAAATTTCGTACGAAATCGAAATCCCGTACGAAATCCCGTACGAAATCCCGTACGAAATCCCATCCGAAATCCCGTCCGAAATCGCGTCCGAAATCCAGTCCGAAATCCCGTACGAAATCCAGTACGAAATCCCGTAAGAAATCCCGTCCGAAATCCCGTCCGAAATCCCGTCCGAAATCCTGTACGAAATCCCGTACGAAATCCCGTACGAAATCCCATACGAAATCCCGTCCGAAATCCCGTCTGAAATCCCGTCCGAAATCCCGTACGAAATCCAGTACGAAATCCCGTAAGAAATCCCGTCCGAAATCCCGTCCGAAATCCCGTCCGAAATCCCCTCTGAAATCCTGTCCGAAATCCGGTCCGAAATCCCGTACGAAATCCTGTACGAAATCCCATACGAAATCCCATACGAAATCCCGTACGAAATCGAAATCCCGTACGAAATCCCGTAGGAAATCAAAATCCCGTCGGAAATCCCGTCAGAAATCCCGTACGAAATAGAAATCCCTACAAAATCCCGTACTAAATCGAAATCCCGTACGAAATCCCGTAGGAAATCGAAATCCCATACGAAATCCCGTACGAAATCCCGTCTGAAATCGAAATCCCGTCCGAAATCCTGTACGAAATCGAAATCCCTTACAAAATCCCGTTCGACATTCCGTACTAAATAGAAATCCCGTACGAAATCCTGTACGAAATCGAAATCCCGTTCGAAATCCTGTACGAAATCGAAATCCCGTACGAAATCCCGTCCGAAATCGAAATCCCGTCCGAAATCCCGTTCGAAATCCCGTCCGAAATCCCGTCCAAAATCCCGTCCGAAATCCCGTACGAAATCCAGTACAAAATCCCGTACGAAATCCCATACGAAATCCCTTCCGAAATCCCGTCTGAAATCCCGTCCGAAATCCCGTACGAAATCCCGTCCGAAATCCCGTCCGAAATCCAGTCCAAAATCCCGTACGAAATCCCGTACGAAATCCTGTACGAAATCCCATACGAAATCCCATACGAAATCCCGTACGAAATCGAAATCCCGTACGAAATCCCGTAGGAAATCAAAATCCCGTCGGAAATCCCGTCAGAAATCCCGTACGAAATAGAAATCCCTACAAAATCCCGTACTAAATCGAAATCCCGTACGAAATCCCGTAGGAAATCGAAATCCCATACGAAATCCCGTACGAAATCCCGTCTGAAATCGAAATCCCGTCCGAAATCCTGTACGAAATCGAAATTCCTTACAAAATCCCGTTCGACATTCCGTACGAAATCGAAATCCCGTTCGAAATCCTGTACGAAATCGAAATCCCGTACGAAATCCCGTCCGAAATCGAAATCCCGTCCGAAATCCCGTTCGAAATCCCGTCCGAAATCCCGTCCGAAATCCCGTCCGAAATCCCGTACGAAATCCAGTACGAAATCCCGTACGAAATCCCATACGAAATCCCGTCCGAAATCCCGTCTGAAATCCCGTCCGAAATCCCGTACGAAATCCCGTCCGAAATCCCGTCCGAAATCCAGTCCAAAATCCCGTACGAAATCCCATACAAAATCCTGTACGAAATCCCTTCCGAAATCTAAATCCCGTCCAAAATCTAAATCACGTCCGAAATCCCGTCCAAAAACCAGTCCGAAATCCCTTCCGAAATCCCGTACGAAATCCTGTACGAAATCCAGTCCGAAATCCTGTACAAAATCGAAATCCCATACGATATCCCGGACGAAATCGAAATTTCGTACGAAATCGAAATCCCGTACGAAATCCCGTACGAAATCCCGTACGAAATCCCATCCGAAATCCCGTCCGAAATCGCGTCCGAAATCCAGTCCGAAATCCCGTACGAAATCCAGTACGAAATCCCGTAAGAAATCCCGTCCGAAATCCCGTCCGAAATCCCGTCCGAAATCCTGTACGAAATCCCGTACGAAATCCCGTACGAAATCCCATACGAAATCCCGTCCGAAATCCCGTCTGAAATCCCGTCCGAAATCCCATACGAAATCCCGTCCGAAATCCCGTCCGAAATCCAGTCCGAAATCCCGTACGAAATCCCATACAAAATCCAGTTCGAAATCCAGTCCGAAATCTCATCCGAAATCCCGTCCGAAATCCCGTCCGAAATCCCGTCCAAAATCCTGTACGACATCCCGTACGAAATCCCGTACGAAATCCCGTACGAAATCGAAATCCCGTACAAAATCCCATACGAAATCCCTTCCGGAATCTAAATCCCGTCCAAAATCTAAATCACGTCCGAAATCCCGTCCAAAAACCAGTCCGAAATCCCTTCCGAAATCCCGTACGAAATCCTGTACGAAATCCAGTCCGAAATCCTGTACAAAATCGAAATCCCATACGATATCCCGGACGAAATCGAAATTTCGTACAAAATCGAAATCCCGTACGAAATCCCGTACGAAATCCCATACGAAATCCCATCCGAAATCCCGTCCGAAATCGCGTCCGAAATCCAGTCCGAAATCCCGTACGAAATCCAGTACGAAATCCCGTAAGAAATCCCGTACGAAATCCCGTCCGAAATCCCGTCCGAAATCCTGTACGAAATCCCGTACGAAATCCCGTACGAAATCCCGTACGAAATCCCGTCCGAAATCCCGTCTGAAATCCCGTCCGAAATCCCGTTCGAAATCCCGTCCGAAATCCCGTCCGAAATCCAGTCCGAAATCCCGTACGAAATCCCATACAAAATCCAGTTCGAAATCCAGTCCGAAATCTCATCCGAAATCCCGTCCGAAATCCCGTCCGAAATCCCGTCCAAAATCCTGTACGACATCCCGTACGAAATCCTGTACGAAATCCAGTCCGAAATCCCATCCGAAATCCCGTCCGAAATCCCGTCCGAAATCCCGTCCGAAATCCCGTCCAAAATCCTGTACGACATCCCGTACGAAATCCTGTACGAAATCCAGTCCGAAATCCCGTCCGAAATCCCGTCCAAAATCCTGTACGAAATCCCGTACGAAATCCTGTACGAAATCCAGTCCGAAATCCCATCCGAAATCCCGTCCGAAATCCCGTACGACATCCCGTACGAAATCCTGTACGAAATCCCGTACGAAATCGAAATCCCGTATGAAATCGAAATCCCGTACGAAATCCCGTACGAAATCCCGTACGAAATCGAAATCCCGTACGAAATCCCATACGAAATCCCTTCCGAAATCTAAATCCCGTCCAAAATCTAAATCACGTCCGAAATCCCGTCCAAAAACCAGTCCGAAATCCCTTCCGAAATCCCGTACGAAATCCTGTACGAAATCCAGTCCGAAATCCTGTACAAAATCGAAATCCCATACGATATCCCGGACGAAATCGAAATTTCGTACGAAATCGAAATCCCGTACGAAATCCCGTACGAAATCCCGTACGAAATCCCATCCGAAATCCCGTCCGAAATCGCGTCCGAAATCCAGTCCGAAATCCCGTACGAAATCCAGTACAAAATCCCGTAAGAAATCCCGTACGAAATCCCGTCCGAAATCCCGTCCGAAATCCTGTACGAAATCCCGTACGAAATCCCATACAAAATCCCATACGAAATCCCGTCCGAAATCCCGTCTGAAATCCCGTCCGAAATCCCATACGAAATCCCGTCCGAAATCCCGTCCGAAATCCAGTCCGAAATCCCGTACGAAATCCCATACAAAATCCAGTTCGAAATCCAGTCCAAAATCTCATCCGAAATCCCGTCCGAAATCCCGTCCGAAATCCCGTCCAAAATCCTGTACGACATCCCGTACGAAATCCTGTACGAAATCCAGTCCGAAATCCCATCCGAAATCCCGTCCGAAATCCCGTCCGAAATCCCGTCCAAAATCCCGTACGACATCCCGTACGAAATCCTGTACGAAATCCCGTACGAAATCGAAATCCCGTATGAAATTGAAATCCCGTATGAAATTGAAATCCCGTACGAAATCCCGTCCGAAATCCCGTCCGAAATCCCGTCTGAAATCCTGTCCGAAATCCCGTCCGAAATCCCGTACGAAATCCTGTACGAAATCCCATACAAAATCCCATACGAAATCCCGTACGAAATCGAAATCCCGTACGAAATCCCGTAGGAAATCAAAATCCCGTAGGAAATCCCGTCAGAAATCCCGTACGAAATAGAAATCCCTACAAAATCCCGTACTAAATCGAAATCCCGTACGAAATCCCGTAGGAAATCGAAATCCCATACGAAATCCCGTACGAAATCCCGTCTGAAATCGAAATCCCGTCCGAAATCCTGTACGAAATCGAAATCCCTTACAAAATCCCGTTCGACATTCCGTACGAAATAGAAATCCCGTACGAAATCCCGTACAAAATCGAAATCCCGTTCGAAATCCTGTACGAAATCGAAATCCCGTACGAAATCCCGTCCGAAATCGAAATCCCGTCCGAAATCCCGTTCGAAATCCCGTCCGAAATCCCGTCCGAAATCCCGTCCGAAATCCCGTCCGAAATCCCGTACGAAATCCAGTACGAAATCCCGTACGAAATCCCATACGAAATCCCGTCCGAAATCCCGTCTGAAATCCTGTCCGAAATCCCGTACGAAATCCCGTCCGAAATCCCGTCCGAAATCCAGTCCAAAATCCCGTACGAAATCCCATACAAAATCCTGTACGAAATCCCTTCCGAAATCTAAATCCCGTCCAAAATCTAAATCACGTCCGAAATCCCGTCCAAAAACCAGTCCGAAATCCCTTCCGAAATCCCGTACGAAATCCTGTACGAAATCCAGTCCGAAATCCTGTACAAAATCGAAATCCCATACGATATCCCGGACGAAATCGAAATTTCGTACGAAATCGAAATCCCGTACGAAATCCCGTACGAAATCCCGTACGAAATCCCATCCGAAATCCCGTCCGAAATCGCGTCCGAAATCCAGTCCGAAATCCCGTACGAAATCCAGTACGAAATCCCGTAAGAAATCCCGTCCGAAATCCCGTCCGAAATCCCGTCCGAAATCCTGTACGAAATCCCGTACGAAATCCCGTACGAAATCCCATACGAAATCCCGTCCGAAATCCCGTCTGAAATCCCGTCCGAAATCCCGTACGACATCCCGTACGAAATCCTGTACGAAATCCCGTACGAAATCGAAATCCCGTATGAAATCGAAATCCCGTACGAAATCCCGTACGAAATCCCGTACGAAATCGAAATCCCGTACGAAATCCCATACGAAATCCCTTCCGAAATCTAAATCCCGTCCAAAATCTAAATCACGTCCGAAATCCCGTCCAAAAACCAGTCCGAAATCCCTTCCGAAATCCCGTACGAAATCCTGTACGAAATCCAGTCCGAAATCCTGTACAAAATCGAAATCCCATACGATATCCCGGACGAAATCGAAATTTCGTACGAAATCGAAATCCCGTACGAAATCCCGTACGAAATCCCGTACGAAATCCCATCCGAAATCCCGTCCGAAATCGCGTCCGAAATCCAGTCCGAAATCCCGTACGAAATCCAGTACAAAATCCCGTAAGAAATCCCGTACGAAATCCCGTCCGAAATCCCGTCCGAAATCCTGTACGAAATCCCGTACGAAATCCCGTACAAAATCCCATACGAAATCCCGTCCGAAATCCCGTCTGAAATCCCGTCCGAAATCCCGTTCGAAATCCCGTCCGAAATCCCGTCCGAAATCCAGTCCGAAATCCCGTACGAAATCCCATACAAAATCCAGTTCGAAATCCAGTCCGAAATCTCATCCGAAATCCCGTCCGAAATCCCGTCCGAAATCCCGTCCAAAATCCTGTACGACATCCCGTACGAAATCCTGTACGAAATCCAGTCCGAAATCCCATCCGAAATCCCGTCCGAAATCCCGTCCGAAATCCCGTCCGAAATCCCGTCCAAAATCCTGTACGACATCCCGTACGAAATCCTGTACGAAATCCAGTCCGAAATCCCGTCCGAAATCCCGTCCAAAATCCTGTACGAAATCCCGTACGAAATCCTGTACGAAATCCAGTCCGAAATCCCATCCGAAATCCCGTCCGAAATCCCGTACGACATCCCGTACGAAATCCTGTACGAAATCCCGTACGAAATCGAAATCCCGTATGAAATCGAAATCCCGTACGAAATCCCGTAGGAAATCCCGTACGAAATCGAAATCCCGTACGAAATCCCATACGAAATCCCTTCCGAAATCTAAATCCCGTCCAAAATCTAAATCACGTCCGAAATCCCGTCCAAAAACCAGTCCGAAATCCCTTCCGAAATCCCGTACGAAATCCTGTACGAAATCCAGTCCGAAATCCTGTACAAAATCGAAATCCCATACGATATCCCGGACGAAATCGAAATTTCGTACGAAATCGAAATCCCGTACGAAATCCCGTACGAAATCCCGTACGAAATCCCATCCGAAATCCCGTCCGAAATCGCGTCCGAAATCCAGTCCGAAATCCCGTACGAAATCCAGTACAAAATCCCGTAAGAAATCCCGTACGAAATCCCGTCCGAAATCCCGTCCGAAATCCCGTACGAAATCCTGTACGAAATCCCATACAAAATCCCATACGAAATCCCGTACGAAATCGAAATCCCGTACGAAATCCCGTAGGAAATCAAAATCCCGTAGGAAATCCCGTCAGAAATCCCGTACGAAATAGAAATCCCTACAAAATCCCGTACTAAATCGAAATCCCGTACGAAATCCCGTAGGAAATCGAAATCCCATACGAAATCCCGTACGAAATCCCGTCTGAAATCGAAATCCCGTCCGAAATCCTGTACGAAATCGAAATCCCTTACAAAATCCCGTTCGACATTCCGTACGAAATAGAAATCCCGTACGAAATCCCGTACGAAATCGAAATCCCGTTCGAAATCCTGTACGAAATCGAAATCCCGTACGAAATCCCGTCCGAAATCGAAATCCCGTCCGAAATCCCGTTCGAAATCCCGTCCGAAATCCCGTCCGAAATCCCGTCCGAAATCCCGTCCGAAATCCCGTACGAAATCCAGTACGAATCCCGTACGAAATCCCATACGAAATCCCGTCCGAAATCCCGTCTGAAATCCTGTCCGAAATCCCGTACGAAATCCCGTCCGAAATCCCGTCCGAAATCCAGTCCAAAATCCCGTACGAAATCCCATACAAAATCCTGTACGAAATCCCTTCCGAAATCTAAATCCCGTCCAAAATCTAAATCACGTCCGAAATCCCGTCCAAAAACCAGTCCGAAATCCCTTCCGAAATCCCGTACGAAATCCTGTACGAAATCCAGTCCGAAATCCTGTACAAAATCGAAATCCCATACGATATCCCGGACGAAATCGAAATTTCGTACGAAATCGAAATCCCGTACGAAATCCCGTACGAAATCCCGTACGAAATCCCATCCGAAATCCCGTCCGAAATCGCGTCCGAAATCCAGTCCGAAATCCCGTACGAAATCCAGTACGAAATCCCGTAAGAAATCCCGTCCGAAATCCCGTCCGAAATCCCGTCCGAAATCCTGTACGAAATCCCGTACGAAATCCCGTACGAAATCCCATACGAAATCCCGTCCGAAATCCCGTCTGAAATCCCGTCCGAAATCCCGTACGACATCCCGTACGAAATCCTGTACGAAATCCCGTACGAAATCGAAATCCCGTATGAAATCGAAATCCCGTACGAAATCCCGTACGAAATCCCGTACGAAATCGAAATCCCGTACGAAATCCCATACGAAATCCCTTCCGAAATCTAAATCCCGTCCAAAATCTAAATCACGTCCGAAATCCCGTCCAAAAACCAGTCCGAAATCCCTTCCGAAATCCCGTACGAAATCCTGTACGAAATCCAGTCCGAAATCCTGTACAAAATCGAAATCCCATACGATATCCCGGACGAAATCGAAATTTCGTACGAAATCGAAATCCCGTACGAAATCCCGTACGAAATCCCGTACGAAATCCCATCCGAAATCCCGTCCGAAATCGCGTCCGAAATCCAGTCCGAAATCCCGTACGAAATCCAGTACAAAATCCCGTAAGAAATCCCGTACGAAATCCCGTCCGAAATCCCGTCCGAAATCCTGTACGAAATCCCGTACGAAATCCCGTACAAAATCCCATACGAAATCCCGTCCGAAATCCCGTCTGAAATCCCGTCCGAAATCCCATACGAAATCCCGTCCGAAATCCCGTCCGAAATCCAGTCCGAAATCCCGTACGAAATCCCATACAAAATCCAGTTCGAAATCCAGTCCAAAATCTCATCCGAAATCCCGTCCGAAATCCCGTCCGAAATCCCGTCCAAAATCCTGTACGACATCCCGTACGAAATCCTGTACGAAATCCAGTCCGAAATCCCATCCGAAATCCCGTCCGAAATCCCGTCCGAAATCCCGTCCAAAATCCCGTACGACATCCCGTACGAAATCCTGTACGAAATCCCGTACGAAATCGAAATCCCGTATGAAATTGAAATCCCGTATGAAATTGAAATCCCGTACGAAATCCCGTCCGAAATCCCGTCCGAAATCCCGTAGGAAATCGAAATCCCATACGAAATCCCGTACGAAATCCCGTCTGAAATCGAAATCCCGTCCGAAATCCTGTACGAAATCGAAATCCCTTACAAAATCCCGTTCGACATTCCGTACGAAATAGAAATCCCGTACGAAATCCCGTACGAAATCGAAATCCCGTTCGAAATCCTGTACGAAATCGAAATCCCGTACGAAATCCCGTCCGAAATCGAAATCCCGTCCGAAATCCCGTTCGAAATCCCGTCCGAAATCCCGTCCGAAATCCCGTCCGAAATCCCGTCCGAAATCCCGTACGAAATCCAGTACGAAATCCCGTACGAAATCCCATACGAAATCCCGTCCGAAATCCCGTCTGAAATCCTGTCCGAAATCCCGTACGAAATCCCGTCCGAAATCCCGTCCGAAATCCAGTCCAAAATCCCGTACGAAATCCCATACAAAATCCTGTACGAAATCCCTTCCGAAATCTAAATCCCGTCCAAAATCTAAATCACGTCCGAAATCCCGTCCAAAAACCAGTCCGAAATCCCTTCCGAAATCCCGTACGAAATCCTGTACGAAATCCAGTCCGAAATCCTGTACAAAATCGAAATCCCATACGATATCCCGGACGAAATCGAAATTTCGTACGAAATCGAAATCCCGTACGAAATCCCGTACGAAATCCCGTACGAAATCCCATCCGAAATCCCGTCCGAAATCGCGTCCGAAATCCAGTCCGAAATCCCGTACGAAATCCAGTACGAAATCCCGTAAGAAATCCCGTCCGAAATCCCGTCCGAAATCCCGTCCGAAATCCTGTACGAAATCCCGTACGAAATCCCGTACGAAATCCCATACGAAATCCCGTCCGAAATCCCGTCTGAAATCCCGTCCGAAATCCCATACGAAATCCCGTCCGAAATCCCGTCCGAAATCCAGTCCGAAATCCCGTACGAAATCCCATACAAAATCCAGTTCGAAATCCAGTCCGAAATCTCATCCGAAATCCCGTCCGAAATCCCGTCCGAAATCCCGTCCAAAATCCTGTACGACATCCCGTACGAAATCCCGTACGAAATCCCGTACGAAATCGAAATCCCGTACAAAATCCCATACGAAATCCCTTCCGGAATCTAAATCCCGTCCAAAATCTAAATCACGTCCGAAATCCCGTCCAAAAACCAGTCCGAAATCCCTTCCGAAATCCCGTACGAAATCCTGTACGAAATCCAGTCCGAAATCCTGTACAAAATCGAAATCCCATACGATATCCCGGACGAAATCGAAATTTCGTACGAAATCGAAATCCCGTACGAAATCCCGTACGAAATCCCGTACGAAATCCCATCCGAAATCCCGTCCGAAATCGCGTCCGAAATCCAGTCCGAAATCCCGTACGAAATCCAGTACGAAATCCCGTAAGAAATCCCGTACGAAATCCCGTCCGAAATCCCGTCCGAAATCCTGTACGAAATCCCGTACGAAATCCCGTACGAAATCCCGTACGAAATCCCGTCCGAAATCCCGTCTGAAATCCCGTCCGAAATCCCGTACGAAATCCCGTCCGAAATCCCGTCCGAAATCTTGTCCGAAATCCCGTACGAAATCCCATACAAAATCCAGTTCGAAATCCAGTCCGAAATCTCATCCGAAATCCCGTCCGAAATCCCGTCCGAAATCCCGTCCAAAATCCTGTACGACATCCCGTACGAAATCCTGTACGAAATCCAGTCCGAAATCCCATCCGAAATCCCGTCCGAAATCCCGTCCGAAATCCCGTCCGAAATCCCGTCCAAAATCCTGTACGACATCCCGTACGAAATCCTGTACGAAATCCAGTCCGAAATCCCGTCCGAAATCCCGTCCAAAATCCTGTACGAAATCCCGTACGAAATCCTGTACGAAATCCAGTCCGAAATCCCATCCGAAATCCCGTCCGAAATCCCGTACGACATCCCGTACGAAATCCTGTACGAAATCCCGTATGAAATCGAAATCCCGTATGAAATCGAAATCCCGTACGAAATCCCGTACGAAATCCCGTACGAAATCGAAATCCCGTACGAAATCCCATACGAAATCCCTTCCGAAATCTAAATCCCGTCCAAAATCTAAATCACGTCCGAAATCCCGTCCAAAAACCAGTCCGAAATCCCTTCCGAAATCCCGTACGAAATCCTGTACGAAATCCAGTCCGAAATCCTGTACAAAATCGAAATCCCATACGATATCCCGGACGAAATCGAAATTTCGTACGAAATCGAAATCCCGTACGAAATCCCGTACGAAATCCCGTACGAAATCCCATCCGAAATCCCGTCCGAAATCGCGTCCGAAATCCAGTCCGAAATCCCGTACGAAATCCAGTACGAAATCCCGTAAGAAATCCCGTACGAAATCCCGTCCGAAATCCCGTCCGAAATCCTGTACGAAATCCCGTACGAAATCCCGTACAAAATCCCATACGAAATCCCGTCCGAAATCCCGTCTGAAATCCCGTCCGAAATCCCATACGAAATCCCGTCCGAAATCCCGTCCGAAATCCAGTCCGAAATCCCGTACGAAATCCCATACAAAATCCAGTTCGAAATCCAGTCCAAAATCTCATCCGAAATCCCGTCCGAAATCCCGTCCGAAATCCCGTCCAAAATCCTGTACGACATCCCGTACGAAATCCTGTACGAAATCCAGTCCGAAATCCCATCCGAAATCCCGTCCGAAATCCCGTCCGAAATCCCGTCCAAAATCCCGTACGACATCCCGTACGAAATCCTGTACGAAATCCCGTACGAAATCGAAATCCCGTATGAAATTGAAATCCCGTATGAAATTGAAATCCCGTACGAAATCCCGTCCGAAATCCCGTCCGAAATCCCGTCCGAAATCCCGTCTGAAATCCTGTCTGAAATCCCGTCCGAAATCGCGTACGAAATCCTGTACGAAATCCCATACAAAATCCCATACGAAATCCTGTACGAAATCGAAATCCCGTACGAAATCCCGTAGGAAATCAAAATCCCGTCGGAAATCCCGTCAGAAATCCCGTACGAAATAGAAATCCCTACAAAATCCCGTACTAAATCGAAATCCCGTACGAAATCCTGTACGAAATCCAGTCCGAAATCTCATCCGAAATCCCGTCCGAAATCCCGTCCGAAATCCCGTCCAAAATCCTGTACGACATCCCGTACGAAATCCCGTTCGAAATCCCGTCCGAAATCCCGTCCGAAATCCCGTACGAAATCCAGTCCGAAATCCCGTACGAAATCCAGTACGAAATCCCGTAAGAAATCCCGTACGAAATCCCGTCCGAAATCCCGTCCGAAATCCTGTACGAAATCCCGTACGAAATCCCGTACGAAATCCCATACGAAATCCCGTCCGAAATCCCGTCTGAAATCCCGTCCGAAATCCCGTTCGAAATCCCGTCCGAAATCCCGTCCGAAATCCAGTCCGAAATCCCGTACGAAATCCCATACAAAATCCAGTTCGAAATCCAGTCCGAAATCTCATCCGAAATCCCGTCCGAAATCCCGTCCGAAATCCCGTCCAAAATCCTGTACGACATCCCGTACGAAATCCTGTACGAAATCCAGTCCGAAATCCCATCCGAAATCCCGTCCGAAATCCCGTCCGAAATCCCGTCCGAAATCCCGTCCAAAATCCTGTACGACATCCCGTACGAAATCCTGTACGAAATCCAGTCCGAAATCCCGTCCGAAATCCCGTCCAAAATCCTGTACGAAATCCCGTACGAAATCCTGTTCAAAATCCAGTCCGAAATCCCATCCGAAATCCCGTCCGAAATCCCGTACGACATCCCGTACGAAATCCTGTACGAAATCCCGTACGAAATCGAAATCCCGTATGAAATCGAAATCCCGTACGAAATCCCGTACGAAATCCCGTACGAAATCGAAATCCCGTACGAAATCCCATACGAAATCCCTTCCGAAATCTAAATCCCGTCCAAAATCTAAATCACGTCCGAAATCCCGTCCAAAAACCAGTCCGAAATCCCTTCCGAAATCCCGTACGAAATCCTGTACGAAATCCAGTCCGAAATCCTGTACAAAATCGAAATCCCATACGATATCCCGGACGAAATCGAAATTTCGTACGAAATCGAAATCCCGTACGAAATCCCGTACGAAATCCCGTACGAAATCCCATCCGAAATCCTGTCCGAAATCGCGTCCGAAATCCAGTCCGAAATCCCGTACGAAATCCAGTACGAAATCCCGTAAGAAATCCCGTACGAAATCCCGTCCGAAATCCCGTCCGAAATCCTGTACGAAATCCCGTACGAAATCCCGTACAAAATCCCATACGAAATCCCGTCCGAAATCCCGTCTGAAATCCCGTCCGAAATCCCATACGAAATCCCGTCCGAAATCCCGTCCGAAATCCAGTCCGAAATCCCGTACGAAATCCCATACAAAATCCAGTTCGAAATCCAGTCCAAAATCTCATCCGAAATCCCGTCCGAAATCCCGTCCGAAATCCCGTCCAAAATCCTGTACGACATCCCGTACGAAATCCTGTACGAAATCCAGTCCGAAATCCCATCCGAAATCCCGTCCGAAATCCCGTCCGAAATCCCGTCCAAAATCCCGTACGACATCCCGTACGAAATCCTGTACGAAATCCCGTACGAAATCGAAATCCCGTATGAAATTGAAATCCCGTATGAAATTGAAATCCCGTACGAAATCCCGTCCGAAATCCCGTCCGAAATCCCGTCTGAAATCCTGTCCGAAATCCCGTCCGAAATCCCGTACGAAATCCTGTACGAAATCCCATACAAAATCCCATACGAAATCCCGTACGAAATCGAAATCCCGTACGAAATCCCGTAGGAAATCAAAATCCCGTAGGAAATCCCGTCAGAAATCCCGTACGAAATAGAAATCCCTACAAAATCCCGTACTAAATCGAAATCCCGTATGAAATCCCGTAGGAAATCGAAATCCCATACGAAATCCCGTACGAAATCCCGTCTGAAATTGAAATCCCGTCCGAAATCCTGTACGAAATCGAAATCCCTTACAAAATCCCGTTCGACATTCCGTACGAAATAGAAATCCCGTACGAAATCCCGTACGAAATCGAAATCCCGTTCGAAATCCTGTACGAAATCGAAATCCCGTACGAAATCCCGTCCGAAATCGAAATCCCGTCCGAAATCCCGTTCGAAATCCCGTCCGAAATCCCGTCCGAAATCCCGTCCGAAATCCCGTACGAAATCCAGTACGAAATCCCGTACGAAATCCCATACGAAATCCCGTCCGAAATCCCGTCTGAAATCCCGTCCGAAATCCCGTACGAAATCCCGTCCGAAATCCCGTCCGAAATCCAGTCCAAAATCCCGTACGAAATCCCATACAAAATCCTGTACGAAATCCCTTCCGAAATCTAAATCCCGTCCAAAATCTAAATCACGTCCGAAATCCCGTCCAAAAACCAGTCCGAAATCCCTTCCGAAATCCCGTACGAAATCCTGTACGAAATCCAGTCCGAAATCCTGTACAAAATCGAAATCCCATACGATATCCCGTACGAAATCGAAATTTCGTACGAAATCGAAATCCCGTACGAAATCCCGTACGAAATCCCGTACGAAATCCCATCCGAAATCCCGTCCGAAATCGCGTCCGAAATCCAGTCCGAAATCCCGTACGAAATCCAGTACGAAATCCCGTAAGAAATCCCGTCCGAAATCCCGTCCGAAATCCCGTCCGAAATCCTGTACGAAATCCCGTACGAAATCCCGTACGAAATCCCATACGAAATCCCGTCCGAAATCCCGTCTGAAATCCCGTCCGAAATCCCATACGAAATCCCGTCCGAAATCCCGTCCGAAATCCAGTCCGAAATCCCGTACGAAATCCCATACAAAATCCAGTTCGAAATCCAGTCCGAAATCTCATCCGAAATCCCGTCCGAAATCCCGTCCGAAATCCCGTCCAAAATCCTGTACGACATCCCGTACGAAATCCCGTACGAAATCCCGTACAAAATCCCATACGAAATCCCTTCCGGAATCTAAATCCCGTCCAAAATCTAAATCACGTCCGAAATCCCGTCCAAAAACCAGTCCGAAATCCCTTCCGAAATCCCGTACGAAATCCTGTACGAAATCCAGTCCGAAATCCTGTACAAAATCGAAATCCCATACGATATCCCGGACGAAATCGAAATTTCGTACGAAATCGAAATCCCGTACGAAATCCCGTACAAAATCCCGTACGAAATCCCATCCGAAATCCCGTCCGAAATCGCGTCCGAAATCCAGTCCGAAATCCCGTACGAAATCCAGTACGAAATCCCGTAAGAAATCCCGTACGAAATCCCGTCCGAAATCCCGTCCGAAATCCTGTACGAAATCCCGTACGAAATCCCGTACGAAATCCCGTACGAAATCCCGTCCGAAATCCCGTCTGAAATCCCGTCCGAAATCCCGTATGAAATCCCGTCCGAAATCCCGTCCGAAATCCAGTCCGAAATCCCGTACGAAATCCCATACAAAATCCAGTTCGAAATCCAGTCCGAAATCTCAACCGAAATCCCGTCCGAAATCCCGTCCGAAATCCCGTCCAAAATCCTGTACGACATCCCGTACGAAATCCTGTACGAAATCCAGTCCGAAATCCCATCCGAAATCCCGTCCGAAATCCCGTCCGAAATCCCGTCCGAAATCCCGTCCAAAATCCTGTACGACATCCCGTACGAAATCCTGTACGAAATCCAGTCCGAAATCCCGTCCGAAATCCCGTCCAAAATCCTGTACGAAATCCCGTACGAAATCCTGTACGAAATCCAGTCCGAAATCCCATCCGAAATCCCGTCCGAAATCCCGTACGACATCCCGTACGAAATCCTGTACGAAATCCCGTACGAAATCGAAATCCCGTATGAAATCGAAATCCCGTACGAAATCCCGTACGAAATCCCGTACGAAATCGAAATCCCGTACGAAATCCCATACGAAATCCCTTCCGAAATCTAAATCCCGTCCAAAATCTAAATCACGTCCGAAATCCCGTCCAAAAACCAGTCCGAAATCCCTTCCGAAATCCCGTACGAAATCCTGTACGAAATCCAGTCCGAAATCCTGTACAAAATCGAAATCCCATACGATATCCCGGACGAAATCGAAATTTCGTACGAAATCGAAATCCCGTACGAAATCCCGTACGAAATCCCGTACGAAATCCCATCCGAAATCCCGTCCGAAATCGCGTCCGAAATCCAGTCCGAAATCCCGTACGAAATCCAGTACGAAATCCCGTAAGAAATCCCGTACGAAATCCCGTCCGAAATCCCGTCCGAAATCCTGTACGAAATCCCGTACGAAATCCCGTACAAAATCCCATACGAAATCCCGTCCGAAATCCCGTCTGAAATCCCGTCCGAAATCCCATACGAAATCCCGTCCGAAATCCCGTCCGAAATCCAGTCCGAAATCCCGTACGAAATCCCATACAAAATCCAGTTCGAAATCCAGTCCAAAATCTCATCCGAAATCCCGTCCGAAATCCCGTCCGAAATCCCGTCCAAAATCCTGTACGACATCCCGTACGAAATCCTGTACGAAATCCAGTCCGAAATCCCATCCGAAATCCCGTCCGAAATCCCGTCCGAAATCCCGTCCAAAATCCCGTACGACATCCCGTACGAAATCCTGTACGAAATCCCGTACGAAATCGAAATCCCGTATGAAATTGAAATCCCGTATGAAATTGAAATCCCGTACGAAATCCCGTCCGAAATCCCGTCCGAAATCCCGTCCGAAATCCCGTCTGAAATCCTGTCCGAAATCCCGTCCGAAATCGCGTACGAAATCCTGTACGAAATCCCATACAAAATCCCATACGAAATCCTGTACGAAATCGAAATCCCGTACGAAATCCCATAGGAAATCAAAATCCCGTCGGAAATCCCGTCAGAAATCCCGTACGAAATAGAAATCCCTACAAAATCCCGTACTAAATCGAAATCCCGTACGAAATCCTGTACGAAATCCAGTCCGAAATCTCATCCGAAATCCCGTCCGAAATCCCGTCCGAAATCCCGTCCAAAATCCTGTACGACATCCCGTACGAAATCCCGTTCGAAATCCCGTCCGAAATCCCGTCCGAAATCCCGTACGAAATCCAGTCCGAAATCCCGTACGAAATCCAGTACGAAATCCCGTAAGAAATCCCGTACGAAATCCCGTCCGAAATCCCGTCCGAAATCCTGTACGAAATCCCGTACGAAATCCCGTACGAAATCCCATACGAAATCCCGTCCGAAATCCCGTCTGAAATCCCGTCCGAAATCCCATACGAAATCCCGTCCGAAATCCCGTCCGAAATCCAGTCCGAAATCCCGTACGAAATCCCATACAAAATCCAGTTCGAAATCCAGTCCAAAATCTCATCCGAAATCCCGTCCGAAATCCCGTCCGAAATCCCGTCCAAAATCCTGTACGACATCCCGTACGAAATCCTGTACGAAATCCAGTCCGAAATCCCATCCGAAATCCCGTCCGAAATCCCGTCCGAAATCCCGTCCGAAATCCCGTCCAAAATCCCGTACGACATCCCGTACGAAATCCTGTACGAAATCCCGTACGAAATCGAAATCCCGTATGAAATTGAAATCCCGTACGAAATCCCGTCCGAAATCCCGTCCGAAATCCCGTCCGAAATCCCGTCTGAAATCCTGTCCGAAATCCCGTCCGAAATCCCGTACGAAATCCTGTACGAAATCCCATACAAAATCCCATACGAAATCCCGTACGAAATCGAAATCCCGTACGAAATCCCGTAGGAAATCAAAATCCCGTAGGAAATCCCGTCAGAAATCCCGTACGAAATAGAAATCCCTACAAAATCCCGTACTAAATCGAAATCCCGTACGAAATCCCGTAGGAAATCAAAATCCCATACGAAATCCCGTACGAAATCCCGTCTGAAATCGAAATCCCGTCCGAAATCCTGTACGAAATCGAAATCCCTTACAAAATCCCGTTCGACATTCCGTACGAAATAGAAATCCCGTACGAAATCCCGTACGAAATCGAAATCCCGTTCGAAATCCTGTACGAAATCGAAATCCCGTACGAAATCCCGTCCGAAATCGAAATCCCGTCCGAAATCCCGTTCGAAATCCCGTCCGAAATCCCGTCCGAAATCCCGTCCGAAATCCCGTACGAAATCCAGTACGAAATCCCGTACGAAATCCCATACGAAATCCCGTCCGAAATCCCGTCTGAAATCCCGTCCGAAATCCCGTACGAAATCCCGTCCGAAATCCCGTCCGAAATCCAGTCCAAAATCCCGTACGAAATCCCATACAAAATCCTGTACGAAATCCCTTCCGAAATCTAAATCCCGTCCAAAATCTAAATCACGTCCGAAATCCCGTCCAAAAACCAGTCCGAAATCCCTTCCGAAATCCCGTACGAAATCCTGTACGAAATCCAGTCCGAAATCCTGTACAAAATCGAAATCCCATACGAGATCCCGGACGAAATCGAAATTTCGTACGAAATCGAAATCCCGTACGAAATCCCGTACGAAATCCCGTACGAAATCCCATCCGAAATCCCGTCCGAAATCGCGTCCGAAATCCAGTCCGAAATCCCGTACGAAATCCAGTACGAAATCCCGTAAGAAATCCCGTACGAAATCCCGTCCGAAATCCCGTCCGAAATCCTGTACGAAATCCCGTACGAAATCCCGTACGAAATCCCGTACGAAATCCCGTCCGAAATCCCGTCTGATATCCCGTCCGAAATCCCGTACGAAATCCCGTCCGAAATCCCGTCCGAAATCCAGTCCGAAATCCCGTACGAAATCCCATACAAAATCCAGTTCGAAATCCAGTCCGAAATCTCATCCGAAATCCCGTCCGAAATCCCGTCCGAAATCCCGTCCAAAATCCTGTACGACATCCCGTACGAAATCCTGTACGAAATCCAGTCCGAAATCCCATCCGAAATCCCGTCCGAAATCCCGTCCGAAATCCCGTCCAAAATCCTGTACGACATCCCGTACGAAATCCTGTACGAAATCCAGTCCGAAATCCCGTCCGAAATCCCGTCCAAAATCCTGTACGAAATCCCGTACGAAATCCTGTACGAAATCCAGTCCGAAATCCCATCCGAAATCCCGTCCGAAATCCCGTACGACATCCCGTACGAAATCCTGTACGAAATCCCGTACGAAATCGAAATCCCGTATGAAATCGAAATCCCGTACGAAATCCCGTACGAAATCCTGTACGAAATCGAAATCCCGTACGAAATCCCATACGAAATCCCTTCCGAAATCTAAATCCCGTCCAAAATCTAAATCACGTCCGAAATCCCGTCCAAAAACCAGTCCGAAATCCCTTCCGAAATCCCGTACGAAATCCTGTACGAAATCCAGTCCGAAATCCTGTACAAAATCGAAATCCCATACGATATCCCGGACGAAATCGAAATTTCGTACGAAATCGAAATCCCGTACGAAATCCCGTACGAAATCCCGTACGAAATCCCATCCGAAATCCCGTCCGAAATCGCGTCCGAAATCCAGTCCGAAATCCCGTACGAAATCCAGTACGAAATCCCGTAAGAAATCCCGTACGAAATCCCATACGAAATCCCGTCCGAAATCCCGTCCGAAATCCAGTCCGAAATCCCGTACGAAATCCCATACAAAATCCAGTTCGAAATCCAGTCCAAAATCTCATCCGAAATCCCGTCCGAAATCCCGTCCGAAATCCCGTCCAAAATCCTGTACGACATCCCGTACGAAATCCTGTACGAAATCCAGTCCGAAATCCCATCCGAAATCCCGTCCGAAATCCCGTCCGAAATCCCGTCCGAAATCCCGTCCAAAATCCCGTACGACATCCCGTACGAAATCCTGTACGAAATCCCGTACGAAATCGAAATCCCGTATGAAATTGAAATCCCGTACGAAATCCCGTCCGAAATCCCGTCCGAAATCCTGTCCGAAATCCCGTCTGAAATCCTGTCCGAAATCCCGTCCGAAATCCCGTACGAAATCCTGTACGAAATCCCATACAAAATCCCATACGAAATCCCGTACGAAATCGAAATCCCGTACGAAATCCCGTAGGAAATCAAAATCCCGTAGGAAATCCCGTCAGAAATCCCGTACGAAATAGAAATCCCTACAAAATCCCGTACTAAATCGAAATCCCGTACGAAATCCCGTAGGAAATCAAAATCCCATACGAAATCCCGTACGAAATCCCGTCTGAAATCGAAATCCCGTCCGAAATCCTGTACGAAATCGAAATCCCTTACAAAATCCCGTTCGACATTCCGTACGAAATAGAAATCCCGTACGAAATCCCGTACGAAATCGAAATCCCGTTCGAAATCCTGTACGAAATCGAAATCCCGTACGAAATCCCGTCCGAAATCGAAATCCCGTCCGAAATCCCGTTCGAAATCCCGTCCGAAATCCCGTCCGAAATCCCGTCCGAAATCCCGTACGAAATCCAGTACGAAATCCCGTACGAAATCCCATACGAAATCCCGTCCGAAATCCCGTCTGAAATCCCGTCCGAAATCCCGTACGAAATCCCGTCCGAAATCCCGTCCGAAATCCAGTCCAAAATCCCGTACGAAATCCCATACAAAATCCTGTACGAAATCCCTTCCGAAATCTAAATCCCGTCCAAAATCTAAATCACGTCCGAAATCCCGTCCAAAAACCAGTCCGAAATCCCTTCCGAAATCCCGTACGAAATCCTGTACGAAATCCAGTCCGAAATCCTGTACAAAATCGAAATCCCATACGAGATCCCGGACGAAATCGAAATTTCGTACGAAATCGAAATCCCGTACGAAATCCCGTACGAAATCCCGTACGAAATCCCATCCGAAATCCCGTCCGAAATCGCGTCCGAAATCCAGTCCGAAATCCCGTACGAAATCCAGTACGAAATCCCGTAAGAAATCCCGTACGAAATCCCGTCCGAAATCCCGTCCGAAATCCTGTACGAAATCCCGTACGAAATCCCGTACGAAATCCCGTACGAAATCCCGTCCGAAATCCCGTCTGATATCCCGTCCGAAATCCCGTACGAAATCCCGTCCGAAATCCCGTCCGAAATCCAGTCCGAAATCCCGTACGAAATCCCATACAAAATCCAGTTCGAAATCCAGTCCGAAATCTCATCCGAAATCCCGTCCGAAATCCCGTCCGAAATCCCGTCCAAAATCCTGTACGACATCCCGTACGAAATCCTGTACGAAATCCAGTCCGAAATCCCATCCGAAATCCCGTCCGAAATCCCGTCCGAAATCCCGTCCAAAATCCTGTACGACATCCCGTACGAAATCCTGTACGAAATCCAGTCCGAAATCCCGTCCGAAATCCCGTCCAAAATCCTGTACGAAATCCCGTACGAAATCCTGTACGAAATCCAGTCCGAAATCCCATCCGAAATCCCGTCCGAAATCCCGTACGACATCCCGTACGAAATCCTGTACGAAATCCCGTACGAAATCGAAATCCCGTATGAAATCGAAATCCCGTACGAAATCCCGTACGAAATCCTGTACGAAATCGAAATCCCGTACGAAATCCCATACGAAATCCCTTCCGAAATCTAAATCCCGTCCAAAATCTAAATCACGTCCGAAATCCCGTCCAAAAACCAGTCCGAAATCCCTTCCGAAATCCCGTACGAAATCCTGTACGAAATCCAGTCCGAAATCCTGTACAAAATCGAAATCCCATACGATATCCCGGACGAAATCGAAATTTCGTACGAAATCGAAATCCCGTACGAAATCCCGTACGAAATCCCGTACGAAATCCCATCCGAAATCCCGTCCGAAATCGCGTCCGAAATCCAGTCCGAAATCCCGTACGAAATCCAGTACGAAATCCCGTAAGAAATCCCGTACGAAATCCCGTCCGAAATCCCGTCCGAAATCCTGTACGAAATCCCGTACGAAATCCCGTACGAAATCCCATACGAAATCCCGTCCGAAATCCCGTCTGAAATCCCGTCCGAAATCCCATACGAAATCCCGTCCGAAATCCCGTCCGAAATCCAGTCCGAAATCCCGTACGAAATCCCATACAAAATCCAGTTCGAAATCCAGTCCAAAATCTCATCCGAAATCCCGTCCGAAATCCCGTCCAAAATCCTGTACGACATCCCGTACGAAATCCTGTACGAAATCCAGTCCGAAATCCCATCCGAAATCCCGTCCGAAATCCCGTCCGAAATCCCGTCCAAAATCCCGTACGACATCCCGTACGAAATCCTGTACGAAATCCCGTACGAAATCGAAATCCCGTATGAAATTGAAATCCCGTATGAAATTGAAATCCCGTACGAAATCTCGTCCGAAATCCCGTCCGAAATCCCGTCCGAAATCCCGTCTGAAATCCTGTCCGAAATCCCGTCCGAAATCGCGTACGAAATCCTGTACGAAATCCCATACAAAATCCCATACGAAATCCTGTACGAAATCGAAATCCCGTACGAAATCCCGTAGGAAATCAAAATCCCGTCGGAAATCCCGTCAGAAATCCCGTACGAAATAGAAATCCCTACAAAATCCCGTACTAAATCGAAATCCCGTACGAAATCCTGTACGAAATCCAGTCCGAAATCTCATCCGAAATCCCGTCCGAAATCCCGTCCGAAATCCCGTCCAAAATCCTGTACGACATCCCGTACGAAATCCCGTTCGAAATCCCGTCCGAAATCCCGTCCGAAATCCCGTCCGAAATCCCGTACGAAATCCAGTCCGAAATCCCGTACGAAATCCAGTACGAAATCCCGTAAGAAATCCCGTACGAAATCCCGTCCGAAATCCCGTCCGAAATCCTGTACGAAATCCCGTACGAAATCCCGTACGAAATCCCATACGAAATCCCGTCCGAAATCCCGTCTGAAATCCCGTCCGAAATCCCATACGAAATCCCGTCCGAAATCCCGTCCGAAATCCAGTCCGAAATCCCGTACGAAATCCCATACAAAATCCAGTTCGAAATCCAGTCCAAAATCTCATCCGAAATCCCGTCCGAAATCCCGTCCGAAATCCCGTCCAAAATCCTGTACGACATCCCGTACGAAATCCTGTACGAAATCCAGTCCGAAATCCCATCCGAAATCCCGTCCGAAATCCCGTCCGAAATCCCGTCCGAAATCCCGTCCAAAATCCCGTACGACATCCCGTATGAAATCCTGTACGAAATCCCGTGCGAAATCGAAATCCCGTATGAAATTGAAATCCCGTACGAAATCCCGTCCGAAATCCCGTCCGAAATCCCGTCCGAAATCCCGTCTGAAATCCTGTCCGAAATCCCGTCCGAAATCCCGTACGAAATCCTGTACGAAATCCCGTACGAAATCGAAATCCCGTACGAAATCCCGTAGGAAATCAAAATCCCGTCGGAAATCCCGTCAGAAATCCCGTACGAAATAGAAATCCCTACAATATCCCGTACTAAATCGAAATCCCGTACGAAATCCCGTAGGAAATCGAAATCCCATACGAAATCCCGTACGAAATCCCGTCTGAAATCGAAATCCCGTCCGAAATCCTGTACGAAATCGAAATCCCTTACAAAATCCCGTTCGACATTCCGTACGAAATAGAAATCCCGTACGAAATCCCGTACGAAATCGAAATCCCGTTCGAAATCCTGTACGAAATCGAAATCCCGTACGAAATCCCGTCCGAAATCGAAATCTCGTCCGAAATCCCGTTCGAAATCCCGTCCGAAATCCCGTCCGAAATCCCGTCCGAAATCCCGTACGAAATCCAGTACGAAATCCCGTACGAAATCCCATACGAAATCCCGTCCGAAATCCCGTCTGAAATCCCGTCCGAAATCCCGTACGAAATCCCGTCCGAAATCCCGTCCGAAATCCAGTCCAAAATCCCGTACGAAATCCCATACAAAATCCTGTACGAAATCCCTTCCGAAATCTAAATCCCGTCCAAAATCTAAATCACGTCCGAAATCCCGTCCAAAAACCAGTCCGAAATCCCTTCCGAAATCCCGTACGAAATCCTGTACGAAATCCAGTCCGAAATCCTGTACAAAATCGAAATCCCATACGATATCCCGGACGAAATCGAAATTTCGTACGAAATCGAAATCCCGTACGAAATCCCGTACGAAATCCCGTACGAAATCCCATCCGAAATCCCGTCCGAAATCGCGTCCGAAATCCAGTCCGAAATCCCGTACGAAATCCAGTACGAAATCCCGTAAGAAATCCCGTCCGAAATCCCGTCCGAAATCCCGTCCAAAATCCTGTACGAAATCCCGTACGAAATCCCGTACGAAATCCCATACGAAATCCCGTCCGAAATCCCGTCTGAAATCCCGTCCGAAATCCCATACGAAATCCCGTCCGAAAACCCGTCCGAAATCCAGTCCGAAATCCCGTACGAAATCCCATACAAAATCCAGTTCGAAATCCAGTCCGAAATCTCATCCGAAATCCCGTCCGAAATCCCGTCCGAAATCCCGTCCAAAATCCTGTACGACATCCCGTACGAAATCCTGTACGAAATCCAGTCCGAAATCCCATCCGAAATCCCGTCCGAAATCCCGTCCGAAATCCCGTCCAAAATCCCGTACGACATCCCGTACGAAATCCTGTACGAAATCCCGTACGAAATCGAAATCCCGTATGAAATTGAAATCCCGTACGAAATCCCATCCGAAATCCCGTCCGAAATCCCGTCCGAAATCCCGTCCGAAATCCCGTCTGAAATCCTGTCCGAAATCCCGTCCGAAATCCCGTACGAAATCCTGTACGAAATCCCATACAAAATCCCATACGAAATCCCGTACGAAATCGAAATCCCGTACGAAATCCCGTAGGAAATCAAAATCCTGTCGGAAATCCCGTCAGAAATCCCGTACGAAATAGAAATCCCTACAAAATCCCGTACTAAATCGAAATCCCGTACGAAATCCCGTAGGAAATCGAAATCCCATACGAAATCCCGTACGAAATCCCGTCTGAAATCGAAATCCCGTCCGAAATCCTGTACGAAATCGAAATCCCTTACAAAATCCCGTTCGACATCCCGTACGAAATAGAAATCCCGTACGAAATCCCGTACGAAATCGAAATTCCGTTCGAAATCCTGTACGAAATCGAAATCCCGTACGAAATCCCGTCCGAAATCGAAATCCCGTCCGAAATCCCGTTCGAAATCCCGTCCGAAATCCCGTCCGAAATCCCGTCCGAAATCCCGTACGAAATCCAGTACGAAATCCCGTACGAAATCCCATACGAAATCCCGTCCGAAATCCCGTCTGAAATCCCGTCCGAAATCCCGTACGAAATCCCGTCCGAAATCCCATCCGAAATCCAGTCCAAAATCCCGTACGAAATCCCATACAAAATCCTGTACGAAATCCAGTCCGAAATCCCGTCCGAAATCCCGTCCAAAATCCTGTACGACATCCCGTACGAAATCCTGTACGAAATCCAGTCCGAAATCCCGTCCGAAATCCCGTCCAAAATCCTGTACGAAATCCCGTACGAAATCCTGTACGAAATCCAGTCCGAAATCCCATCCGAAATCCCGTCCGAAATCCCGTACGACATCCCGTACGAAATCCTGTACGAAATCCCGTACGAAATCGAAATCCCGTATGAAATCGAAATCCCGTACGAAATCCCGTACGAAATCCCGTACGAAATCGAAATCCCGTACGAAATCCCATACGAAATCCCTTCCGAAATCTAAATCCCGTCCAAAATCTAAATCACGTCCGAAATCCCGTCCAAAAACCAGTCCGAAATCCCTTCCAAAATCCCGTACGAAATCCTGTATGAAATCCAGTCCGAAATCCCCTACAAAATCGTAATCCCGTACGAAATCCCGTACGAAATCGAAATCCCGTATGAAATCGAAATCCCGTTTGAAATCCCGTACGAAATCCCGTATGAAATCGAAATCCCGTACGAAATCGCATACGAAATCCCTTCTGAAATCTAAATCCCGTCCGATATCTAAATCCCGTCCGAAATCCCGTCCAAAAACCAGTCCGAAATCCCGTACGAAATCCCGTACGAAATCCTGTACGAAATCCAGTCCGAAATCCTGTACAAAATCGAAATCCCGTACGATATCCCGGACGAAATCGAAATTTCGTACGAAATCGAAATCCCGTACGAAATCCCGTACGAAATCCCGTACGAAATCCCATCCGAAATCCCGTCCGAAATCGCGTCCGAAATCCAGTCCGAAATCCCGTACGAAATCCAGTACGAAATCCCGTGAGAAATCCCGTACGAAATCCTGTCCGAAATCCCGTCCGAAATCCTGTACGAAATCCCGTACGAAATCCCGTACGAAATCCCATCCGAAATCCCGTCCGAAATCGCGTCCGACATCCAGTCCGAAATCCCGTACGAAATCCAGTACGAAATCCCGTGAGAAATCCCGTACGAAATCCTGTCCGAAATCCCGTCCGAAATCCTGTACGAAATCCCGTACGAAATCCCGTACGAAATCCCATACGAAATCCCGTCCGAAATCTCATCCGAAATCCCGTCCGAAATCCCGTCCGAAATCCCGTCCAAAATCATGTATGACATCCCGTACGAAATCCTGTACGAAATCCAGTCCGAAATCCCATCCGAAATCCCGTCCGAAATCCCGTCCGAAATCCCGTCCAAAATCCCGTACGACATCCCGTACGAAATCCTGTACGAAATCCCGTACGAAATCGAAATCCCGTATGAAATTGAAATCCCGTACGAAATCCCGTCTGAAATCTTGTCCGAAATCCAGTCCGAAATCCCGTCCGAAATCCCGTCTGAAATCCTGTCCGAAATCCCGTCCGAAATCCCGTACGAAATCCTGTACGAAATCCCATACAAAATCCCATACGAAATCCCGTACGAAATCGAAATCCCGTACGAAATCCCGTAGGAAATCGAAATCCCGTCAGAAATCCCGTCAGAAATCCCGTACGAAATAGAAATCCCTTACAAAATCCCATACGAAATCGAAATCCAGTACGAAATTCCATAGGAAATCGAAATCCCATACGAAATCCCGTCTGAAATCCCGTCTGAAATCCCGTCCGAAATCCCGTACGAAATCCCGTCCGAAATCCCGTCCGAAATCCAGTCCAAAATCCCGTACGAAATCCCATACAAAATCCTGTACGAAATCCAGTCCGAAATCTCATCCGAAATCCTGTCCGAAATCCCGTCCGAAATCCCGTCCGAAATCCCGTACGAAATCCCATACGAAATCCAGTACGAAATCCCGTACGAAATCCCATACGAAATCCTGTCCGAAATCCTGTCTGAAATCCCGTCCGAAATCCCGTACGAAATCCCGTCCGAAATCCCGTCCGAAATCCAGTCCAAAATCCCGTACGAAATCCCATACAAAATCCTGTACGAAATCCAGTCCGAAATCTCATCCGAAATCCCGTCCGAAATCCCGTCCGAAATCCCGTCCAAAATCCTGTACGACATCCCGTACGAAATCCTGTACGAAATCCAGTCCGAAATCCCGTCCGAAATCCCGTCCAAAATCCCGTACGAAATCCTGTACGAAATCCAGTACGAAATCCCGTCCGAAATCCCGTCCAAAATCCTGTACAAAATCCCGTACGAAATCCTGTACGAAATCCAGTCCGAAATCCCGTCCGAAATCCCGTCCGAAATCCCGTACGAAATCCAGTACGAAATCCCGTGAGAAATCCCGTACGAAATCCTGTCCGAAATCCCGTCCGAAATCCTGTACGAAATCCCGTACGAAATCCCGTACGAAATCCCATCCGAAATCCCGTCCGAAATCGCGTCCGACATCCAGTCCGAAATCCCGTACGAAATCCAGTACGAAATCCCGTGAGAAATCCCGTACGAAATCCTGTCCGAAATCCCGTCCGAAATCCTGTACGAAATCCCGTACGAAATCCCGTACGAAATCCCATACGAAATCCCGTCCGAAATCTCATCCGAAATCCCGTCCGAAATCCCGTCCGAAATCCCGTCCAAAATCATGTATGACATCCCGTACGAAATCCTGTACGAAATCCAGTCCGAAATCCCATCCGAAATCCCGTCCGAAATCCCGTCCGAAATCCCGTCCAAAATCCCGTACGACATCCCGTACGAAATCCTGTACGAAATCCCGTACGAAATCGAAATCCCGTATGAAATTGAAATCCCGTACGAAATCCCGTCTGAAATCTTGTCCGAAATCCAGTCCGAAATCCCGTCCGAAATCCCGTCTGAAATCCTGTCCGAAATCCCGTCCGAAATCCCGTACGAAATCCTGTACGAAATCCCATACAAAATCCCATACGAAATCCCGTACGAAATCGAAATCCCGTACGAAATCCCGTAGGAAATCGAAATCCCGTCAGAAATCCCGTCAGAAATCCCGTACGAAATAGAAATCCCTTACAAAATCCCATACGAAATCGAAATCCAGTACGAAATTCCATAGGAAATCGAAATCCCATACGAAATCCCGTCTGAAATCCCGTCTGAAATCCCGTCCGAAATCCCGTACGAAATCCCGTCCGAAATCCCGTCCGAAATCCAGTCCAAAATCCCGTACGAAATCCCATACAAAATCCTGTACGAAATCCAGTCCGAAATCTCATCCGAAATCCTGTCCGAAATCCCGTCCGAAATCCCGTCCGAAATCCCGTACGAAATCCCATACGAAATCCAGTACGAAATCCCGTACGAAATCCCATACGAAATCCTGTCCGAAATCCTGTCTGAAATCCCGTCCGAAATCCCGTACGAAATCCCGTCCGAAATCCCGTCCGAAATCCAGTCCAAAATCCCGTACGAAATCCCATACAAAATCCTGTACGAAATCCAGTCCGAAATCTCATCCGAAATCCCGTCCGAAATCCCGTCCGAAATCCCGTCCAAAATCCTGTACGACATCCCGTACGAAATCCTGTACGAAATCCAGTCCGAAATCCCGTCCGAAATCCCGTCCAAAATCCCGTACGAAATCCTGTACGAAATCCAGTACGAAATCCCGTCCGAAATCCCGTCCAAAATCCTGTACAAAATCCCGTACGAAATCCTGTACGAAATCCAGTCCGAAATCCCATCCGAAATCCCGTCCGAAATCCCGTACGACATCCCGTACGAAATCCTGTACGAAATCCCGTACGAAATCGAAATCCCGTATGAAATCGAAATCCCGTACGAAATCCCGTACGAAATCCCGTACGAAATCGAAATCCCGTACGAAATCCCATACGAAATCCCTTCCGAAATCTAAATCCCGTCCAAAATCTAAATCACATCCGAAATCCCGTCCAAAAACCAGTCCGAAATCCCTTCCGAAATCCCGTACGAAATCCTGTATGAAATCCAGTCCGAAATCCCCTACAAAATCGTAATCCCGTACGAAATCCCGTACGAAATCGAAATCCCGTATGAAATCAAAATCCCGTTTGAAATCCCGTACGAAATCCCATATGAAATCGAAATCCCATACGAAATCGCATACGAAATCCCTTCTGAAATCTAAATCCCGTCCGATATCTAAATCACGTCCGAAATCCCGTCCAAAAACCAGTCCGAAATCCCTTCCGAAATCCCGTACGAAATCCTGTACGAAATCCAGTCCGAAATCCCCTACAAAATCGTAATCCCGTACGATATCCCGTACGAAATCGAAATCCCGTATGAAATCGAAATCCCGTTTGAAATCCCGTACGAAATCCCATATGAAATCGAAATCCCGTACGAAATCGCATACGAAATCCCTTCTGAAATCTAAATCCCGTCCGATATCTAAATCCCGTCTGAAATCCCGTCCAAAAACCAGTCCGAAATCCCTTCCGAAATCCCGTACGAAATCCTGTACGAAATCCAGTCCGAAATCCTGTACAAAATCGAAATCCCGTACGATATCCCGGACGAAATCGAAATTTCGAACGAAATCGAAATCCCGTACGAAATCCCGTACGAAATCCCGTACGAAATCCCATCCGAAATCCCGTCCGAAATCGCGTCCGAAATCCAGTCCGAAATCCCGTACGAAATCCAGTACGAAATCCCGTAAGAAATCCCGTACAAAATCCTGTCCGAAATTCCGTCCGAAATCCTGTACGAAATCCCGTACGAAATCCCGTACGAAATCCCATACGAAATCCCGTCCGAAATCCCGTCTGAAATCCCGTCCGAAATCCCGTCCGAAATCCCTTCCGAAATCCCGTCCAAAATCCTGTACGACATCCCGTACGAAATCCTGTACGAAATCCAGTCCGAAATCCCATCCGAAATCCCGTCCGAAATCCCGTCCGAAATCCCGTCCGAAATCCCGTCCAAAATCCTGTACGACATCCCGTACGAAATCCTGTACGAAATCCAGTCCGAAATCCCGTCCGAAATCCCGTCCAAAATCCTGTACAAAATCCCGTACGAAATCCTGTATGAAATCCAGTCCGAAATCCCATCCGAAATCCCGTCCGAAATCCCGTACGACATCCCGTACGAAATCCTGTACGAAATCCCGTACGAAATCGAAATCCCGTATGAAATCGAAATCCCATACGAAATCCCGTACGAAATCCCGTACGAAATCGAAATCCCGTACGAAATCCCATACGAAATCCCTTCCGAAATCTAAATCCCGTCCAAAATCTAAATCACGTCCGAAATCCCGTCCAAAAACCAGTCCGAAATCCCTTCCGAAATCCCGTACGAAATCCTGTATGAAATCCAGTCCGAAATCCCCTACAAAATCGTAATCCCGTACGAAATCCCGTACGAAATCAAAATCCCGTATGAAATCGAAATCCCGTTTGAAATCCCGTACGAAATCCCATATGAAATCGAAATCCCGTACGAAATCGCATACGAAATCCCTTCTGAAATCTAAATCCCGTCCGATATCTAAATCACGTCCGAAATCCCGTCCAAAAACCAGTCCGAAATCCCTTCCGAAATCCCGTACGAAATCCTGTACGAAATCCAGTCCGAAATCCCCTACAAAATCGTAATCCCGTACGATATCCCGTACGAAATCGAAATCCCGTATGAAATCGAAATCCCGTTTGAAATCCCGTACGAAATCCCATATGAAATCGAAATTCCGTACGAAATCGCATACGAAATCCCTTCTGAAATCTAAATCCCGTCCGATATCTAAATCCCGTCTGAAATCCCGTCCAAAAACCAGTCCGAAATCCCTTCCGAAATCCCGTACGAAATCCTGTACGAAATCCAGTCCGAAATCCTGTACAAAATCGAAATCCCGTACGATATCCCGGACGAAATCGAAATTTCGAACGAAATCGAAATCCCGTACGAAATCCCGTACGAAATCCCGTACGAAATCCCATCCGAAATCCCGTCCGAAATCGCGTCTGAAATCCAGTCCGAAATCCCGTACGAAATCCAGTACGAAATCCCGTAAGAAATCCCGTACGAAATCCTGTCCGAAATTCCGTCCGAAATCCTGTACGAAATCCCGTACGAAATCCCGTACGAAATCCCATACGAAATCCCGTCCGAAATCCCGTCTGAAATCCCGTCCGAAAACCCGTCCGAAATCCCTTCCGAAATCCCGTCCAAAATCCTGTACGACATCCCGTACGAAATCCTGTACGAAATCCAGTCCGAAATCCCATCCGAAATCCCGTCCGAAATCCCGTCCGAAATCCCGTCCGAAATCCCGTCCAAAATCCCGTACGACATCCCATACGAAATCCTGTACGAAATCCCGTACGAAATCGAAATCCCGTATGAAATTGAAATCCCGTACGAAATCCCGTCTGAAATCCCGTCCGAAATCCAGTCCGAAATCCCGTCCGAAATCCCGTCTGAAATCCTGTCCGAAATCCCGTCCGAAATCCCGTACGAAATCCTGTACGAAATCCCATACAAAATCCCATACGAAATCCCGTACGAAATCGAAATCCCGTACGAAATCCCGTAGGAAATCGAAATCCCGTCGGAAATCCCGTCAGAAATCCCGTACGAAATAGAAATCCCTTACAAAATCCCGTACGAAATCGAAATCCCGTACGAAATTCCATAGGAAATCGAAATCCCATACGAAATCCCGTCCGAAATCCCATCTGAAATCCCGTCCGAAATCCCGTACGAAATCCCGTCCGAAATCCCGTCCGAAATCCAGTCCAAAATCCCGTACGAAATCCCATACAAAATCTTGTACGAAATCCAGTCCGAAATCTCATCCGAAATCCTGTCCGAAATCCCGTCCGAAATCCCGTCCAAAATCCTGTACGACATCCCGTACGAAATCCTGTACGAAATCCAGTCCGACATCCCGTCCGAAATCCCGTCCAAAATCCTGTACGAAATCCCGTACGAAATCCTGTACGAAATCCCGTCCGAAATCCCGTCCAAAATCCTGTACGAAATCCCGTACGAAATCCTGTACGAAATCCAGTCCGAAATCCCATCCGAAATCCCGTCCGAAATCCCGTACGACATCCCGTACGAAATCCTGTACGAAATCCCGTACGAAATCGAAATTCCGTTCGAAATCCTGTACGAAATCGAAATCCCGTACGAAATCCCGTCCGAAATCGAAATCCCGTACGAAATCCCATACGAAATCGAAATCCCGTACGAAATCCCATACGAAATCCCTTCCGAAATCTAAATCCCGTCCAAAATCTAAATCACGTCCGAAATCCCGTCCAAAAACCAGTCCGAAATCCCTTCCAAAATCCCGTACGAAATCCTGTATGAAATCCAGTCCGAAATCCCCTACAAAATCGTAATCCCGTACGAAATCCCGTACGAAATCGAAATCCCGTATGAAATCGAAATCCCGTTTGAAATCCCGTACGAAATCCCGTATGAAATCAAAATCCCGTACGAAATCGCATACGAAATCCCTTCTGAAATCTAAATCCCGTCCGATATCTAAATCCCGTCCGAAATCCCGTCCAAAAACCAGTCCGAAATCCCGTACGAAATCCCGTACGAAATCCTGTACGAAATCCAGTCCGAAATCCTGTACAAAATCGAAATCCCGTACGATATCCCGGACGAAATCGAAATTTCGTACGAAATCGAAATCCCGTACGAAATCCCGTACGAAATCCCGTACGAAATCCCATCCGAAATCCCGTCCGAAATCGCGTCCGAAATCCAGTCCGAAATCCCGTACGAAATCCAGTACGAAATCCCGTGAGAAATCCCGTACGAAATCCTGTCCGAAATCCCGTCCGAAATCCTGTACGAAATCCCGTACGAAATCCCGTACGAAATCCCATCCGAAATCCCGTCCGAAATCGCGTCCGAAATCCAGTCCGAAATCCCGTACGAAATCCAGTACGAAATCCCGTGAGAAATCCCGTACGAAATCCTGTCCGAAATCCCGTCCGAAATCCTGTACGAAATCCCGTACGAAATCCCGTACGAAATCCCATACGAAATCCCGTCAGAAATCTCATCCGAAATCCCGTCCGAAATCCCGTCCGAAATCCCGTCCGAAATCCCGTCCAAAATCCCGTACGACATCCCGTACGAAATCCTGTACGAAATCCCGTACGAAATCGAAATCCCGTATGAAATTGAAATCCCGTACGAAATCCCGTCTGAAATCCTGTCCGAAATCCAGTCCGAAATCCCGTCCGAAATCCCGTCTGAAATCCTGTCCGAAATCCCGTCCGAAATCCCGTACGAAATCCTGTACGAAATCCCATACAAAATCCCATACGAAATCCCGTACGAAATCGAAATCCCGTACGAAATCCCGTAGGAAATCGAAATCCCGTCAGAAATCCCGTCAGAAATCCCGTACGAAATAGAAATCCCTTACAAAATCCCATACGAAATCGAAATCCCGTACGAAATTCCATAGGAAATCGAAATCCCATACGAAATCCCGTCTGAAATCCCGTCTGAAATCCCGTCCGAAATCCCGTACGAAATCCCGTCCGAAATCCCGTCCGAAATCCAGTCCAAAATCCCGTACGAAATCCCATACAAAATCCTGTACGAAATCCAGTCCGAAATCTCATCCGAAATCCTGTCCGAAATCCCGTCCGAAATCCCGTCCGAAATCCCGTACGAAATCCCATACGAAATCCAGTACGAAATCCCGTACGAAATCCCATACGAAATCCCGTCCGAAATCCCGTCTGAAATCCCGTCCGAAATCCCGTACGAAATCCCGTCCGAAATCCCGTCCGAAATCCAGTCCAAAATCCCGTACGAAATCCCATACAAAATCCTGTACGAAATCCAGTCCGAAATCTCATCCGAAATCCCGTCCGAAATCCCGTCCGAAATCCCGTCCAAAATCCTGTACGACATCCCGTACAAAATCCTGTACGAAATCCAGTCCGAAATCCCGTCCGAAATCCCGTCCAAAATCCTGTACAAAATCCCGTACGAAATCCTGTACGAAATCCAGTCCGAAATCCCATCCGAAATCCCGTCCGAAATCCCGTACGACATCCCGTACGAAATCCTGTACGAAATCCCGTACGAAATCGAAATCCCGTATGAAATCGAAATCCCGTACGAAATCCCGTACGAAATCCCGTACGAAATCGAAATCCCGTACGAAATCCCATACGAAATCCCTTCCGAAATCTAAATCCCGTCCAAAATCTAAATCACGTCCGAAATCCCGTCCAAAAACCAGTCCGAAATCCCTTCCGAAATCCCGTACGAAATCCTGTACGAAATCCCGTACGAAATCGAAATCCCGTATGAAATTGAAATCCCGTACGAAATCCCGTCTGAAATCCCGTCCGAAATCCAGTCCGAAATCCCGTCCGAAATCCCGCCTGAAATCCTGTCCGAAATCCCGTCCGAAATCCCGTACGAAATCCTGTACGAAATCCCATACAAAATCCCATACGAAATCCCGTACGAAATCGAAATCCCGTACGAAATTCCATAGGAAATCGAAATCCCATACGAAATCCCGTCCGAAATCCCATCTGAAATCCCGTCCGAAATCCCGTACGAAATCCCGTCCGAAATCCCGTCCGAAATCCAGTCCAAAATCCCGTACGAAATCCCATACAAAATCTTGTACGAAATCCAGTCCGAAATCTCATCCGAAATCCTGTCCGAAATCCCGTCCGAAATCCCGTCCAAAATCCTGTACGACATCCCGTACGAAATCCTGTACGAAATCCAGTCCGACATCCCGTCCGAAATCCCGTCCAAAATCCTGTACGAAATCCCGTACGAAATCCTGTACGAAATCCCGTCCGAAATCCCGTCCAAAATCCTGTACGAAATCCCGTACGAAATCCTGTACGAAATCCAGTCCGAAATCCCATCCGAAATCCCGTCCGAAATCCCGTACGACATCCCGTACGAAATCCTGTACGAAATCCCGTACGAAATCGAAATTCCGTTCGAAATCCTGTACGAAATCGAAATCCCGTACGAAATCCCGTCCGAAATCGAAATCCCGTCCGAAATCCCGTTCGAAATCCCGTCCGAAATCCCGTCCGAAATCCCGTCCGAAATCCCGTACGAAATCCAGTACGAAATCCCATACGAAATCCCATACGAAATCCCGTCCGAAATCCCGTCTGAAATCCCGTCCGAAATCCCGTACGAAATCCCGTCCGAAATCCCGTCCGAAATCCAGTCCAAAATCCCGTACGAAATCCCATACAAAATCCTGTACGAAATCCAGTCCGAAATCCCGTCCGAAATCCCGTCCAAAATCCTGTACGACATCCCGTATGAAATCCTGTACGAAATCCAGTCCGAAATCCCGTCTGAAATCCCGTCCAAAATCCTGTACGAAATCCCGTACGAAATCCTGTACGAAATCCAGTCCGAAATCCCATCCGAAATCCCGTCCGAAATCCCGTACGACATCCCGTACGAAATCCTGTACGAAATCCCGTACGAAATCGAAATCCCGTATGAAATCGAAATCCCGTACGAAATCCCGTACGAAATCCCGTACGAAATCGAAATCCCGTACGAAATCCCATACGAAATCCCTTCCGAAATCTAAATCCCGTCCAAAATCTAAATCACGTCCGAAATCCCGTCCAAAAACCAGTCCGAAATCCCTTCCAAAATCCCGTACGAAATCCTGTATGAAATCCAGTCCGAAATCCCCTACAAAATCGTAATCCCGTACGAAATCCCGTACGAAATCGAAATCCCGTATGAAATCGAAATCCCGTTTGAAATCCCGTACGAAATCCCGTATGAAATCAAAATCCCGTACGAAATCGCATACGAAATCCCTTCTGAAATCTAAATCCCGTCCGATATCTAAATCCCGTCCGAAATCCCGTCCAAAAACCAGTCCGAAATCCCGTACGAAATCCCGTACGAAATCCTGTACGAAATCCAGTCCGAAATCCTGTACAAAATCGAAATCCCGTACGATATCCCGGACGAAATCGAAATTTCGTACGAAATCGAAATCCCGTACGAAATCCCGTACGAAATCCCGTACGAAATCCCATCCGAAATCCCGTCCGAAATCGCGTCCGAAATCCAGTCCGAAATCCCGTACGAAATCCAGTACGAAATCCCGTGAGAAATCCCGTACGAAATCCTGTCCGAAATCCCGTCCGAAATCCTGTACGAAATCCCGTACGAAATCCCGTACGAAATCCCATCCGAAATCCCGTCCGAAATCGCGTCCGAAATCCAGTCCGAAATCCCGTACGAAATCCAGTACGAAATCCCGTGAGAAATCCCGTACGAAATCCTGTCCGAAATCCCGTCCGAAATCCTGTACGAAATCCCGTACGAAATCCCGTACGAAATCCCATACGAAATCCCGTCCGAAATCTCATCCGAAATCCCGTCCGAAATCCCGTCCGAAATCCCGTCCGAAATCCCGTCCAAAATCCCGTACGACATCCCGTACGAAATCCTGTACGAAATCCCGTACGAAATCGAAATCCCGTATGAAATTGAAATCCCGTACGAAATCCCGTCTGAAATCCTGTCCGAAATCCAGTCCGAAATCCCGTCCGAAATCCCGTCTGAAATCCTGTCCGAAATCCCGTCCGAAATCCCGTACGAAATCCTGTACGAAATCCCATACAAAATCCCATACGAAATCCCGTACGAAATCGAAATCCCGTACGAAATCCCGTAGGAAATCGAAATCCCGTCAGAAATCCCGTCAGAAATCCCGTACGAAATAGAAATCCCTTACAAAATCCCATACGAAATCGAAATCCCGTACGAAATTCCATAGGAAATCGAAATCCCATACGAAATCCCGTCTGAAATCCCGTCTGAAATCCCGTCCGAAATCCCGTACGAAATCCCGTCCGAAATCCCGTCCGAAATCCAGTCCAAAATCCCGTACGAAATCCCATACAAAATCCTGTACGAAATCCAGTCCGAAATCTCATCCGAAATCCTGTCCGAAATCCCGTCCGAAATCCCGTCCGAAATCCCGTACGAAATCCCATACGAAATCCAGTACGAAATCCCGTACGAAATCCCATACGAAATCCCGTCCGAAATCCCGTCTGAAATCCCGTCCGAAATCCCGTACGAAATCCCGTCCGAAATCCCGTCCGAAATCCAGTCCAAAATCCCGTACGAAATCCCATACAAAATCCTGTACGAAATCCAGTCCGAAATCTCATCCGAAATCCCGTCCGAAATCCCGTCCGAAATCCCGTCCAAAATCCTGTACGACATCCCGTACAAAATCCTGTACGAAATCCAGTCCGAAATCCCGTCCGAAATCCCGTCCAAAATCCTGTACAAAATCCCGTACGAAATCCTGTACGAAATCCAGTCCGAAATCCCATCCGAAATCCCGTCCGAAATCCCGTACGACATCCCGTACGAAATCCTGTACGAAATCCCGTACGAAATCGAAATCCCGTATGAAATCGAAATCCCGTACGAAATCCCGTACGAAATCCCGTACGAAATCGAAATCCCGTACGAAATCCCATACGAAATCCCTTCCGAAATCTAAATCCCGTCCAAAATCTAAATCACGTCCGAAATCCCGTCCAAAAACCAGTCCGAAATCCCTTCCGAAATCCCGTACGAAATCCTGTATGAAATCCAGTCCGAAATCCCCTACAAAATCGTAATCCCGTACGAAATCCCGTACGAAATCGAAATCCCGTATGAAATCGAAATCCCGTTTGAAATCCCGTACGAAATCCCATATGAAATCGAAATCCCGTACGAAATCGCATACGAAATCCCTTCTGAAATCTAAATCCCGTCCGATATCTAAATCACGTCCGAAATCCCGTCCAAAAACCAGTCCGAAATCCCTTCCGAAATCCCGTACGAAATCCTGTACGAAATCCAGTCCGAAATCCCCTACAAAATCGTAATCCCGTACGATATCCCGTACGAAATCGAAATCCCGTATGAAATCGAAATCCCGTTTGAAATCCCGTACGAAATCCCATATGAAATCGAAATCCCGTACGAAATCGCATACGAAATCCCTTCTGAAATCTAAATCCCGTCCGATATCTAAATCCCGTCTGAAATCCCGTCCAAAAACCAGTCCGAAATCCCTTCCGAAATCCCGTACGAAATCCTGTACGAAATCCAGTCCGAAATCCTGTACAAAATCGAAATCCCGTACGATATCCAGGACGAAATCGAAATTTCGAACGAAATCGAAATCCCGTACGAAATCCCGTACGAAATCCCGTACGAAATCCCATCCGAAATCCCGTCCAAAATCGCGTCCGAAATCCAGTCCGAAATCCCGTACGAAATCCAGTACGAAATCCCGTAAGAAATCCCGTACGAAATCCTGTCCGAAATTCCGTCCGAAATCCTGTACGAAATCCCGTACGAAATCCCGTACGAAATCCCATACGAAATCCCGTCCGAAATCCCGTCTGAAATCCCGTCCGAAATCCCGTCCGAAATCCCTTCCGAAATCCCGTCCAAAATCCTGTACGACATCCCGTACGAAATCCTGTACGAAATCCAGTCCGAAATCCCATCCGAAATCCCGTCCGAAATCCCGTCCGAAATCCCGTCCGAAATCCCGTCCAAAATCCCGTACGACATCCCATACGAAATCCTGTATGAAATCCCGTACGAAATCGAAATCCCGTATGAAATTGAAATCCCGTACGAAATCCCGTCTGAAATCCCGTCCGAAATCCAGTCCGAAATCCCGTCCGAAATCCCGTCTGAAATCCTGTCCGAAATCCCGTCCGAAATCCCGTACGAAATCCTGTACGAAATCCCATACAAAATCCCATACGAAATCCCGTACGAAATCGAAATCCCGTACGAAATCCCGTAGGAAATCGAAATCCCGTCGGAAATCCCGTCAGAAATCCCGTACGAAATAGAAATCGCTTACAAAATCCCGTACGAAATCGAAATCCCGTACGAAATTCCATAGGAAATCGAAATCCCATACGAAATCCCGCCCGAAATCCTGTCTGAAATCCCGTCCGAAATCCCGTACGAAATCCCGTCCGAAATCCCGTCCGAAATCCAGTCCAAAATCCCGTACGAAATCCCATACAAAATCTTGTACGAAATCCAGTCCGAAATCTCATCCGAAATCCTGTCCGAAATCCCGTCCGAAATCCCGTCCAAAATCCTGTACGACATCCCGTACGAAATCCTGTACGAAATCCAGTCCGACATCCCGTCCGAAATCCCGTCCAAAATCCTGTACGAAATCCCATACGAAATCCTGTACGAAATCCCGTCCGAAATCCCGTCCAAAATCCTGTACGAAATCCCGTACGAAATCCTGTACGAAATCCAGTCCGAAATCCCATCCGAAATCCCGTCCGAAATCCCGTACGACATCCCGTACGAAATCCTGTACGAAATCCCGTACGAAATCGAAATCCCGTATGAAATCGAAATCCCGTACAAAATCCCGTACGAAATCCCGTACGAAATCGAAATCCCGTACGAAATCCCATACGAAATCCCTTCCGGAATCTAAATCCCGTCCAAAATCTAAATCACGTCCGAAATCCCGTCCAAAAACCAGTCCGAAATCCCTTCCGAAATCCCGTACGAAATCCTGTACGAAATCCAGTCCGAAATCCTGTACAAAATCGAAATCCCATACGATATCCCGGACGAAATCGAAATTTCGTACGAAATCGAAATCCCGTACGAAATCCCGTACGAAATCCCGTACGAAATCCCATCCGAAATCCCGTCCGAAATCCAGTCCGAAATCCAGTCCGAAATCCCGTACGAAATCCAGTACGAAATCCCGTAAGAAATCCCGTACGAAATCCCGTCCGAAATCCCGTCCGAAATCCTGTACGAAATCCCGTACGAAATCCCGTACGAAATCCCGTACGAAATCCCGTCCGAAATCCCGTCTGAAATCCCGTCCGAAATCCCGTACGAAATCCCGTCCGAAATCCCGTCCGAAATCCAGTCCGAAATCCCGTACGAAATCCCATACAAAATCCAGTTCGAAATCCAGTCCGAAATCTCATCCGAAATCCCGTCCGAAATCCCGTCCGAAATCCCGTCCAAAATCCTGTACGACATCCCGTACGAAATCCTGTACGAAATCCAGTCCGAAATCCCATCCGAAATCCCGTCCGAAATCCCGTCCGAAATCCCGTCCGAAATCCCGTCCAAAATCCTGTACGACATCCCGTACGAAATCCTGTACGAAATCCAGTCCGAAATCCCGTCCGAAATCCCGTCCAAAATCCTGTACGAAATCCCGTACGAAATCCTGTACGAAATCCAGTCCGAAATCCCATCCGAAATCCCGTCCGAAATCCCGTACGACATCCCGTACGAAATCCTGTACGAAATCCCGTACGAAATCGAAATCCCGTATAAAATCGAAATCCCGTACGAAATCCCGTACGAAATCCCGTACGAAATCGAAATCCCGTACGAAATCCCATACGAAATCCCTTCCGAAATCTAAATCCCGTCCAAAATCTAAATCACGTCCGAAATCCCGTCCAAAAACCAGTCCGAAATCCCTTCCGAAATCCCGTACGAAATCCTGTACGAAATCCAGTCCGAAATCCTGTACAAAATCGAAATCCCATACGATATCCCGGACGAAATCGAAATTTCGTACGAAATCAAAATCCCGTACGAAATCCCGTACGAAATCCCGTACGAAATCCCATCCGAAATCCCGTCCGAAATCGCGTCCGAAATCCAGTCCGAAATCCCGTACGAAATCCAGTACGAAATCCCGTAAGAAATCCCGTACGAAATCCCGTCCGAAATCCCGTCCGAAATCCTGTACGAAATCCCGCACGAAATCCCGTACGAAATCCCATACGAAATCCCGTCCGAAATCCTGTCTGAAATCCCGTCCGAAATCCCATACGAAATCCCGTCCGAAATCCCGTCCGAAATCCAGTCCGAAATCCCGTACGAAATCCCATACAAAATCCAGTTCGAAATCCAGTCCAAAATCTCATCTGAAATCCCGTCCGAAATCCCGTCCGAAATCTCGTCAAAAATCCTGTACGACATCCCGTACGAAATCCTGTACGAAATCCAGTCCGAAATCCCATCCGAAATCCCGTCCGAAATCCCGTCCGAAATCCCGTCCAAAATCCCGTACGACATCCCGTACGAAATCCTGTACGAAATCCCGTACGAAATCGAAATCCCGTATGAAATTGAAATCCCGTATGAAATTGAAATCCCATACGAAATCCCGTCCGAAATCCCGTCCGAAATCCCGTCCGAAATCCCGTCTGAAATCCTGTCCGAAATCCCGTCCGAAATCACGTACGAAATCCTGTACGAAATCCCATACAAAATCCCATACGAAATCCTGTACGAAATCGAAATCCCGTACGAAATCCCGTAGGAAATCCCGTACGAAATCCCATACGAAATCCCGTCCGAAATCTCATCCGAAATCCCGTCCGAAATCCCGTCCGAAATCCCGTCCAAAATCATGTATGACATCCCGTACGAAATCCTGTACGAAATCCAGTCCGAAATCCCATCCGAAATCCCGTCCGAAATCCCGTCCGAAATCCCGTCCAAAATCCCGTACGACATCCCGTACGAAATCCTGTACGAAATCCCGTACGAAATCGAAATCCCGTATGAAATTGAAATCCCGTACGAAATCCCGTCTGAAATCCTGTCCGAAATCCAGTCCGAAATCCCGTCCGAAATCCCGTCTGAAATCCTGTCCGAAATCCCGTCCGAAATCCCGTACGAAATCCTGTACGAAATCCCATACAAAATCCCATACGAAATCCCGTACGAAATCGAAATCCCGTACGAAATCCCGTAGGAAATCGAAATCCCGTCAGAAATCCCGTCAGAAATCCCGTACGAAATAGAAATCCCTTACAAAATCCCATACGAAATCGAAATCCCGTACGAAATTCCATAGGAAATCGAAATCCCATACGAAATCCCGTCTGAAATCCCGTCTGAAATCCCGTCCGAAATCCCGTACGAAATCCCGTCCGAAATCCCGTCCGAAATCCAGTCCAAAATCCCGTACGAAATCCCATACAAAATCCTGTACGAAATCCAGTCCGAAATCTCATCCGAAATCCTGTCCGAAATCCCGTCCGAAATCCCGTCCGAAATCCCGTACGAAATCCCATACGAAATCCAGTACGAAATCCCGTACGAAATCCGGTCCGAAATCCCGTCCGAAATCCAGTCCAAAATCCCGTACGAAATCCCATACAAAATCTCGTACGAAATCCAGTCCGAAATCTCATCCGAAATCCTGTCCGAAATCCCGTCCAAAATCCTGTACGACATCCCGTACGAAATCCTGTACGAAATCCAGTCCGACATCCCGTCCGAAATCCCGTCCAAAATCCTGTACGAAATCCCGTACGAAATCCTGTACGAAATCCCGTCCGAAATCCCGTCCAAAATCCTGTACGAAATCCCGTACGAAATCCTGTACGAAATCCAGTCCGAAATCCCATCCGAAATCCCGTCCGAAATCCCGTACGACATCCCGTACGAAATCCTGTACGAAATCCCGTACGAAATCGAAATCCCGTATGAAATCGAAATCCCGTACGAAATCCCGTCCGAAATCCCGTCCGAAATCCCGTACGAAATCCCATACGAAATCCAGTACGAAATCCCGTACGAAATCCCATACGAAATCCCGTCCGAAATCCCGTCTGAAATCCCGTCCGAAATCCCGTACGAAATCCCGTCCGAAATCCCGTCCGAAATCCAGTCCAAAATCCCGTACGAAATCCCATACAAAATCCTGTACGAAATCCAGTCCGAAATCTCATCCGAAATCCCGTCCGAAATCCCGTCCGAAATCCCGTCCAAAATCCTGTACGACATCCCGTACGAAATCCTGTACGAAATCCAGTCCGAAATCCCGTCCGAAATCCCGTCCAAAATCCTGTACAAAATCCCGTACGAAATCCTGTACGAAATCCAGTCCGAAATCCCATCCGAAATCCCGTCCGAAATCCCGTACGACATCCCGTACGAAATCCTGTACGAAATCCCGTACGAAATCGAAATCCCGTATGAAATCGAAATCCCGTACGAAATCCCGTACGAAATCCCGTACGAAATCGAAATCCCGTACGAAATCCCATACGAAATCCCTTCCGAAATCTAAATCCCGTCCAAAATCTAAATCACGTCCGAAATCCCGTCCAAAAACCAGTCCGAAATCCCTTCCGAAATCCCGTACGAAATCCTGTATGAAATCCAGTCCGAAATCCCCTACAAAATCGTAATCCCGTACGAAATCCCGTACGAAATCGAAATCCCGTATGAAATCGAAATCCCGTTTGAAATCCCGTACGAAATCCCATATGAAATCGAAATCCCGTACGAAATCGCATACGAAATCCCTTCTGAAATCTAAATCCCGTCCGATATCTAAATCACGTCCGAAATCCCGTCCAAAAACCAGTCCGAAATCCCTTCCGAAATCCCGTACGAAATCCTGTACGAAATCCAGTCCGAAATCCCCTACAAAATCGTAATCCCGTACGATATCCCGTACGAAATCGAAATCCCGTATGAAATCGAAATCCCGTTTGAAATCCCGTACGAAATCCCATATGAAATCGAAATCCCGTACGAAATCGCATACGAAATCCCTTCTGAAATCTAAATCCCGTCCGATATCTAAATCCCGTCTGAAATCCCGTCCAAAAACCAGTCCGAAATCCCTTCCGAAATCCCGTACGAAATCCTGTACGAAATCCAGTCCGAAATCCTGTACAAAATCGAAATCCCGTACGATATCCCGGACGAAATCGAAATTTCGAACGAAATCGAAATCCCGTACGAAATCCCGTACGAAATCCCGTACGAAATCCCATCCGAAATCCCGTCCAAAATCGCGTCCGAAATCCAGTCCGAAATCCCGTACGAAATCCAGTACGAAATCCCGTAAGAAATCCCGTACGAAATCCTGTCCGAAATTCCGTCCGAAATCCTGTACGAAATCCCGTACGAAATCCCGTACGAAATCCCATACGAAATCCCGTCCGAAATCCCGTCTGAAATCCCGTCCGAAATCCCGTCCGAAATCCCTTCTGAAATCCCGTCCAAAATCCTGTACGACATCCCGTACGAAATCCTGTACGAAATCCAGTCCGAAATCCCATCCGAAATCCCGTCCGAAATCCCGTCCGAAATCCCGTCCGAAATCCCGTCCAAAATCCCGTACGACATCCCATACGAAATCCTGTACGAAATCCCGTACGAAATCGAAATCCCGTATGAAATTGAAATCCCGTACGAAATCCCGTCTGAAATCCCGTCCGAAATCCAGTCCGAAATCCCGTCCGAAATCCCGTCTGAAATCCTGTCCGAAATCCCGTCCGAAATCCCGTACGAAATCCTGTACGAAATCCCATACAAAATCCCATACGAAATCCCGTACGAAATCGAAATCCCGTACGAAATCCCGTAGGAAATCGAAATCCCGTCGGAAATCCCGTCAGAAATCCCGTACGAAATAGAAATCCCTTACAAAATCCCGTACGAAATCGAAATCCCGTACGAAATTCCATAGGAAATCGAAATCCCATACGAAATCCCGTCCGAAATCCTGTCTGAAATCCCGTCCGAAATCCCGTACGAAATCCCGTCCGAAATCCCGTCCGAAATCCAGTCCAAAATCCCGTACGAAATCCCATACAAAATCTTGTACGAAATCCAGTCCGAAATCTCATCCGAAATCCTGTCCGAAATCCCGTCCGAAATCCCGTCCAAAATCCTGTACGACATCCCGTACGAAATCCTGTACGAAATCCAGTCCGACATCCCGTCCGAAATCCCGTCCAAAATCCTGTACGAAATCCCATACGAAATCCTGTACGAAATCCCGTCCGAAATCCCGTCCAAAATCCTGTACGAAATCCCGTACGAAATCCTGTACGAAATCCAGTCCGAAATCCCATCCGAAATCCCGTCCGAAATCCCGTACGACATCCCGTACGAAATCCTGTACGAAATCCCGTACGAAATCGAAATCCCGTATGAAATCGAAATCCCGTACAAAATCCCGTACGAAATCCCGTACGAAATCGAAATCCCGTACGAAATCCCATACGAAATCCCTTCCGGAATCTAAATCCCGTCCAAAATCTAAATCACGTCCGAAATCCCGTCCAAAAACCAGTCCGAAATCCCTTCCGAAATCCCGTACGAAATCCTGTACGAAATCCAGTCCGAAATCCTGTACAAAATCGAAATCCCATACGATATCCCGGACGAAATCGAAATTTCGTACGAAATCGAAATCCCGTACGAAATCCCGTACGAAATCCCGTACGAAATCCCATCCGAAATCCCGTCCGAAATCCAGTCCGAAATCCAGTCCGAAATCCCGTACGAAATCCAGTACGAAATCCCGTAAGAAATCCCGTACGAAATCCCGTCCGAAATCCCGTCCGAAATCCTGTACGAAATCCCGTACGAAATCCCGTACGAAATCCCGTCCGAAATCCCGTCTGAAATCCCGTCCGAAATCCCGTACGAAATCCCGTCCGAAATCCCGTCCGAAATCCAGTCCGAAATCCCGTACGAAATCCCATACAAAATCCAGTTCGAAATCCAGTCCGAAATCTCATCCGAAATCCCGTCCGAAATCCCGTCCGAAATCCCGTCCAAAATCCTGTACGACATCCCGTACGAAATCCTGTACGAAATCCAGTCCGAAATCCCATCCGAAATCCCGTCCGAAATCCCGTCCGAAATCCCGTCCGAAATCCCGTCCAAAATCCTGTACGACATCCCGTACGAAATCCTGTACGAAATCCAGTCCGAAATCCCGTCCGAAATCCCGTCCAAAATCCTGTACGAAATCCCGTACGAAATCCTGTACGAAATCCAGTCCGAAATCCCATCCGAAATCCCGTCCGAAATCCCGTCCGAAATCCCGTCCGAAATCCCGTCCAAAATCCTGTACGACATCCCGTACGAAATCCTGTACGAAATCCAGTCCGAAATCCCGTCCGAAATCCCGTCCAAAATCCTGTACGAAATCCCGTACGAAATCCTGTACGAAATCCAGTCCGAAATCCCATCCGAAATCCCGTCCGAAATCCCGTACGACATCCCGTACGAAATCCCGTACGAAATCGAAATCCCGTATAAAATCGAAATCCCGTACGAAATCCCGTACGAAATCCCGTACGAAATCGAAATCCCGTACGAAATCCCATACGAAATCCCTTCCGAAATCTAAATCCCGTCCAAAATCTAAATCACGTCCGAAATCCCGTCCAAAAACCAGTCCGAAATCCCTTCCGAAATCCCGTACGAAATCCTGTACGAAATCCAGTCCGAAATCCTGTACAAAATCGAAATCCCATACGATATCCCGGACGAAATCGAAATTTCGTACGAAATCAAAATCCCGTACGAAATCCCGTACGAAATCCCGTACGAAATCCCATCCGAAATCCCGTCCGAAATCGCGTCCGAAATCCAGTCCGAAATCCCGTACGAAATCCAGTACGAAATCCCGTAAGAAATCCCGTACGAAATCCCGTCCGAAATCCCGTCCGAAATCCTGTACGAAATCCCGTACGAAATCCCGTACGAAATCCCATACGAAATCCCGTCCGAAATCCTGTCTGAAATCCCGTCCGAAATCCCATACGAAATCCCGTCCGAAATCCCGTCCGAAATCCAGTCCGAAATCCCGTCAAAAATCCTGTACGACATCCCGTACGAAATCCTGTACGAAATCCAGTCCGAAATCCCATCCGAAATCCCGTCCGAAATCCCGTCCGAAATCCCGTCCAAAATCCCGTACGACATCCCGTACGAAATCCTGTACGAAATCCCGTACGAAATCGAAATCCCGTATGAAATTGAAATCCCGTATGAAATTGAAATCCCATACGAAATCCCGTCCGAAATCCCGTCCGAAATCCCGTCCGAAATCCCGTCTGAAATCCTGTCCGAAATCCCGTCCGAAATCGCGTACGAAATCCTGTACGAAATCCCATACAAAATCCCATACGAAATCCTGTACGAAATCGAAATCCCGTACGAAATCCCGTAGGAAATCCCGTACGAAATCCCATACGAAATCCCGTCCGAAATCTCATCCGAAATCCCGTCCGAAATCCCGTCCGAAATCCCGTCCAAAATCATGTATGACATCCCGTACGAAATCCTGTACGAAATCCAGTCCGAAATCCCATCCGAAATCCCGTCCGAAATCCCGTCCGAAATCCCGTCCAAAATCCCGTACGACATCCCGTACGAAATCCTGTACGAAATCCCGTACGAAATCGAAATCCCGTATGAAATTGAAATCCCGTACGAAATCCCGTCTGAAATCCTGTCCGAAATCCAGTCCGAAATCCCGTCCGAAATCCCGTCTGAAATCCTGTCCGAAATCCCGTCCGAAATCCCGTACGAAATCCTGTACGAAATCCCATACAAAATCCCATACGAAATCCCGTACGAAATCGAAATCCCGTACGAAATCCCGTAGGAAATCGAAATCCCGTCAGAAATCCCGTCAGAAATCCCGTACGAAATAGAAATCCCTTACAAAATCCCATACGAAATCGAAATCCCGTACGAAATTCCATAGGAAATCGAAATCCCATACGAAATCCCGTCTGAAATCCCGTCTGAAATCCCGTCCGAAATCCCGTACGAAATCCCGTCCGAAATCCCGTCCGAAATCCAGTCCAAAATCCCGTACGAAATCCCATACAAAATCCTGTACGAAATCCAGTCCGAAATCTCATCCGAAATCCTGTCCGAAATCCCGTCCGAAATCCCGTCCGAAATCCCGTACGAAATCCCATACGAAATCCAGTACGAAATCCCGTACGAAATCCCATACGAAATCCCGTCCGAAATCCCGTCTGAAATCCCGTCCGAAATCCCGTACGAAATCCCGTCCGAAATCCCGTCCGAAATCCAGTCCAAAATCCCGTACGAAATCCCATACAAAATCCTGTACGAAATCCAGTCCGAAATCTCATCCGAAATCCCGTCCGAAATCCCGTCCGAAATCCCGTCCAAAATCCTGTACGACATCCCGTACGAAATCCTGTACGAAATCCAGTCCGAAATCCCGTCCGAAATCCCGTCCAAAATCCTGTACAAAATCCCGTACGAAATCCTGTACGAAATCCAGTCCGAAATCCCATCCGAAATCCCGTCCGAAATCCCGTACGACATCCCGTACGAAATCCTGTACGAAATCCCGTACGAAATCGAAATCCCGTATGAAATCGAAATCCCGTACGAAATCCCGTACGAAATCCCGTACGAAATCGAAATCCCGTACGAAATCCCATACGAAATCCCTTCCGAAATCTAAATCCCGTCCAAAATCTAAATCATGTCCGAAATCCCGTCCAAAAACCAGTCCGAAATCCCTTCCGAAATCCCGTACGAAATCCTGTATGAAATCCAGTCCGAAATCCCCTACAAAATCGTAATCCCGTACGAAATCCCGTACGAAATCGAAATCCCGTATGAAATCGAAATCCCGTTTGAAATCCCGTACGAAATCCCATATGAAATCGAAATCCCGTACGAAATCGCATACGAAATCCCTTCTGAAATCTAAATCCCGTCCGATATCTAAATCACGTCCGAAATCCCGTCCAAAAACCAGTCCGAAATCCCTTCCGAAATCCCGTACGAAATCCTGTACGAAATCCAGTCCGAAATCCCCTACAAAATCGTAATCCCGTACGATATCCCGTACGAAATCGAAATCCCGTATGAAATCGAAATCCCGTTTGAAATCCCGTACGAAATCCCATATGAAATCGAAATCCCGTACGAAATCGCATACGAAATCCCTTCTGAAATCTAAATCCCGTCCGATATCTAAATCCCGTCTGAAATCCCGTCCAAAAACCAGTCCGAAATCCCTTCCGAAATCCCGTACGAAATCCTGTACGAAATCCAGTCCGAAATCCTGTACAAAATCGAAATCCCGTACGATATCCCGGACGAAATCGAAATTTCGAACGAAATCGAAATCCCGTACGAAATCCCGTACGAAATCCCGTACGAAATCCCATCCGAAATCCCGTCCAAAATCGCGTCCGAAATCCAGTCCGAAATCCCGTACGAAATCCAGTACGAAATCCCGTAAGAAATCCCGTACGAAATCCTGTCCGAAATTCCGTCCGAAATCCTGTACGAAATCCCGTACGAAATCCCGTACGAAATCCCATACAAAATCCCGTCCGAAATCCCGTCTGAAATCCCGTCCGAAATCCCGTCCGAAATCCCTTCCGAAATCCCGTCCAAAATCCTGTACGACATCCCGTACGAAATCCTGTACGAAATCCAGTCCGAAATCCCATCCGAAATCCCGTCCGAAATCCCGTCCGAAATCCCGTCCGAAATCCCGTCCAAAATCCCGTACGACATCCCATACGAAATCCTGTACGAAATCCCGTACGAAATCGAAATCCCGTATGAAATTGAAATCCCGTACGAAATCCCGTCTGAAATCCCGTCCGAAATCCAGTCCGAAATCCCGTCCGAAATCCCGTCTGAAATCCTGTCCGAAATCCCGTCCGAAATCCCGTACGAAATCCTGTACGAAATCCCATACAAAATCCCATACGAAATCCCGTACGAAATCGAAATCCCGTACGAAATCCCGTAGGAAATCGAAATCCCGTCGGAAATCCCGTCAGAAATCACGTACGAAATAGAAATCCCTTACAAAATCCCGTACGAAATCGAAATCCCGTACGAAATTCCATAGGAAATCGAAATCCCATACGAAATCCCGTCCGAAATCCCGTACGAAATCCCGTCCGAAATCCCGTCCGAAATCCAGTCCAAAATCCCGTACGAAATCCCATACAAAATCTCGTACGAAATCCAGTCCGAAATCTCATCCGAAATCCTGTCCGAAATCCCGTCCAAAATCCTGTACGACATCCCGTACGAAATCCTGTACGAAATCCAGTCCGACATCCCGTCCGAAATCCCGTCCAAAATCCTGTACGAAATCCCGTACGAAATCCTGTACGAAATCCCGTCCGAAATCCCGTCCAAAATCCTGTACGAAATCCCGTACGAAATCCTGTACGAAATCCAGTCCGAAATCCCATCCGAAATCCCGTCCGAAATCCCGTACGACATCCCGTACGAAATCCTGTACGAAATCCCGTACGAAATCGAAATCCCGTATGAAATCGAAATCCCGTACGAAATCCCGTACGAAATCCCGTACGAAATCGAAATCCCGTACGAAATCCCATACGAAATCCCTTCCGGAATCTAAATCCCGTCCAAAATCTAAATCACGTCCGAAATCCCGTCCAAAAACCAGTCCGAAATCCCTTCCGAAATCCCGTACGAAATCCTGTACGAAATCCAGTCCGAAATCCTGTACAAAATCGAAATCCCATACGATATCCCGGACGAAATCGAAATTTCGTACGAAATCGAAATCCCGTACGAAATCCCGTACGAAATCCCATCCGAAATCCCGTCCGAAATCCAGTCCGAAATCCAGTCCGAAATCCCGTACGAAATCCAGTACGAAATCCCGTAAGAAATCCCGTACGAAATCCCGTCCGAAATCCCGTCCGAAATCCTGTACGAAATCCCGTACGAAATCCCGTACGAAATCCCGTACGAAATCCCGTCCGAAATCCCGTCTGAAATCCCGTCCGAAATCCCGTACGAAATCCCGTCCGAAATCCCGTCCGAAATCCAGTCCGAAATCCCGTACGAAATCCCATACAAAATCCAGTTCGAAATCCAGTCCGAAATCTCATCCGAAATCCCGTCCGAAATCCCGTCCGAAATCCCGTCCAAAATCCTGTACGACATCCCGTACGAAATCCTGTACGAAATCCAGTCCGAAATCCCATCCGAAATCCCGTCCGAAATCCCGTCCGAAATCCCGTCCGAAATCCCGTCCAAAATCCTGTACGACATCCCGTACGAAATCCTGTACGAAATCCAGTCCGAAATCCCGTCCGAAATCCCGTCCAAAATCCTGTACGAAATCCCGTACGAAATCCTGTACGAAATCCAGTCCGAAATCCCATCCGAAATCCCGTCCGAAATCCCGTACGACATCCCGTACGAAATCCTGTACGAAATCCCGTACGAAATCAAAATCCCGTATGAAATCGAAATCCCGTACGAAATCCCGTACGAAATCCCGTACGAAATCGAAATCCCGTACGAAATCCCATACGAAATCCCTTCCGAAATCTAAATCCCGTCCAAAATCTAAATCACGTCCGAAATCCCGTCCAAAAACCAGTCCGAAATCCCTTCCGAAATCCCGTACGAAATCCTGTACGAAATCCAGTCCGAAATCCTGTACAAAATCGAAATCCCATACGATATCCCGGACGAAATCGAAATTTCGTACGAAATCGAAATCCCGTACGAAATCCCGTACGAAATCCCGTACGAAATCCCATCCGAAATCCCGTCCGAAATCGCGTCCGAAATCCAGTCCGAAATCCCGTACGAAATCCAGTACGAAATCCCGTAAGAAATCCCGTACGAAATCCCGTCCGAAATCCCGTCCGAAATCCTGTACGAAATCCCGTACGAAATCCCGTACGAAATCCCATACGAAATCCCGTCCGAAATCCTGTCTGAAATCCCGTCCGAAATCCAGTCCAAAATCCCGTACGAAATCCCATACAAAATCTTGTACGAAATCCAGTCAGAAATCTCATCCGAAATCCTGTCCGAAATCCCGTCCGAAATCCCGTCCAAAATCCTGTACGACATCCCGTACGAAATCCTGTACGAAATCCAGTCCGACATCCCGTCCGAAATCCCGTCCAAAATCCTGTACGAAATCCCGTACGAAATCCTGTACGAAATCCCGTCCGAAATCCCGTCCAAAATCCTGTACGAAATCCCGTACGAAATCCTGTACGAAATCCAGTCCGAAATCCCATCCGAAATCCCGTCCGAAATCCCGTACGACATCCCGTACGAAATCCTGTACGAAATCCCGTACGAAATCGAAATCCCGTATGAAATCGAAATCCCGTACGAAATCCCGTACGAAATCCCGTACGAAATCGAAATCCCGTACGAAATCCCATACGAAATCCCTTCCGGAATCTAAATCCCGTCCAAAATCTAAATCACGTCCGAAATCCCGTCCAAAAACCAGTCCGAAATCCCTTCCGAAATCCCGTACGAAATCCTGTACGAAATCCAGTCCGAAATCCTGTACAAAATCGAAATCCCATACGATATCCCGGACGAAATCGAAATTTCGTACGAAATCGAAATCCCGTACGAAATCCCGTACGAAATCCCGTACGAAATCCCATCCGAAATCCCGTCCGAAATCCAGTCCGAAATCCAGTCCGAAATCCCGTACGAAATCCAGTACGAAATCCCGTAAGAAATCCCGTACGAAATCCCGTCCGAAATCCCGTCCGAAATCCTGTACGAAATCCCGTACGAAATCCCGTACGAAATCCCGTACGAAATCCCGTCCGAAATCCCATCTGAAATCCCGTCCGAAATCCCGTACGAAATCCCGTCCGAAATCCCGTCCGAAATCCAGTCCGAAATCCCGTACGAAATCCCATACAAAATCCAGTTCGAAATCCAGTCCGAAATCTCATCCGAAATCCCGTCCGAAATCCCGTCCGAAATCCCGTCCAAAATCCTGTACGACATCCCGTACGAAATCCTGTACGAAATCCAGTCCGAAATCCCATCCGAAATCCCGTCCGAAATCCCGTCCGAAATCCCGTCCGAAATCCCGTCCAAAATCCTGTACGACATCCCGTACGAAATCCTGTACGAAATCCAGTCCGAAATCCCGTCCGAAATCCCGTCCAAAATCCTGTACGAAATCCCGTACGAAATCCTGTACGAAATCCAGTCCGAAATCCCATCCGAAATCCCGTCCGAAATCCCGTACGACATCCCGTACGAAATCCTGTACGAAATCCCGTACGAAATCGAAATCCCGTATGAAATCGAAATCCCGTACGAAATCCCGTACGAAATCCCGTACGAAATCGAAATCCCGTACGAAATCCCATACGAAATCCCTTCCGAAATCTAAATCCCGTCCAAAATCTAAATCACGTCCGAAATCCCGTCCAAAAACCAGTCCGAAATCCCTTCCGAAATCCCGTACGAAATCCTGTACGAAATCCAGTCCGAAATCCTGTACAAAATCGAAATCCCATACGATATCCCGGACGAAATCGAAATTTCGTACGAAATCGAAATCCCGTACGAAATCCCGTACGAAATCCCGTACGAAATCCCATCCGAAATCCCGTCCGAAATCGCGTCCGAAATCCAGTCCGAAATCCCGTACGAAATCCAGTACGAAATCCCGTAAGAAATCCCGTACGAAATCCCGTCCGAAATCCCGTCCGAAATCCTGTACGAAATCCCGTACGAAATCCCGTACGAAATCCCATACGAAATCCCGTCCGAAATCCTGTCTGAAATCCCGTCCGAAATCCCATACGAAATCCCGTCCGAAATCCCGTACGAAATCCCATACAAAATCCAGTTCGAAATCCAGTCCAAAATCTCATCTGAAATCCCGTCCGAAATCCCGTCCGAAATCCCGTCAAAAATCCTGTACGACATCCCGTACGAAATCCTGTACGAAATCCCGTACGAAATCGAAATCCCGTATGAAATTGAAATCCCGTATGAAATTGAAATCCCATACGAAATCCCGTCCGAAATCCCGTCCGAAATCCCGTCCGAAATCCCGTCTGAAATCCTGTCCAAAATCCCGTCCGAAATCGCGTACGAAATCCTGTACGAAATCCCATACAAAATCCCATACGAAATCCTGTACGAAATCGAAATCCCGTACGAAATCCCGTAGGAAATCAAAATCCCGTCGGTAATCCCGTCAGAAATCCCGTACGAAATAGAAATCCCTACAAAATCCCGTACTAAATCGAAATCCCGTACGAAATCCCGTAGGAAATCAAAATCCCGTCGGAAATCCCGTCAGAAATCCCGTACGAAATAGAAATCCCTACAAAATCCCGTACTAAATCGAAATCCCGTACGAAATCCTGTACGAAATCCAGTCCGAAATCTCATCCGAAATCCCGTCCGAAATCCCGTCCGAAATCCCGTCCAAAATCCTGTACGACATCCCGTACGAAATCCCGTTCGAAATCCCGTCCGAAATCCCGTCCGAAATCCCGTCCGAAATCCCGTACGAAATCCAGTCCGAAATCCCGTACGAAATCCAGTACGAAATCCCGTAAGAAATCCCGTACGAAATCCCGTCCGAAATCCCGTCCGAAATCCTGTACGAAATCCCGTACGAAATCCCGTACGAAATCCCATACGAAATCCCGTCCGAAATCCCGTCTGAAATCCCGTCCGAAATCCCATACGAAATCCCGTCCGAAATCCCGTCCGAAATCCAGTCCGAAATCCCGTACGAAATCCCATACAAAATCCAGTTCGAAATCCAGTCCAAAATCTCATCCGAAATCCCGTCCGAAATCCCGTCCGAAATCCCGTCCAAAATCCTGTACGACATCCCGTACGAAATCCTGTACGAAATCCAGTCCGAAATCCCATCCGAAATCCCGTCCGAAATCCCGTCCGAAATCTCATCCGAAATCCCGTCCAAAATCCCGTACGACATCCCGTACGAAATCCTGTACGAAATCCCGTACGAAATCGAAATCCCGTATGAAATTGAAATCCCGTACGAAATCCCGTCCGAAATCCCGTCCGAAATCCCGTCCGAAATCCCGTCTGAAATCCTGTCCGAAATCCCGTCCGAAATCCCGTACGAAATCCTGTACGAAATCCCATACAAAATCCCATACGAAATCCCGTACGAAATCGAAATCCCGTACGAAATCCCGTAGGAAATCAAAATCCCGTCGGAAATCCCGTCAGAAATCCCGTACGAAATAGAAATCCCTACAAAATCCCGTACTAAATCGAAATCCCGTACGAAATCCCGTAGGAAATCGAAATCCCATACGAAATCCCGTACGAAATCCCGTCTGAAATCGAAATCCCGTCCGAAATCCTGTACAAAATCGAAATCCCTTACAAAATCCCGTTCGACATTCCGTACGAAATAGAAATCCCGTACGAAATCCCGTACGAAATCGAAATCCCGTTCGAAATCCTGTACGAAATCGAAATCCCGTACGAAATCCCGTCCGAAATCGAAATCCCGTCCGAAATCCCGTTCGAAATCCCGTCCGAAATCCCGTCCGAAATCCCGTCCGAAATCCCGTACGAAATCCAGTACGAAATCCCGTACGAAATCCCATACGAAATCCCGTCCGAAATCCCGTCTGAAATCCCGTCCGAAATCCCGTACGAAATCCCGTCCGAAATCCCGTCCGAAATCCAGTCCAAAATCCCGTACGAAATCCCATACAAAATCCTGTACGAAATCCCTTCCGAAATCTAAATCCCGTCCAAAATCTAAATCACGTCCGAAATCCCGTCCAAAAACCAGTCCGAAATCCCTTCCGAAATCCCGTACGAAATCCTGTACGAAATCCAGTCCGAAATCCTGTACAAAATCGAAATCCCATACGATATCCCGGACGAAATCGAAATTTCGTACGAAATCGAAATCCCGTACGAAATCCCGTACGAAATCCCATCCGAAATCCCGTCCGAAATCGCGTCCGAAATCCAGTCCGAAATCCCGTACGAAATCCAGTACGAAATCCCGTAAGAAATCCCGTCCGAAATCCCGTCCGAAATCCCGTCCGAAATCCTGTACGAAATCCCGTACGAAATCCCGTACGAAATCCCATACGAAATCCCGTCCGAAATCCCGTCTGAAATCCCGTCCGAAATCCAGTCCAAAATCCCGTACGAAATCCCATACGAAATCCCATCCGAAATCCCGTCCGAAATCCCGTCCGAAATCCCGTCCGAAATCCCGTCCAAAATCCTGTACGACATCCCGTACGAAATCCTGTACGAAATCCAGTCCGAAATCCCGTCCGAAATCCCGTCCAAAATCCTGTACGAAATCCCGTACGAAATCCTGTACGAAATCCAGTCCGAAATCCCATCCGAAATCCCGTCCGAAATCCCGTACGACATCCCGTACGAAATCCTGTACGAAATCCCGTACGAAATCGAAATCCCGTATGAAATCGAAATCCCGTACGAAATCCCGTACGAAATCCCGTACGAAATCGAAATCCCGTACGAAATCCCATACGAAATCCCTTCCGAAATCTAAATCCCGTCCAAAATCTAAATCACGTCCGAAATCCCGTCCAAAAACCAGTCCGAAATCCCTTCCGAAATCCCGTACGAAATCCTGTACGAAATCCAGTCCGAAATCCTGTACAAAATCGAAATCCCATACGATATCCCGGACGAAATCGAAATTTCGTACGAAATCGAAATCCCGTACGAAATCCCGTACGAAATCCCGTACGAAATCCCATCCGAAATCCCGTCCGAAATCGCGTCCGAAATCCAGTCCGAAATCCCGTACGAAATCCAGTACGAAATCCCGTAAGAAATCCCGTACGAAATCCCGTCCGAAATCCCGTCCGAAATCCTGTACGAAATCCCGTACGAAATCCCGTACGAAATCCCATACGAAATCCCGTCCGAAATCCTGTCTGAAATCCCGTCCGAAATCCAGTCCAAAATCCCGTACGAAATCCCATACAAAATCTTGTACGAAATCCAGTCCGAAATCTCATCCGAAATCCTGTCCGAAATCCCGTCCGAAATCCCGTCCAAAATCCTGTACGACATCCCGTACGAAATCCTGTACGAAATCCAGTCCGACATCCCGTCCGAAATCCCGTCCAAAATCCTGTACGAAATCCCGTACGAAATCCTGTACGAAATCCCGTCCGAAATCCCGTCCAAAATCCTGTACGAAATCCCGTACGAAATCCTGTACGAAATCCAGTCCGAAATCCCATCCGAAATCCCGTCCGAAATCCCGTACGACATCCCGTACGAAATCCTGTACGAAATCCCGTACGAAATCGAAATCCCGTATGAAATCGAAATCCCGTACGAAATCCCGTACGAAATCCCGTACGAAATCGAAATCCCGTACGAAATCCCATACGAAATCCCTTCCGGAATCTAAATCCCGTCCAAAATCTAAATCACGTCCAAAATCCCGTCCAAAAACCAGTCCGAAATCCCTTCCGAAATCCCGTACGAAATCCTGTACGAAATCCAGTCCGAAATCCTGTACAAAATCGAAATCCCATACGATATCCCGGACGAAATCGAAATTTCGTACGAAATCGAAATCCCGTACGAAATCCCGTACGAAATCCCGTACGAAATCCCATCCGAAATCCCGTCCGAAATCCAGTCCGAAATCCAGTCCGAAATCCCGTACGAAATCCAGTACGAAATCCCGTAAGAAATCCCGTACGAAATCCCGTCCGAAATCCCGTCCGAAATCCTGTACGAAATCCCGTACGAAATCCCGTACGAAATCCCGTACGAAATCCCGTCCGAAATCCCGTCTGAAATCCCGTCCGAAATCCCGTACGAAATCCCGTCCGAAATCCCGTCCGAAATCCAGTCCGAAATCCCGTACGAAATCCCATACAAAATCCAGTTCGAAATCCAGTCCGAAATCTCATCCGAAATCCCGTCCGAAATCCCGTCCGAAATCCCGTCCAAAATCCTGTACGACATCCCGTACGAAATCCTGTACGAAATCCAGTCCGAAATCCCATCCGAAATCCCGTCCGAAATCCCGTCCGAAATCCCGTCCGAAATCCCGTCCAAAATCCTGTACGACATCCCGTACGAAATCCTGTACGAAATCCAGTCCGAAATCCCATCCGAAATCCCGTCCGAAATCCCGTACGACATCCCGTACGAAATCCTGTACGAAATCCCGTACGAAATCGAAATCCCGTATGAAATCGAAATCCCGTACGAAATCCCGTACGAAATCCCGTACGAAATCGAAATCCCGTACGAAATCCCATACGAAATCCCTTCCGAAATCTAAATCCCGTCCAAAATCTAAATCACGTCCGAAATCCCGTCCAAAAACCAGTCCGAAATCCCTTCCGAAATCCCGTACGAAATCCTGTACGAAATCCAGTCCGAAATCCTGTACAAAATCGAAATCCCATACGATATCCCGGACGAAATCGAAATTTCGTACGAAATCGAAATCCCGTACGAAATCCCGTACGAAATCCCGTACGAAATCCCATCCGAAATCCCGTCCGAAATCGCGTCCGAAATCCAGTCCGAAATCCCGTACGAAATCCAGTACGAAATCCCGTAAGAAATCCCGTACGAAATCCCGTCCGAAATCCCGTCCGAAATCCTGTACGAAATCCCGTACGAAATCCCGTACGAAATCCCATACGAAATCCCGTCCGAAATCCTGTCTGAAATCCCGTCCGAAATCCAGTCCAAAATCCCGTACGAAATCCCATACAAAATCTTGTACGAAATCCAGTCCGAAATCTCATCCGAAATCCTGTCCGAAATCCCGTCCGAAATCCCGTCCAAAATCCTGTACGACATCCCGTACGAAATCCTGTACGAAATCCAGTCCGACATCCCGTCCGAAATCCCGTCCAAAATCCTGTACAAAATCCCGTACGAAATCCTGTACGAAATCCCGTCCGAAATCCCGTCCAAAATCCTGTACGAAATCCCGTACGAAATCCTGTACGAAATCCAGTCCGAAATCCCATCCGAAATCCCGTCCGAAATCCCGTACGACATCCCGTACGAAATCCTGTACGAAATCCCGTACGAAATCGAAATCCCGTATGAAATCGAAATCCCGTACGAAATCCCGTACGAAATCCCGTACGAAATCGAAATCCCGTACGAAATCCCATACGAAATCCCTTCCGGAATCTAAATCCCGTCCAAAATCTAAATCACGTCCAAAATCCCGTCCAAAAACCAGTCCGAAATCCCTTCCGAAATCCCGTACGAAATCCTGTACGAAATCCAGTCCGAAATCCTGTACAAAATCGAAATCCCATACGATATCCCGGACGAAATCGAAATTTCGTACGAAATCGAAATCCCGTACGAAATCCCGTACGAAATCCCGTACGAAATCCCATCCGAAATCCCGTCCGAAATCCAGTCCGAAATCCAGTCCGAAATCCCGTACGAAATCCAGTACGAAATCCCGTAAGAAATCCCGTACGAAATCCCGTCCGAAATCCCGTCCGAAATCCTGTACGAAATCCCGTACGAAATCCCGTACGAAATCCCGTACGAAATCCCGTCCGAAATCCCGTCTGAAATCCCGTCCGAAATCCCGTACGAAATCCCGTCCGAAATCCCGTCCGAAATCCAGTCCGAAATCCCGTACGAAATCCCATACAAAATCCAGTTCGAAATCCAGTCCAAAATCTCATCCGAAATCCCGTCCGAAATCCAGTCCGAAATCCCGTACGAAATCCAGTACGAAATCCCGTAAGAAATCCCGTACGAAATCCCGTCCGAAATCCCGTCCGAAATCCTGTACGAAATCCCGTACGAAATCCCGTACGAAATCCCGTCCGAAATCCCGTCTGAAATCCCGTCCGAAATCCCGTTCGAAATCCCGTCCGAAATCCCGTCCGAAATCCAGTCCGAAATCCCGTACGAAATCCCATACAAAATCCAGTTCGAAATCCAGTCCGAAATCTCATCCGAAATCCCGTCCGAAATCCCGTCCGAAATCCCGTCCAAAATCCTGTACGACATCCCGTACGAAATCCTGTACGAAATCCAGTCCGAAATCCCATCCGAAATCCCGTCCGAAATCCCGTCCGAAATCCCGTCCGAAATCCCGTCCAAAATCCTGTACGACATCCCGTACGAAATCCTGTACGAAATCCAGTCCGAAATCCCATCCGAAATCCCGTCCGAAATCCCGTACGACATCCCGTACGAAATCCTGTACGAAATCCCGTACGAAATCGAAATCCCGTATGAAATCGAAATCCCGTACGAAATCCCGTACGAAATCCCGTACGAAATCGAAATCCCGTACGAAATCCCATACGAAATCCCTTCCGAAATCTAAATCCCGTCCAAAATCTAAATCACGTCCGAAATCCCGTCCAAAAACCAGTCCGAAATCCCTTCCGAAATCCCGTTCGAAATCCTGTACGAAATCCAGTCCGAAATCCTGTACAAAATCGAAATCCCATACGATATCCCGGACGAAATCGAAATTTCGTACGAAATCGAAATCCCGTACGAAATCCCGTACGAAATCCCGTACGAAATCCCATCCGAAATCCCGTCCGAAATCGCGTCCGAAATCCAGTCCGAAATCCCGTACGAAATCCAGTACGAAATCCCGTAAGAAATCCCGTACGAAATCCCGTCCGAAATCCCGTCCGAAATCCTGTACGAAATCCCGTACGAAATACCGTACGAAATCCCATACGAAATCCCGTCCGAAATCCTGTCTGAAATCCCGTCCGAAATCCCATACGAAATCCCGTCCGAAATCCCGTACGAAATCCCATACAAAATCCAGTTCGAAATCCAGTCCAAAATCTCATCTGAAATCCCGTCCGAAATCCCGTCCGAAATCCCGTCCGAAATCCCGTCAAAAATCCTGTACGACATCCCGTACGAAATCCTGTACGAAATCCAGTCCGAAATCCCATCCGAAATCCCGTCCGAAATCCCGTCCGAAATCCCGTCCAAAATCCCGTACGACATCCCGTACGAAATCCTGTACGAAATCCCATACGAAATCGAAATCCCGTATGAAATTGAAATCCCATACGAAATCCCGTCCGAAATCCCGTCCGAAATCCCGTCCGAAATCCCGTCTGAAATCCTGTCCGAAATCCCGTCCGAAATCGCGTACGAAATCCTGTACGAAATCCCATACAAAATCCCATACGAAATCCTGTACGAAATCGAAATCCCGTACGAAATCCCGTAGGAAATCAAAATCCCGTCGGAAATCCCGTCAGAAATCCCGTACGAAATAGAAATCCCTACAAAATCCCGTACTAAATCGAAATCCCGTACGAAATCCTGTACGAAATCCAGTCCGAAATCTCATCCGAAATCCCGTCCGAAATCCCGTCCGAAATCCCGTCCAAAATCCTGTACGACATCCCGTACGAAATCCCGTTCGAAATCCCGTCCGAAATCCCGTCCGAAATCCCGTCCGAAATCCCGTACGAAATCCAGTCCGAAATCCCGTACGAAATCCAGTACGAAATCCCGTAAGAAATCCCGTACGAAATCCCGTCCGAAATCCCGTCCGAAATCCTGTACGAAATCCCGTACGAAATCCCGTACGAAATCCCATACGAAATCCTGTCCGAAATCCCGTCTGAAATCCCGTCCGAAATCCCATACGAAATCCCGTCCGAAATCCCGTCCGAAATCCAGTCCGAAATCCCGTACGAAATCCCATACAAAATCCAGTTCGAAATCCAGTCCAAAATCTCATCCGAAATCCCATCCGAAATCCCGTCCGAAATCCCGTCCAAAATCCTGTACGACATCCCGTACGAAATCCTGTACGAAATCCAGTCCGAAATCCCATCCGAAATCCCGTCCGAAATCCCGTCCGAAATCCCGTCCGAAATCCCGTCCAAAATCCCGTACGACATCCCGTACGAAATCCTGTACGAAATCCCGTACGAAATCGAAATCCCGTATGAAATTGAAATCCCGTACGAAATCCCGTCCGAAATCCCGTCCGAAATCCCGTCCGAAATCCCGTCTGAAATCCTGTCCGAAATCCCGTCCGAAATCCCGTACGAAATCCTGTACGAAATCCCATACAAAATCCCATACGAAATCCCGTACGAAATCGAAATCCCATACGAAATCCCGTAGGAAATCAAAATCCCGTCGGAAATCCCGTCAGAAATCCCGTACGAAATAGAAATCCCTACAAAATCCCGTACTAAATCGAAATCCCGTACGAAATCCCGTAGGAAATCGAAATCCCATACGAAATCCCGTACGAAATCCCGTCTGAAATCGAAATCCCGTCCGAAATCCTGTACAAAATCGAAATCCCTTACAAAATCCCGTTCGACATTCCGTACGAAATAGAAATCCCGTACGAAATCCCGTACGAAATCGAAATCCCGTTCGAAATCCTGTACGAAATCGAAATCCCGTACGAAATCCCGTCCGAAATCGAAATCCCGTCCGAAATCCCGTTCGAAATCCCGTCCGAAATCCCGTCCGAAATCCCGTCCGAAATCCCGTACAAAATCCAGTACGAAATCCCGTACGAAATCCCATACGAAATCCCGTCCGAAATCCCGTCTGAAATCCCGTCCGAAATCCCGTACGAAATCCCGTCCGAAATCCCGTCCGAAATCCAGTCCAAAATCCCGTACGAAATCCCATACAAAATCCTGTACGAAATCCCTTCCGAAATCTAAATCCCGTCCAAAATCTAAATCACGTCCGAAATCCCGTCCAAAAACCAGTCCGAAATCCCTTCCGAAATCCCGTACGAAATCCTGTACGAAATCCAGTCCGAAATCCTGTACAAAATCGAAATCCCATACGATATCCCGGACGAAATCGAAATTTCGTACGAAATCGAAATCCCGTACGAAATCCCGTACGAAATCCCGTACGAAATCCCATCCGAAATCCCGTCCGAAATCGCGTCCGAAATCCAGTCCGAAATCCCGTACGAAATCCAGTACGAAATCCCGTAAGAAATCCCGTCCGAAATCCCGTCCGAAATCCCGTCCGAAATCCCGTCCGAAATCCTGTACGAAATCCCGTACGAAATCCCGTACGAAATCCCATACGAAATCCCGTCCGAAATCCCGTCTGAAATCCCGTCCGAAATCCCATACGAAATCCCGTCCGAAATCCCGTCCGAAATCCAGTCCGAAATCCCGTACGAAATCCCATACAAAATCCAGTTCGAAATCCAGTCCGAAATCTCATCCGAAATCCCGTCCGAAATCCCGTCCGAAATCCCGTCCAAAATCCTGTACGACATCCCGTACGAAATCCTGTACGAAATCCAGTCCGAAATCCCATCCGAAATCCCGTCCGAAATCCCGTCCGAAATCCCGTCCAAAATCCCGTACGACATCCCGTACGAAATCCTGTACGAAATCCCGTACGAAATCGAAATCCCGTATGAAATTGAAATCCCGTACGAAATCCCATCCGAAATCCCGTCCGAAATCCCGTCCGAAATCCCGTCCGAAATCCCGTCTGAAATCCTGTCCGAAATCCCGTCCGAAATCCCGTACGAAATCCTGTACGAAATCCCATACAAAATCCCATACGAAATCCCGTACGAAATCGAAATCCCGTACGAAATCCCGTAGGAAATCAAAATCCCGTCGGAAATCCTGTCAGAAATCCCGTACGAAATAGAAATCCCTACAAAATCCCGTACTAAATCGAAATCCCGTACGAAATCCCGTAGGAAATCGAAATCCCATACGAAATCCCGTACGAAATCCCGTCTGAAATCGAAATCCCGTCCGAAATCCTGTACGAAATCGAAATCCCTTACAAAATCCCGTTCGACATCCCGTACGAAATAGAAATCCCGTACGAAATCCCGTACGAAATCGAAATTCCGTTCGAAATCCTGTACGAAATCGAAATCCCGTACGAAATCCCGTCCGAAATCGAAATCCCGTCCGAAATCCCGTTCGAAATCCCGTCCGAAATCCCGTCCGAAATCCCGTCCGAAATCCCGTACGAAATCCAGTACGAAATCCCGTACGAAATCCCATACGAAATCCCGTCCGAAATCCCGTCTGAAATCCCGTCCGAAATCCCGTACGAAATCCAGTCCGAAATCCCGTCCGAAATCCAGTCCAAAATCCCGTACGAAATCCCATACAAAATCCTGTACGAAATCCAGTCCGAAATCCCGTCCGAAATCCCGTCCAAAATCCTGTACGACATCCCGTACGAAATCCTGTACGAAATCCAGTCCGAAATCCCGTCCGAAATCCCGTCCAAAATCCTGTACGAAATCCCGTACGAAATCCTGTACGAAATCCAGTCCGAAATCCCATCCGAAATCCCGTCCGAAATCCCGTACGACATCCCGTACGAAATCCTGTACGAAATCCCGTACGAAATCGAAATCCCGTATGAAATCGAAATCCCGTACGAAATCCCGTACGAAATCCCGTACGAAATCGAAATCCCGTACGAAATCCCATACGAAATCCCTTCCGAAATCTAAATCCCGTCCAAAATCTAAATCACGTCCGAAATCCCGTCCAAAAACCAGTCCGAAATCCTTTCCAAAATCCCGTACGAAATCCTGTATGAAATCCAGTCCGAAATCCCCTACAAAATCGTAATCCCGTACGAAATCCCGTACGAAATCGAAATCCCGTATGAAATCGAAATCCCGTTTGAAATCCCGTACGAAATCCCGTATGAAATCGAAATCCCGTACGAAATCGCATACGAAATCCCTTCTGAAATCTAAATCCCGTCCGATATCTAAATCCCGTACGAAATCCCGTCCGAAATCCCGTCCGAAATCCTGTACGAAATCCCGTACGAAATCCCGTACGAAATCCCATACGAAATCCTGTACGAAATCCAGTCCGAAATCCCATCCGAAATCCCGTCCGAAATCCCGTACGACATCCCGTACGAAATCCTGTACGAAATCCCGTACGAAATCGAAATCCCGTATGAAATCGAAATCCCGTACGAAATCCCGTACGAAATCCCGTACGAAATCGAAATCCCGTACGAAATCCCATACGAAATCCCTTCCGAAATGTAAATCCCGTCCAAAATCTAAATCACGTCCGAAATCCCGTCCAAAAACCAGTCCGAAATCCTTTCCAAAATCCCGTACGAAATCCTGTATGAAATCCAGTCCGAAATCCCCTACAAAATCGTAATCCCGTACGAAATCCCGTACGAAATCGAAATCCCGTATGAAATCGAAATCCCGTTTGAAATCCCGTACGAAATCCCGTATGAAATCGAAATCCCGTACGAAATCGCATACGAAATCCCTTCTGAAATCTAAATCCCGTCCGATATCTAAATCCCGTACGAAATCCCGTCCGAAATCCCGTCCGAAATCCTGTACGAAATCCCGTACGAAATCCCGTACGAAATCCCATACGAAATCCCGTCCGAAATCCTGTCTGAAATCCCGTCCGAAATCCCATACGAAATCCCGTCCGAAATCCCGTACGAAATCCCATACAAAATCCAGTTCGAAATCCAGTCCAAAATCTCATCTGAAATCCCGTCCGAAATCCCGTCCGAAATCCCGTCAAAAATCCTGTACGACATCCCGTACGAAATCCTGTACGAAATTCAGTCCGAAATCCCATCCGAAATCCCGTCCGAAATCCCGTCCGAAATCCCGTCCAAAATCCCGTACGACATCCCGTACGAAATCCTGTACGAAATCCCGTACGAAATCGAAATCCCGTATGAAATTGAAATCCCGTATGAAATTGAAATCCCATACGAAATCCCGTCCGAAATCCCGTCCGAAATCCCGTCCGAAATCCCGTCTGAAATCCTGTCCGAAATCCCGTCCGAAATCGCGTACGAAATCCTGTACGAAATCCCATACAAAATCCCATACGAAATCCTGTACGAAATCGAAATCCCGTACGAAATCCCGTAGGAAATCAAAATCCCGTCGGAAATCCCGTCAGAAATCCCGTACGAAATAGAAATCCCTACAAAATCCCGTACTAAATCGAAATCCCGTACGAAATCCTGTACGAAATCCAGTCCGAAATCTCATCCGAAATCCCGTCCGAAATCCCGTCCAAAATCCTGTACGACATCCCGTACGAAATCCCGTTCGAAATCCCGTCCGAAATCCCGTCCGAAATCCCGTCCGAAATCCCGTACGAAATCCAGTCCGAAATCCCGTACGAAATCCAGTACGAAATTCCGTAAGAAATCCCGTACGAAATCCCGTCCGAAATCCCGTCCGAAATCCTGTACGAAATCCCGTACGAAATCCCGTACGAAATCCCATACGAAATCCCGTCCGAAATCCCGTCTGAAATCCCGTCCGAAATCCCATACGAAATCCCGTCCGAAATCCCGTCCGAAATCCAGTCCGAAATCCCGTACGAAATCCCATACAAAATCCAGTTCGAAATCCAGTCCAAAATCTCATCCGAAATCCCGTCCGAAATCCCGTCCGAAATCCCGTCCAAAATCCTGTACGACATCCCGTACGAAATCCTGTACGAAATCCAGTCTGAAATCCCATCCGAAATCCCGTCCGAAATCCCGTCCGAAATCCCGTCCGAAATCCCGTCCAAAATCCCGTACGACATCCCGTACGAAATCCTGTACGAAATCCCGTACGAAATCGAAATCCCGTATGAAATTGAAATCCCGTACGAAATCCCGTCCGAAATCCCGTCCGAAATCCCGTCCGAAATCCCGTCTGAAATCCTGTCCGAAATCCCGTCCGAAATCCCGTACGAAATCCTGTACGAAATCCCATACAAAATCCCATACGAAATCCCGTACGAAATCGAAATCCCGTACGAAATCCCGTAGGAAATCAAAATCCTGTCGGAAATCCCGTCAGAAATCCCGTACGAAATAGAAATCCCTACAAAATCCCGTACTAAATCGAAATCCCGTACGAAATCCCGTAGGAAATCGAAATCCCATACGAAATCCCGTACGAAATCCCGTCTGAAATCGAAATCCCGTCTGAAATCCTGTACAAAATCGAAATCCCTTACAAAATCCCGTTCGACATTCCGTACGAAATAGAAATCCCGTACGAAATCCAGTACGAAATCCCGTACGAAATCCCATACGAAATCCCGTCCGAAATCCCGTCTGAAATCCCGTCCGAAATCCCGTACGAAATCCAGTCCGAAATCCCGTCCGAAATCCAGTCCAAAATCCCGTACGAAATCCCATACAAAATCCTGTACGAAATCCAGTCCGAAATCCCGTCCGAAATCCCGTCCAAAATCCTGTACGACATCCCGTACGAAATCCTGTACGAAATCCAGTCCGAAATCCCGTCCGAAATCCCGTCCAAAATCCTGTACGAAATCCCGTACGAAATCCTGTACGAAATCCAGTCCGAAATCCCATCCGAAATCCCGTCCGAAATCCCGTACGACATCCCGTACGAAATCCTGTACGAAATCCCGTACGAAATCGAAATCCCGTATGAAATCGAAATCCCGTACGAAATCCCGTACGAAATCCCGTACGAAATCGAAATCCCGTACGAAATCCCATACGAAATCCCTTCCGAAATCTAAATCCCGTCCAAAATCTAAATCACGTCCGAAATCCCGTCCAAAAACCAGTCCGAAATCCTTTCCAAAATCCCGTACGAAATCCTGTATGAAATCCAGTCCGAAATCCCCTACAAAATCGTAATCCCGTACGAAATCCCGTACGAAATCGAAATCCCGTATGAAATCGAAATCCCGTTTGAAATCCCGTACGAAATCCCGTATGAAATCGAAATCCCGTACGAAATCGCATACGAAATCCCTTCTGAAATCTAAATCCCGTCCGATATCTAAATCCCGTACGAAATCCCGTCCGAAATCCCGTCCGAAATCCTGTACGAAATCCCGTACGAAATCCCGTACGAAATCCCATACGAAATCCTGTACGAAATCCAGTCCGAAATCCCATCCGAAATCCCGTCCGAAATCCCGTACGACATCCCGTACGAAATCCTGTACGAAATCCCGTACGAAATCGAAATCCCGTATGAAATCGAAATCCCGTACGAAATCCCGTACGAAATCCCGTACGAAATCGAAATCCCGTACGAAATCCCATACGAAATCCCTTCCGAAATGTAAATCCCGTCCAAAATCTAAATCACGTCCGAAATCCCGTCCAAAAACCAGTCCGAAATCCTTTCCAAAATCCCGTACGAAATCCTGTATGAAATCCAGTCCGAAATCCCCTACAAAATCGTAATCCCGTACGAAATCCCGTACGAAATCGAAATCCCGTATGAAATCGAAATCCCGTTTGAAATCCCGTACGAAATCCCGTATGAAATCGAAATCCCGTACGAAATCGCATACGAAATCCCTTCTGAAATCTAAATCCCGTCCGATATCTAAATCCCGTACGAAATCCCGTCCGAAATCCCGTCCGAAATCCTGTACGAAATCCCGTACGAAATCCCGTACGAAATCCCATACGAAATCCCGTCCGAAATCCTGTCTGAAATCCCGTCCGAAATCCCATACGAAATCCCGTCCGAAATCCCGTACGAAATCCCATACAAAATCCAGTTCGAAATCCAGTCCAAAATCTCATCTGAAATCCCGTCCGAAATCCCGTCCGAAATCCCGTCAAAAATCCTGTACGACATCCCGTACGAAATCCTGTACGAAATTCAGTCCGAAATCCCATCCGAAATCCCGTCCGAAATCCCGTCCGAAATCCCGTCCAAAATCCCGTACGACATCCCGTACGAAATCCTGTACGAAATCCCGTACGAAATCGAAATCCCGTATGAAATTGAAATCCCGTATGAAATTGAAATCCCATACGAAATCCCGTCCGAAATCCCGTCCGAAATCCCGTCCGAAATCCCGTCTGAAATCCTGTCCGAAATCCCGTCCGAAATCGCGTACGAAATCCTGTACGAAATCCCATACAAAATCCCATACGAAATCCTGTACGAAATCGAAATCCCGTACGAAATCCCGTAGGAAATCAAAATCCCGTCGGAAATCCCGTCAGAAATCCCGTACGAAATAGAAATCCCTACAAAATCCCGTACTAAATCGAAATCCCGTACGAAATCCTGTACGAAATCCAGTCCGAAATCTCATCCGAAATCCCGTCCGAAATCCCGTCCAAAATCCTGTACGACATCCCGTACGAAATCCCGTTCGAAATCCCGTCCGAAATCCCGTCCGAAATCCCGTCCGAAATCCCGTACGAAATCCAGTCCGAAATCCCGTACGAAATCCAGTACGAAATTCCGTAAGAAATCCCGTACGAAATCCCGTCCGAAATCCCGTCCGAAATCCTGTACGAAATCCCGTACGAAATCCCGTACGAAATCCCATACGAAATCCCGTCCGAAATCCCGTCTGAAATCCCGTCCGAAATCCCATACGAAATCCCGTCCGAAATCCCGTCCGAAATCCAGTCCGAAATCCCGTACGAAATCCCATACAAAATCCAGTTCGAAATCCAGTCCAAAATCTCATCCGAAATCCCGTCCGAAATCCCGTCCGAAATCCCGTCCAAAATCCTGTACGACATCCCGTACGAAATCCTGTACGAAATCCAGTCTGAAATCCCATCCGAAATCCCGTCCGAAATCCCGTCCGAAATCCCGTCCGAAATCCCGTCCAAAATCCCGTACGACATCCCGTACGAAATCCTGTACGAAATCCCGTACGAAATCGAAATCCCGTATGAAATTGAAATCCCGTACGAAATCCCGTCCGAAATCCCGTCCGAAATCCCGTCCGAAATCCCGTCTGAAATCCTGTCCGAAATCCCGTCCGAAATCCCGTACGAAATCCTGTACGAAATCCCATACAAAATCCCATACGAAATCCCGTACGAAATCGAAATCCCGTACGAAATCCCGTAGGAAATCAAAATCCCGTCGGAAATCCCGTCAGAAATCCCGTACGAAATAGAAATCCCTACAAAATCCCGTACTAAATCGAAATCCCGTACGAAATCCCGTAGGAAATCGAAATCCCATACGAAATCCCGTACGAAATCCCGTCTGAAATCGAAATCCCGTCTGAAATCCTGTACAAAATCGAAATCCCTTACAAAATCCCGTTCGACATTCCGTACGAAATAGAAATCCCGTACGAAATCCCGTACGAAATCGAAATCCCGTTCGAAATCCTGTACGAAATCGAAATCCCGTACGAAATCCCGTCCGAAATCGAAATCCCGTCCGAAATCCCGTTCGAAATCCCGTCCGAAATCCCGTCCGAAATCCCGTCCGAAATCCCGTACGAAATCCAGTACGAAATCCCGTACGAAATCCCATACGAAATCCCGTCCGAAATCCCGTCTGAAATCCCGTCCGAAATCCCGTACGAAATCCCGTCCGAAATCCCGTCCGAAATCCAGTCCAAAATCCCGTACGAAATCCCATACAAAATCCTGTACGAAATCCCTTCCGAAATCTAAATCCCGTCCAAAATCTAAATCACGTCCGAAATCCCGTCCAAAAACCAGTCCGAAATCCCTTCCGAAATCCCGTACGAAATCCTGTACGAAATCCAGTCCGAAATCCTGTACAAAATCGAAATCCCATACGATATCCCGGACGAAATCGAAATTTCGTACGAAATCGAAATCCCGTATGAAATCCCGTACGAAATCCCGTACGAAATCCCATCCGAAATCCCGTCCGAAATCGCGTCCGAAATCCAGTCCGAAATCCCGTACGAAATCCAGTACGAAATCCCGTAAGAAATCCCGTCCGAAATCCCGTCCGAAATCCCGTCCGAAATCCTGTACGAAATCCCGTACGAAATCCCGTACGAAATCCCATACGAAATCCCGTCCGAAATCCCGTCTGAAATCCCGTCCGAAATCCCATACGAAATCCCGTCCGAAATCCCGTCCGAAATCCAGTCCGAAATCCCGTACGAAATCCCATACAAAATCCAGTTCGAAATCCAGTCCGAAATCTCATCCGAAATCCCGTCCGAAATCCCGTCCGAAATCCCGTCCAAAATCCTGTACGACATCCCGTACGAAATCCTGTACGAAATCCAGTCCGAAATCCCATCCGAAATCCCGTCCGAAATCCCGTCCGAAATCCCGTCCAAAATCCCGTACGACATCCCGTACGAAATCCTGTACGAAATCCCGTACGAAATCGAAATCCCGTATGAAATTGAAATCCCGTACGAAATCCCATCCGAAATCCCGTCCGAAATCCCGTCCGAAATCCCGTCCGAAATCCCGTCTGAAATCCTGTCCGAAATCCCGTCCGAAATCCCGTACGAAATCCTGTACGAAATCCCATACAAAATCCCATACGAAATCCCGTACGAAATCGAAATCCCGTACGAAATCCCGTAGGAAATCAAAATCCCGTCGGAAATCCCGTCAGAAATCCCGTACGAAATAGAAATCCCTACAAAATCCCGTACTAAATCGAAATCCCGTACGAAATCCCGTAGGAAATCGAAATCCCATACGAAATCCCGTACGAAATCCCGTCTGAAATCGAAATCCCGTCCGAAATCCTGTACGAAATCGAAATCCCTTACAAAATCCCGTTCGACATCCCGTACGAAATAGAAATCCCGTACGAAATCCCGTACGAAATCGAAATTCCGTTCGAAATCCTGTACGAAATCGAAATCCCGTACGAAATCCCGTCCGAAATCGAAATCCCGTCCGAAATCCCGTTCGAAATCCCGTCCGAAATCCCGTCCGAAATCCCGTCCGAAATCCCGTACGAAATCCAGTACGAAATCCCGTACGAAATCCCATACGAAATCCCGTCCGAAATCCCGTCTGAAATCCCGTCCGAAATCCCGTACGAAATCCAGTCCGAAATCCCGTCCGAAATCCAGTCCAAAATCCCGTACGAAATCCCATACAAAATCCTGTACGAAATCCAGTCCGAAATCCCGTCCGAAATCCCGTCCAAAATCCTGTACGACATCCCGTACGAAATCCTGTACGAAATCCAGTCCGAAATCCCGTCCGAAATCCCGTCCAAAATCCTGTACGAAATCCCGTACGAAATCCTGTACGAAATCCAGTCCGAAATCCCATCCGAAATCCCGTCCGAAATCCCGTACGACATCCCGTACGAAATCCTGTACGAAATCCCGTACGAAATCGAAATCCCGTATGAAATCGAAATCCCGTACGAAATCCCGTACGAAATCCCGTACGAAATCGAAATCCCGTACGAAATCCCATACGAAATCCCTTCCGAAATCTAAATCCCGTCCAAAATCTAAATCACGTCCGAAATCCCGTCCAAAAACCAGTCCGAAATCCCTTCCAAAATCCCGTACGAAATCCTGTATGAAATCCAGTCCGAAATCCCCTACAAAATCGTAATCCCGTACGAAATCCCGTACGAAATCGAAATCCCGTATGAAATCGAAATCCCGTTTGAAATCCCGTACGAAATCCCGTATGAAATCGAAATCCCGTACGAAATCGCATACGAAATCCCTTCTGAAATCTAAATCCCGTCCGATATCTAAATCCCGTCCGAAATCCCGTCCAAAAACCAGTCCGAAATCCCGTACGAAATCCCGTACGAAATCCTGTACGAAATCCAGTCCGAAATCCTGTACAAAATCGAAATCCCGTACGATATCCCGGACGAAATCGAAATTTCGTACGAAATCGAAATCCCGTACGAAATCCCGTACGAAATCCCGTACGAAATCCCATCCGAAATCCCGTCCGAAATCGCGTCCGAAATCCAGTCCGAAATCCCGTACGAAATCCAGTACGAAATCCCGTGAAAAATCCCGTACGAAATCCTGTCCGAAATCCCGTCCGAAATCCTGTACGAAATCCCGTACGAAATCCCGTACGAAATCCCATCCGAAATCCCGTCCGAAATCGCGTCCGAAATCCAGTCCGAAATCCCGTACGAAATCCTGTCCAAAATCCCGTCCGAAATCCTGTACGAAATCCCGTACGAAATCCCGTACGAAATCCCATACGAAATCCCGTCCGAAATCTCATCCGAAATCCCGTCCGAAATCCCGTCCGAAATCCCGTCCAAAATCATGTATGACATCCCGTACGAAATCCTGTACGAAATCCAGTCCGAAATCCCATCCGAAATCCCGTCCGAAATCCCGTCCGAAATCCCGTCCAAAATCCCGTACGACATCCCGTACGAAATCCTGTACGAAATCCCGTACGAAATCGAAATCCCGTATGAAATTGAAATCCCGTACGAAATCCCGTCTGAAATCTTGTCCGAAATCCAGTCCGAAATCCCGTCCGAAATCCCGTCTGAAATCCTGTCCGAAATCCCGTCCGAAATCCCGTACGAAATCCTGTACGAAATCCCATACAAAATCCCATACGAAATCCCGTACGAAATCGAAATCCCGTACGAAATCCCGTAGGAAATCGAAATCCCGTCAGAAATCCCGTCAGAAATCCCGTACGAAATAGAAATCCCTTACAAAATCCCATACGAAATCGAAATCCCGTACGAAATTCCATAGGAAATCGAAATCCCATACGAAATCCCGTCTGAAATCCCGTCTGAAATCCCGTCCGAAATCCCGTACGAAATCCCGTCCGAAATCCCGTCCGAAATCCAGTCCAAAATCCCGTACGAAATCCCATACAAAATCCTGTACGAAATCCAGTCCGAAATCTCATCCGAAATCCTGTCCGAAATCCCGTCCGAAATCCCGTCCGAAATCCCGTACGAAATCCCATACGAAATCCAGTACGAAATCCCGTACGAAATCCTATACGAAATCCCGTCCGAAATCCCGTCTGAAATCCCGTCCGAAATCCCGTCCGAAATCCCGTCCGAAATCCAGTCCAAAATCCCGTACGAAATCCAATACAAAATCCTGTACGAAATCCAGTCCGAAATCTCATCCGAAATCCCGTCCGAAATCCCGTCCGAAATCCCGTCCAAAATCCTGTACGACATCCCGTACGAAATCCTGTACGAAATCCAGTCCGAAATCCCGTCCGAAATCCCGTCCAAAATCCCGTACGAAATCCTGTACGAAATCCAGTCCGAAATCCCGTCCGAAATCCCGTCCAAAATCCTGTACAAAATCCCGTACGAAATCCTGTACGAAATCCAGTCCGAAATCCCATCCGAAATCCCGTCCGAAATCCCGTACGACATCCCGTACGAAATCCTGTACGAAATCCCGTACGAAATCGAAATCCCGTATGAAATCGAAATCCCGTACAAAATCCCGTACGAAATCCCGTACGAAATCGAAATCCCGTACGAAATCCCATACGAAATCCCTTCCGAAATCTAAATCCCGTCCAAAATCTAAATCACGTCCGAAATCCCGTCCAAAAACCAGTCCGAAATCCCTTCCGAAATCCCGTACGAAATCCTGTATGAAATCCAGTCCGAAATCCCCTACAAAATCGTAATCCCGTACGAAATCCCGTACGAAATCGAAATCCCGTATGAAATCAAAATCCCGTTTGAAATCCCGTACGAAATCCCATATGAAATCGAAATCCCATACGAAATCGCATACGAAATCCCTTCTGAAATCTAAATCCCGTCCGATATCTAAATCCCGTCTGAAATCCCGTCCAAAAACCAGTCCGAAATCCCTTCCGAAATCCCGTACGAAATACTGTACGAAATCCAGTCCGAAATCCTGTACAAAATCGAAATCCCGTACGATATCCCGGACGAAATCGAAATTTCGAACGAAATCGAAATCCCGTACGAAATCTCGTACGAAATCCCGTACGAAATCCCATCCGAAATCCCGTCCGAAATCGCGTCCGAAATCCAGTCCGAAATCCCGTACGAAATCCAGTACGAAATCCCGTAAGAAATCCCGTACAAAATCCTGTCCGAAATTCCGTCCGAAATCCTGTACGAAATCCCGTACGAAATCCCGTACGAAATCCCATACGAAATCCCGTCCGAAATCCCGTCTGAAATCCCGTCCGAAATCCCGTCCGAAATCCCTTCCGAAATCCCGTCCAAAATCCTGTACGACATCCCGTACGAAATCCTGTACGAAATCCAGTCCGAAATCCCATCCGAAATCCCGTCCGAAATCCCGTCCGAAATCCCGTCCGAAATCCCGTCCAAAATCCTGTACGACATCCCGTACGAAATCCTGTACGAATTCCAGTCCGAAATCCCGTCCGAAATCCCGTCCAAAATCCTGTACAAAATCCCGTACGAAATCCTGTACGAAATCCAGTCAGAAATCCCATCCGAAATCCCGTCCGAAATCCCGTACGACATCCCGTACGAAATCCTGTACGAAATCCCGTACGAAATCGAAATCCCGTATGAAATCGAAATCCCGTACGAAATCCCGTACGAAATCCCGTACGAAATCGAAATCCTGTACGAAATCCCATACGAAATCCCTTCCGAAATCTAAATCCCGTCCAAAATCTAAATCACGTCCGAAATCCCGTCCAAAAACCAGTCCGAAATCCCTTCCGAAATCCCGTACGAAATCCTGTATGAAATCCAGTCCGAAATCCCCTACAAAATCGTAATCCCGTACGAAATCCCGTACGAAATCGAAATCCCGTATGAAATCGAAATCCCGTTTGAAATCCCGTACGAAATCCCATATGAAATCGAAATCCCGTACGAAATCGCATACGAAATCCCTTCTGAAATCTAAATCCCGTCCGATATCTAAATCACGTCCGAAATCCCGTCCAAAAACCAGTCCGAAATCCCTTCCGAAATCCCGTACGAAATCCTGTACGAAATCCAGTCCGAAATCCCCTACAAAATTGTAATCCCGTACGATATCCCGTACGAAATCGAAATCCCGTATGAAATCGAAATCCCGTTTGAAATCCCGTACGAAATCCCATATGAAATCGAAATTCCGTACGAAATCGCATACGAAATCCCTTCTGAAATCTAAATCCCGTCCGATATCTAAATCCCGTCTGAAATCCCGTCCAAAAACCAGTCCGAAATCCCTTCCGAAATCCCGTACGAAATCCTGTACGAAATCCAGTCCGAAATCCTGTACAAAATCGAAATCCCGTACGATATCCCGGACGAAATCGAAATTTCGAACGAAATCGAAATCCCGTACGAAATCTCGTACGAAATCCCGTACGAAATCCCATCCGAAATCCCGTCCGAAATCGCGTCCGAAATCCAGTCCGAAATCCCGTACGAAATCCAGTACGAAATCCCGTAAGAAATCCCGTACAAAATCCTGTCCGAAATTCCGTCCGAAATCCTGTACGAAATCCCGTACGAAATCCCGTACGAAATCCCATACGAAATCCCGTCCGAAATCCCGTCTGAAATCCCGTCCGAAATCCCGTCCGAAATCCCTTCCGAAATCCCGTCCAAAATCCTGTACGACATCCCGTACGAAATCCTGTACGAAATCCAGTCCGAAATCCCATCCGAAATCCCGTCCGAAATCCCGTCCGAAATCCCGTCCGAAATCCCGTCCAAAATCCTGTACGACATCCCGTACGAAATCCTGTACGAATTCCAGTCCGAAATCCCGTCCGAAATCCCGTCCAAAATCCTGTACAAAATCCCGTACGAAATCCTGTACGAAATCCAGTCAGAAATCCCATCCGAAATCCCGTCCGAAATCCCGTACGACATCCCGTACGAAATCCTGTACGAAATCCCGTACGAAATCGAAATCCCGTATGAAATCGAAATCCCGTACGAAATCCCGTACGAAATCCCGTACGAAATCGAAATCCTGTACGAAATCCCATACGAAATCCCTTCCGAAATCTAAATCCCGTCCAAAATCTAAATCACGTCCGAAATCCCGTCCAAAAACCAGTCCGAAATCCCTTCCGAAATCCCGTACGAAATCCTGTATGAAATCCAGTCCGAAATCCCCTACAAAATCGTAATCCCGTACGAAATCCCGTACGAAATCGAAATCCCGTATGAAATCGAAATCCCGTTTGAAATCCCGTACGAAATCCCATATGAAATCGAAATCCCGTACGAAATCGCATACGAAATCCCTTCTGAAATCTAAATCCCGTCCGATATCTAAATCACGTCCGAAATCCCGTCCAAAAACCAGTCCGAAATCCCTTCCGAAATCCCGTACGAAATCCTGTACGAAATCCAGTCCGAAATCCCCTACAAAATTGTAATCCCGTACGATATCCCGTACGAAATCGAAATCCCGTATGAAATCGAAATCCCGTTTGAAATCCCGTACGAAATCCCATATGAAATCGAAATTCCGTACGAAATCGCATACGAAATCCCTTCTGAAATCTAAATCCCGTCCGATATCTAAATCCCGTCTGAAATCCCGTCCAAAAACCAGTCCGAAATCCCTTCCGAAATCCCGTACGAAATCCTGTACGAAATCCAGTCCGAAATCCTGTACAAAATCGAAATCCCGTACGATATCCCGGACGAAATCGAAATTTCGAACGAAATCGAAATCCCGTACGAAATCCCGTACGAAATCCCGTACGAAATCCCATCCGAAATCCCGTCCGAAATCGCGTCCGAAATCCAGTCCGAAATCCCGTACGAAATCCAGTACGAAATCCCGTAAGAAATCCCGTACGAAATCCTGTCCGAAATTCCGTCCGAAATCCTGTACGAAATCCCGTACGAAATCCCGTACGAAATCCCATACGAAATCCCGTCCGAAATCCCGTCTGAAATCCCGTCCGAAATCCCGTCCGAAATCCCTTCCAAAATCCCGTCCAAAATCCTGTACGACATCCCGTACGAAATCCTGTACGAAATCCAGTCCGAAATCCCATCCGAAATCCCGTCCGAAATCCCGTCCGAAATCCCGTCCGAAATCCCGTCCAAAATCCCGTAGACATCCCATACGAAATCCTGTACGAAATCCCGTACGAAATCGAAATCCCGTATGAAATTGAAATCCCGTACGAAATCCCGTCTGAAATCCCGTCCGAAATCCAGTCCGAAATCCCGTCCGAAATCCCGTCTGAAATCCTGTCCGAAATCCCGTCCGAAATCCCGTACGAAATCCTGTACGAAATCCCATACAAAATCCCATACGAAATCCCGTACGAAATCGAAATCCCGTACGAAATCCCGTAGGAAATCGAAATCCCGTCGGAAATCCCGTCAGAAATCCCGTACGAAATAGAAATCCCTTTCAAAATCCCGTACGAAATCGAAATCCCGTACGAAATTCCATAGGAAATCGAAATCCCATACGAAATCCCGTCCGAAATCCCGTCTGAAATCCCGTCCGAAATCCCGTACGAAATCCCGTCCGAAATCCCGTCCGAAATCCAGTCCAAAATCCCGTTCGAAATCCCATACAAAATCTTGTACGAAATCCAGTCCGAAATCTCATCCGAAATCCTGTCCGAAATCCCGTCCGAAATCCCGTCCAAAATCCTGTACGACATCCCGTACGAAATCCTGTACGAAATCCAGTCCGACATCCCGTCCGAAATCCCGTCCAAAATCCTGTACGAAATCCCGTACGAAATCCTGTACGAAATCCCGTCCGAAATCCCGTCCAAAATCCTGTACGAAATCCCGTACGAAATCCTGTACGAAATCCAGTCCGAAATCCCATCCGAAATCCCGTCCGAAATCCCGTACGACATCCCGTACGAAATCCTGTACGAAATCCCGTACGAAATCGAAATTCCGTTCGAAATCCTGTACGAAATCGAAATCCCGTACGAAATCCCGTCCGAAATCGAAATCCCGTCCGAAATCCCGTTCGAAATCCCGTCCGAAATCCCGTCCGAAATCCCGTCCGAAATCCCGTACAAAATCCAGTACGAAATCCCGTACGAAATCCCATACGAAATCCCGTCCGAAATCCCGTCTGAAATCCCGTCCGAAATCCCGTACGAAATCCCGTCCGAAATCCCGTCCGAAATCCAGTCCAAAATCCCGTACGAAATCCCATACAAAATCCTGTACGAAATCCAGTCCGAAATCCCGTCCGAAATCCCGTCCAAAATCCTGTACGACATCCCGTACGAAATCCTGTACGAAATCCAGTCCGAAATCCCGTCTGAAATCCCGTCCAAAATCCTGTACGAAATCCCGTACGAAATCCTGTACGAAATCCAGTCCGAAATCCCATCCGAAATCCCGTCCGAAATCCCGTACGACATCCCGTACGAAATCCTGTACGAAATCCCGTACGAAATCGAAATCCCGTATGAAATCGAAATCCCGTACGAAATCCCGTACGAAATCCCGTACGAAATCGAAATCCCGTACGAAATCCCATACGAAATCCCTTCCGAAATCTAAATCCCGTCCAAAATCTAAATCACGTCCGAAATCCCGTCCAAAAACCAGTCCGAAATCCCTTCCAAAATCCCGTACGAAATCCTGTATGAAATCCAGTCCGAAATCCCCTACAAAATCGTAATCCCGTACGAAATCCCGTACGAAATCGAAATCCCGTATGAAATCGAAATCCCGTTTGAAATCCCGTACGAAATCCCGTATGAAATCGAAATCCCGTACGAAATCGCATACGAAATCCCTTCTGAAATCTAAATCCCGTCCGATATCTAAATCCCGTCCGAAATCCCGTCCAAAAACCAGTCCGAAATCCCGTACGAAATCCCGTACGAAATCCTGTACGAAATCCAGTCCGAAATCCTGTACAAAATCGAAATCCCGTACGATATCCCGGACGAAACCGAAATTTCGTACGAAATCGAAATCCCGTACGAAATCCCGTACGAAATCCCGTACGAAATCCCATCCGAAATCCCGTCCGAAATCGCGTCCGAAATCCCGTCCGAAATCCCGTCCAAAATCCCGTACGACATCCCATACGAAATCCTGTACGAAATCCCGTACGAAATCGAAATCCCGTATGAAATTGAAATCCCGTACGAAATCCCGTCTGAAATCCCGTCCGAAATCCAGTCCGAAATCCCGTCCGAAATCCCGTCTGAAATCCTGTCCAAAATCCCGTCCGAAATCCCGTACGAAATCCTGTACGAAATCCCATACAAAATCCCATACGAAATCCCGTACGAAATCGAAATCCCGTACGAAATCCCGTAGGAAATCGAAATCCCGTCGGAAATCCCGTCAGAAATCCCGTACGAAATAGAAATCCCTTACAAAATCCCGTACGAAATCGAAATCCCGTACGAAATTCCATAGGAAATCGAAATCCCATACGAAATCCCGTCCGAAATCCCGTCTGAAATCCCGTCCGAAATCCCGTACGAAATCCCGTCCGAAATCCCGTCCGAAATCCAGTCCAAAATCCCGTTCGAAATCCCATACAAAATCTTGTACGAAATCCAGTCCGAAATCTCATCCGAAATCCTGTCCGAAATCCCGTCCGAAATCCCGTCCAAAATCCTGTACGACATCCCGTACGAAATCCTGTACGAAATCCAGTCCGACATCCCGTCCGAAATCCCGTCCAAAATCCTGTACGAAATCCCGTACGAAATCCTGTACGAAATCCCGTCCGAAATCCCGTCCAAAATCCTGTACGAAATCCCGTACGAAATCCTGTACGAAATCCAGTCCGAAATCCCATCCGAAATCCCGTCCGAAATCCCGTACGACATCCCGTACGAAATCCTGTACGAAATCCCGTACGAAATCGAAATTCCGTTCGAAATCCTGTACGAAATCGAAATCCCGTACGAAATCCCGTCCGAAATCGAAATCCCGTCCGAAATCCCGTTCGAAATCCCGTCCGAAATCCCGTCCGAAATCCCGTCCGAAATCCCGTACAAAATCCAGTACGAAATCCCGTACGAAATCCCATACGAAATCCCGTCCGAAATCCCGTCTGAAATCCCGTCCGAAATCCCGTACGAAATCCCGTCCGAAATCCCGTCCGAAATCCAGTCCAAAATCCCGTACGAAATCCCATACAAAATCCTGTACGAAATCCAGTCCGAAATCCCGTCCGAAATCCCGTCCAAAATCCTGTACGACATCCCGTACGAAATCCTGTACGAAATCCAGTCCGAAATCCCGTCCGAAATCCCGTCCAAAATCCTGTACGAAATCCCGTACGAAATCCTGTACGAAATCCAGTCCGAAATCCCATCCGAAATCCCGTCCGAAATCCCGTACGACATCCCGTACGAAATCCTGTACGAAATCCCGTACGAAATCGAAATCCCGTATGAAATCGAAATCCCGTACGAAATCCCGTACGAAATCCCGTACGAAATCGAAATCCCGTACGAAATCCCATACGAAATCCCTTCCGAAATCTAAATCCCGTCCAAAATCTAAATCACGTCCGAAATCCCGTCCAAAAACCAGTCCGAAATCCCTTCCAAAATCCCGTACGAAATCCTGTATGAAATCCAGTCCGAAATCCCCTACAAAATCGTAATCCCGTACGAAATCCCGTACGAAATCGAAATCCCGTATGAAATCGAAATCCCGTTTGAAATCCCGTACGAAATCCCGTATGAAATCGAAATCCCGTACGAAATCGCATACGAAATCCCTTCTGAAATCTAAATCCCGTCCGATATCTAAATCCCGTCCGAAATCCCGTCCAAAAACCAGTCCGAAATCCCGTACGAAATCCCGTACGAAATCCTGTACGAAATCCAGTCCGAAATCCTGTACAAAATCGAAATCCCGTACGATATCCCGGACGAAACCGAAATTTCGTACGAAATCGAAATCCCGTACGAAATCCCGTACGAAATCCCGTACGAAATCCCATCCGAAATCCCGTCCGAAATCGCGTCCGAAATCCAGTCCGAAATCCCGTACGAAATCCAGTACAAAATCCCGTGAGAAATCCCGTACGAAATCCTGTCCGAAATCCCGTCCGAAATCCTGTACGAAATCCCGTACGAAATCCCGTACGAAATCCCATCCGAAATCCCGTCCGAAATCGCGTCCGAAATCCAGTCCGAAATCCCGTACGAAATCCAGTACGAAATCCCGTGAGAAATCCCGTACGAAATCCTGTCCGAAATCCCGTCCGAAATCCTGTACGAAATCCCGTACGAAATCCCGTACGAAATCCCATACGAAATCCCGTCCGAAATCTCATCCAAAATCCCGTCCGAAATCCCGTCCGAAATCCCGTCCAAAATCATGTATGACATCCCGTACGAAATCCTGTACGAAATCCAGTCCGAAATCCCATCCGAAATCCCGTCCGAAATCCCGTCCGAAATCCCGTCCAAAATCCCGTACGACATCCCGTACGAAATCCTGTACGAAATCCCGTACGAAATCGAAATCCCGTATGAAATCGAAATCCCGTACGAAATCCCGTACGAAATCCCGTACGAAATCGAAATCCCGTACGAAATCCCATACGAAATCCCTTCCGAAATCTAAATCCCGTCCAAAATCTAAATCACGTCCGAAATCCCGTCCAAAAACCAGTCCGAAATCCCTTCCAAAATCCCGTACGAAATCCTGTATGAAATCCAGTCCGAAATCCCCTACAAAATCGTAATCCCGTACGAAATCCCGTACGAAATCGAAATCCCGTATGAAATCGAAATCCCGTTTGAAATCCCGTACGAAATCCCGTATGAAATCGAAATCCCGTACGAAATCGCATACGAAATCCCTTCTGAAATCTAAATCCCGTCCGATATCTAAATCCCGTCCGAAATCCCGTCCAAAAACCAGTCCGAAATCCCGTACGAAATCCCGTACGAAATCCTGTACGAAATCCAGTCCGAAATCCTGTACAAAATCGAAATCCCGTACGATATCCCGGACGAAACCGAAATTTCGTACGAAATCGAAATCCCGTACGAAATCCCGTACGAAATCCCGTACGAAATCCCATCCGAAATCCCGTCCGAAATCGCGTCCGAAATCCAGTCCGAAATCCCGTACGAAATCCAGTACGAAATCCCGTGAGAAATCCCGTACGAAATCCTGTCCGAAATCCCGTCCGAAATCCTGTACGAAATCCCGTACGAAATCCCGTACGAAATCCCATCCGAAATCCCGTCCGAAATCGCGTCCGAAATCCAGTCCGAAATCCCGTACGAAATCCAGTACGAAATCCCGTGAGAAATCCCGTACGAAATCCTGTCCGAAATCCCGTCCGAAATCCTGTACGAAATCCCGTACGAAATCGAAATCCCGTACGAAATCCCGTAGGAAATCGAAATCCCGTCGGAAATCCCGTCAGAAATCCCGTACGAAATAGAAATCCCTTACAAAATCCAGTACGAAATCGAAATCCCGTACGAAATTCCATAGGAAATCGAAATCCCATACGAAATCCCGTCCGAAATCCCGTCTGAAATCCCGTCCGAAATCCCGTACAAAATCCCGTCCGAAATCCCGTCTGAAATCCAGTCCAAAATCCCGTACGAAATCCCATACAAAATCTTGTACGAAATCCAGTCCGAAATCTCATCCGAAATCCTGTCCGAAATCCCGTCCGAAATCCCGTCCAAAATCCTGTACGACATCCCGTACGAAATCCTGTACGAAATCCAGTCCGACATCCCGTCCGAAATCCCGTCCAAAATCCTGTACGAAATCCCGTACGAAATCCTGTACGAAATCCCGTCCGAAATCCCGTCCAAAATCCTGTACGAAATCCCGTACGAAATCCTGTACGAAATCCAGTCCGAAATCCCATCCGAAATCCCGTCCGAAATCCCGTACGACATCCCGTACGAAATCCTGTACGAAATCCCGTACGAAATCGAAATTCCGTTCGAAATCCTGTACGAAATCGAAATCCCGTACGAAATCCCGTCCGAAATCGAAATCCCGTCCGAAATCCCGTTCGAAATCCCGTCCGAAATCCCGTCCGAAATCCCGTCCGAAATCCCGTACAAAATCCAGTACGAAATCCCGTACGAAATCCCATACGAAATCCCGTCCGAAATCCCGTCTGAAATCCCGTCCGAAATCCCGTACGAAATCCCGTCCGAAATCCCGTCCGAAATCCAGTCCAAAATCCCGTACGAAATCCCATACAAAATCCTGTACGAAATCCAGTCCGAAATCCCGTCCGAAATCCCGTCCAAAATCCTGTACGACATCCCGTACGAAATCCTGTACGAAATCCAGTCCGAAATCCCGTCCGAAATCCCGTCCAAAATCCTGTACGAAATCCCGTACGAAATCCTGTACGAAATCCAGTCCGAAATCCCATCCGAAATCCCGTCCGAAATCCCGTACGACATCCCGTACGAAATCCTGTACGAAATCCCGTACGAAATCGAAATCCCGTATGAAATCGAAATCCCGTACGAAATCCCGTACGAAATCCCGTACGAAATCGAAATCCCGTACGAAATCCCATACGAAATCCCTTCCGAAATCTAAATCCCGTCCAAAATCTAAATCACGTCCGAAATCCCGTCCAAAAACCAGTCCGAAATCCCTTCCAAAATCCCGTACGAAATCCTGTATGAAATCCAGTCCGAAATCCCCTACAAAATCGTAATCCCGTACGAAATCCCGTACGAAATCGAAATCCCGTATGAAATCGAAATCCCGTTTGAAATCCCGTACGAAATCCCGTATGAAATCGAAATCCCGTACGAAATCGCATACGAAATCCCTTCTGAAATCTAAATCCCGTCCGATATCTAAATCCCGTCCGAAATCCCGTCCAAAAACCAGTCCGAAATCCCGTACGAAATCCCGTACGAAATCCTGTACGAAATCCAGTCCGAAATCCTGTACAAAATCGAAATCCCGTACGATATCCCGGACGAAACCGAAATTTCGTACGAAATCGAAATCCCGTACGAAATCCCGTACGAAATCCCGTACGAAATCCCATCCGAAATCCCGTCCGAAATCGCGTCCGAAATCCAGTCCGAAATCCCGTACGAAATCCAGTACGAAATCCCGTGAGAAATCCCGTACGAAATCCTGTCCGAAATCCCGTCCGAAATCCTGTACGAAATCCCGTACGAAATCCCGTACGAAATCCCATCCGAAATCCCGTCCGAAATCGCGTCCGAAATCCAGTCCGAAATCCCGTACGAAATCCAGTACGAAATCCCGTGAGAAATCCCGTACGAAATCCTGTCCGAAATCCCGTCCGAAATCCTGTACGAAATCCCGTACGAAATCCCGTACGAAATCCCATACGAAATCCCGTCCGAAATCTCATCCGAAATCCCGTCCGAAATCCCGTCCGAAATCCCGTCCAAAATCATGTATGACATCCCGTACGAAATCCTGTACGAAATCCAGTCCGAAATCCCATCCGAAATCCCGTCCGAAATCCCGTCCGAAATCCCGTCCAAAATCCCGTACGACATCCCGTACGAAATCCTGTACGAAATCCCGTACGAAATCGAAATCCCGTATGAAATTGAAATCCCGTACGAAATCCCGTCTGAAATCCTGTCCGAAATCCAGTCCGAAATCCCGTCCGAAATCCCGTCTGAAATCCTGTCCGAAATCCCGTCCGAAATCCCGTACGAAATCCTGTACGAAATCCCATACAAAATCCCATACGAAATCCCGTACGAAATCGAAATCCCGTACGAAATCCCGTAGGAAATCGAAATCCCGTCAGAAATCCCGTCAGAAATCCCGTACGAAATAGAAATCCCTTACAAAATCCCATACGAAATCGAAATCCCGTACGAAATTCCATAGGAAATCGAAATCCCATACGAAATCCCGTCTGAAATCCCGTCTGAAATCCCGTCCGAAATCCCGTACGAAATCCCGTCCGAAATCCCGTCCGAAATCCAGTCCAAAATTCCGTACAAAATCCCATACAAAATCCTGTACGAAATCCAGTCCGAAATCTCATCCGAAATCCTGTCCGAAATCCCGTCCGAAATCCCGTCCGAAATCCCGTACGAAATCCCATACGAAATCCATTACGAAATCCCGTACGAAATCCCATACGAAATCTCGTCCAAAATCCCGTCTGAAATCCCGTCCGAAATCCCGTACGAAATCCCGTCCGAAATCCCGTCCGAAATCCAGTCCAAAATCCCTTACGAAATCCCATACAAAATCCTGTACGAAATCCAGTCCGAAATCTCATCCGAAATCCCATCCGAAATCCCGTCCGAAATCCCGTCCAAAATCCTGTACGACATCCCGTACGAAATCCTGTACAAAATCCAGTCCGAAATCCCGTCCGAAATCCCGTCCAAAATCCTGTACAAAATCCCGTACGAAATCCTGTACGAAATCCAGTCCGAAATCCCATCCGAAATCCCGTCCGAAATCCCGTACGACATCCCGTACGAAATCCTGTACGAAATCCCGTACGAAATCGAAATCCCGTATGAAATCGAAATCCCGTACGAAATCCCGTACGAAATCCCGTACGAAATCGAAATCCCGTACGAAATCCCATACGAAATCCCTTCCGAAATCTAAATCCCGTCCAAAATCTAAATCACGTCCGAAATCCCGTCCAACAACCAGTCCGAAATCCCTTCCGAAATCCCGTACGAAATCCTGTATGAAATCCAGTCCGAAATCCCCTACAAAATCGTAATCCCGTACGAAATCCCGTACGAAATCGAAATCCCGTATGAAATCGAAATCCCGTTTGAAATCCCGTACGAAATCCCATATGAAATCGAAATCCCGTACGAAATCGCATACGAAATCCCTTCTGAAATCTAAATCCCGTCCGATATCTAAATCACGTCCGAAATCCCGTCCAAAAACCAGTCCGAAATCCCTTCCGAAATCCCGTACGAATTCCTGTACGAAATCCAGTCCGAAATCCCCTACAAAATCGTAATCCCGTACGATATCCCGTACGAAATCGAAATCCCGTATGAAATCGAAATCCCGTTTGAAATCCCGTACGAAATCCCATATGAAATCGAAATCCCGTACAAAATCGCATACGAAATCCCTTCTGAAATCTAAATCCCGTCCGATATCTAAATCCCGTCTGAAATCCCGTCCAAAAACCAGTCCGAAATCCCTTCCGAAATCCCGTACGAAATCCTGTACGAAATCCAGTCCGAAATCCTGTACAAAATCGAAATCCCGTACGATATCCCGGACGAAATCGAAATTTCGAACGAAATCGAAATCCCGTACGAAATCCCGTACGAAATCCCGTACGAAATCCCATCCGAAATCCCGTCCAAAATCGCGTCCGAAATCCAGTCCGAAATCCCGTACGAAATCCAGTACGAAATCCCGTAAGAAATCCCGTACGAAATCCTGTCCGAAATTCCGTCCGAAATCCTGTACGAAATCCCGTACGAAATCCTGTACGAAATCCCATACGAAATCCCGTCCGAAATCCCGTCTGAAATCCCGTCCGAAATCCCGTCCGAAATCCCTTCCGAAATCCCGTCCAAAATCCTGTACGACATCCCGTACGAAATCCTGTACGAAATCCAGTCCGAAATCCCATCCGAAATCCCGTCCGAAATCCCGTCCGAAATCCCGTCCGAAATCCCGTCCAAAATCCCGTACGACATCCCATACGAAATCCTGTACGAAATCCCGTACGAAATCGAAATCCCGTATGAAATTGAAATCCCGTACGAAATCCCGTCTGAAATCCCGTCCGAAATCCAGTCCGAAATCAAGTCCGAAATCCCGTCTGAAATCCTGTCCGAAATCCCGTCCGAAATCCCGTACGAAATCCTGTACGAAATCCCATACAAAATCCCATACGAAATCCCGTACGAAATCGAAATCCCGTACGAAATCCCGTAGGAAATCGAAATCCCGTCGGAAATCCCGTCAGAAATCCCGTACGAAATAGAAATCCCTTACAAAATCCCGTACGAAATCGAAATCCCGTACGAAATTCCATAGGAAATCGAAATCCCATACGAAATCCCGTCCGAAATCCCGTCTGAAATCCCGTCCGAAATCCCGTACAAAATCCCGTCCGAAATCCCGTCTGAAATCCAGTCCAAAATCCCGTACGAAATCCCATACAAAATCTTGTACGAAATCCAGTCCGAAATCTCATCCGAAATCCTGTCCGAAATCCCGTCCGAAATCCCGTCCAAAATCCTGTACGACATCCCGTACGAAATCCTGTACGAAATCCAGTCCGACATCCCGTCCGAAATCCCGTCCAAAATCCTGTACGAAATCCCGTACGAAATCCTGTACGAAATCCCGTCCGAAATCCCGTCCAAAATCCTGTACGAAATCCCGTACGAAATCCTGTACGAAATCCAGTCCGAAATCCCATCCGAAATCCCGTCCGAAATCCCGTACGACATCCCGTACGAAATCCTGTACGAAATCCCGTACGAAATCGAAATCCCGTATGAAATCGAAATCCCGTACGAAATCCCGTACGAAATCCCGTACGAAATCGAAATCCCGTACGAAATCCCATACGAAATCCCTTCCGAAATCTAAATCCCGTCCAAAATCTAAATCACGTCCGAAATCCCGTCCAAAAACCAGTCTGAAATCCCTTCCGAAATCCCGTACGAAATCCTGTACGAAATCCAGTCCGAAATCCTGTACAAAATCGAAATCCCATACGATATCCCGGACGAAATCGAAATTTCGTACGAAATCGAAATACCGTACGAAATCCCGTACGAAATCCCGTACGAAATCCCATCCGAAATCCCGTCCGAAATTGCGTCCGAAATCCAGTCCGAAATCCCGTACGAAATCCAGTACGAAATCCCGTAAGAAATCCCGTACGAAATCCTGTCCGAAATTCCGTCCGAAATCCTGTACGAAATCCCGTACGAAATCCCGTACGAAATCCCATACGAAATCCCGTCCGAAATCCCGTCTGAAATCCCGTCCGAAATCCCGTCCGAAATCCCTTCCGAAATCCCGTCCAAAATCCTGTACGACATCCCGTACGAAATCCTGTACGAAATCCAGTCCGAAATCCCATCCGAAATCCCGTCCGAAATCCCGTCCGAAATCCCGTCCGAAATCCCGTCCAAAATCCCGTACGACATCCCATACGAAATCCTGTACGAAATCCCGTACGAAATCGAAATCCCGTATGAAATTGAAATCCCGTACGAAATCCCGTCTGAAATCCCGTCCGAAATCCAGTCCGAAATCCCGTCCGAAATCCCGTCTGAAATCCTGTCCGAAATCCCGTCCGAAATCCCGTACGAAATCCTGTACGAAATCCCATACAAAATCCCATACGAAATCCCGTACGAAATCGAAATCCCGTACGAAATCCCGTAGGAAATCGAAATCCCGTCGGAAATCCCGTCAGAAATCCCGTACGAAATAGAAATCCCTTACAAAATCCCGTACGAAATCGAAATCCCGTACGAAATTCCATAGGAAATCGAAATCCCATACGAAATCCCGTCCGAAATCCCGTCTGAAATCCCGTCCGAAATCCCGTACAAAATCCCGTCCGAAATCCCGTCTGAAATCCAGTCCAAAATCCCGTACGAAATCCCATACAAAATCTTGTACGAAATCCAGTCCGAAATCTCATCCGAAATCCTGTCCGAAATCCCGTCCGAAATCCCGTCCAAAATCCTGTACGACATCCCGTACGAAATCCTGTACGAAATCCAGTCCGACATCCCGTCCGAAATCCCGTCCAAAATCCTGTACGAAATCCCGTACGAAATCCTGTACGAAATCCCGTCCGAAATCCCGTCCAAAATCCTGTACGAAATCCCGTACGAAATCCTGTACGAAATCCAGTCCGAAATCCCATCCGAAATCCCGTCCGAAATCCCGTACGACATCCCGTACGAAATCCTGTACGAAATCCCGTACGAAATCGAAATCCCGTATGAAATCGAAATCCCGTACGAAATCCCGTACGAAATCCCGTACGAAATCGAAATCCCGTACGAAATCCCATACGAAATCCCTTCCGAAATCTAAATCCCGTCCAAAATCTAAATCACGTCCGAAATCCCGTCCAAAAACCAGTCTGAAATCCCTTCCGAAATCCCGTACGAAATCCTGTACGAAATCCAGTCCGAAATCCTGTACAAAATCGAAATCCCATACGATATCCCGGACGAAATCGAAATTTCGTACGAAATCGAAATACCGTACGAAATCCCGTACGAAATCCCGTACGAAATCCCATCCGAAATCCCGTCCGAAATTGCGTCCGAAATCCAGTCCGAAATCCCGTACGAAATCCAGTACGAAATCCCGTAAGAAATCCCGTACGAAATCCCGTCCGAAATCCCGTCCGAAATCCTGTAGGAAATCCCGTACGAAATCCCGTACGAAATCCCATACAAAATCCCGTCCGAAATCCCGTCTGAAATCCCGTCCGAAATCCCGTACGAAATCCCGTCCGAAATCCCGTCCGAAATCCAGTCCGAAATCCCGTACGAAATCCCATACAAAATCCAGTTCGAAATCCAGTCCGAAATCTCATCCGAAATCCCGTCCGAAATCCCGTTCGAAATCCCGTCCAAAATCCTGTACGACATCCCGTACGAAATCCTGTACGAAATCCAGTCCGAAATCCCATCCGAAATCCCGTCCGAAATCCCGTCCGAAATCCCGTCCAAAATCCTGTACGACATCCCGTACGAAATCCTGTACGAAATCCAGTCTGAAATCCCGTCCGAAATCCCGTCCAAAATCCTGTACGAAATCCCGTACGAAATCCTGTACGAAATCCAGTCCGAAATCCCATCCGAAATCCCGTCCGAAATCCCGTACGACATCCCGTACGAAATCCTGTACGAAATCCCGTACGAAATCGAAATCCCGTATGAAATCGAAATCCCGTACGAAACCCCGTACGAAATCCCGTACGAAATCGAAATCCCGTACGAAATCCCATACGAAATCCCTTCCGAAATCTAAATCCCGTCCAAAATCTAAATCACGTCCGAAATCCCGTCCAAAAACCAGTCAGAAATCCCTTCCGAAATCCCGTACGAAATCCTGTACGAAATCCAGTCCGAAATCCTGTACAAAATCGAAATCCCATACGATATCCCGGACGAAATCGAAATTTCGTACGAAATCGAAATACCGTACGAAATCCCGTACGAAATCCCGTACGAAATCCCATCCGAAATCCCGTCCGAAATTGCGTCCGAAATCCAGTCCGAAATCCCGTACGAAATCCAGTACGAAATCCCGTAAGAAATCCCGTACGAAATCCCGTCCGAAATCCCGTCCGAAATCCTGTACGAAATCCCGTACGAAATCCCGTACGAAATCCCATACGAAATCCCGTCCGAAATCCCGTCTGAAATCCCGTCCAAAATCCCGTACGAAATCCCGTCCGAAATCCCGTCCGAAATCCAGTCCGAAATCCCGTACGAAATCCCATACAAAATCCAGTTCGAAATCCAGTCCGAAATCTCATCCGAAATCCCGTCCGAAATCCCGTTCGAAATCCCGTCCAAAATCCTGTACGACATCCCGTACGAAATCCTGTACGAAATCCAGTCCGAAATCCCATCCGAAATCCCGTCCGAAATCCCGTCCGAAATCCCGTCCAAAATCCTGTACGACATCCCATACGAAATCCTGTACGAAATCCAGTCCGAAATCCCGTCCGAAATCCCGTCCAAAATCCTGTACGAAATCCCGTACGAAATCCTGTACGAAATCCAGTCCGAAATCCCATCCGAAATCCCGTCCGAAATCCCGTACGACATCCCGTACGAAATCCTGTACGAAATCCCGTACGAAATCGAAATCCCGTATGAAATCGAAATCCCGTACGAAATCCCGTACGAAATCCCGTACGAAATCGAAATCCCGTACGAAATCCCATACGAAATCCCTTCCGAAATCTAAATCCCGTCCAAAATCTAAATCACGTCCGAAATCCCGTCCAAAAACCAATCCGAAATCCCTTCCGAAATCCCGTACGAAATCCTGTACGAAATCCAGTCCGAAATCCTGTACAAAATCGAAATCCCATACGATATCCCGGACGAAATCGAAATTTCGTACGAAATCGAAATCCCGTACGAAATCCCGTACGTAATCCCGTACGAAATCCCATCCGAAATCCCGTCCGAAATCGTGTCCGAAATCCAGTCCGAAATCCCGTACGAAATCCAGTACGAAATCCCGTAAGAAATCCCGTACGAAATCCCGTCCGAAATCCCGTCCGAATTCCTGTACGAAATCCCGTACGAAATCCCGTACGAAATCCCATACAAAATCCCGTCCGAAATCCCGTCTGAAATCCCGTCCGAAATCCCATACGAAATCCCGTCCGAAATCCCGTCCGAAATCCAGTCCGAAATCCCGTACGAAATCCCATACAAAATCCAGTTCGAAATCCAGTCCGAAATCTCATCCGAAATCCCGTCCGAAATCCCGTCCGAAATCCCGTCCAAAATCCTGTACGACATCCCGTACGAAATCCTGTACGAAATCCAGTCCGAAATCCCATCCGAAATCCCGTCCGAAATCCCGTCCGAAATCCCGTCCAAAATCCCGTACGACATCCCGTACGAAATCCTGTACGAAATCCCGTACGAAATCGAAATCCCGTATGAAATTGAAATCCCGTACGAAATACCGTCCGAAATCCCGTCCGAAATCCTGTCCGAAATCCCGTCCGAAATCCCGTCTGAAATCCTGTCCGAAATCCCGTCCGAAATCCCGTACGAAATCCTGTACGAAATCCCATACAAAATCCCATACGAAATCCCGTACGAAATCGAAATCCCGTACGAAATCCCGTAGGAAATCAAAATCCCGTCGGAAATCTCGTCAGAAATCCCGTACGAAATAGAAATCCCTTACAAAATCCCGTACTAAATCGAAATCCCGTACGAAATCCCGTAGGAAATCGAAATCCCATACGAAATCCCGTACGAAATCCCGTCTGAAATCGAAATCCCGTCCGAAATCCTGTACGAAATCGAAATCCCTTACAAAATCCCGTTCGACATCCCGTACGAAATCGAAATCCCGTACGAAATCCCGTACGAAATCGAAATCCCGTTCGAAAACCTGTACGAAATCGAAATCCCGTACGAAATCCCGTCCGAAATCGAAATCCCGTCCGAAATCCCGTTCGAAATCCCGTACGAAATCCCGTCCGAAATCCCGTCTGAAATCCCGTCCGAAATCCCGTACGAAATCCCGTCCGAAATCCCGTCCGAAATCCAGTCCAAAATCCCGTACGAAATCCTGTACGAAATCCAGTCCGAAATCTCATCCGAAATCCCGTCCGAAATCCCGTCCGAAATCCCGTCCAAAATCCTGTACGACATCCCGTACGAAATCCCGTTCGAAATCCCGTCCGAAATCCCGTCCGAAATCCCGTCCGAAATCCCGTACGAAATCCAGTACGAAATCCCGTACGAAATCCCGTACGAAATCCCATCCGAAATCCCGTCCGAAATCGCATCCGAAATCCAGTCCGAAATCCCGTACGAAATCCAGTACGAAATCCCGTAAGAAATCCCGTACGAAATCCCGTCCGAAATCCCGTCCGAAATCCTGTACGAAATCCCGTACGAAATCCCGTACGAAATCGAAATCCCGTTCGAAAACCTGTACGAAATCGAAATCCCGTACGAAATCCCGTCCGAAATCGAAATCCCGTCCGAAATCCCGTTCGAAATCCCGTACGAAATCCCGTCCGAAATCCCGTCCGAAATCCCATCCGAAATCCAGTACGAAATCCCGTACGAAATCCCATACGAAATCCCGTCCGAAATCCCGTCTGAAATCCCGTCCGAAATCCCGTACGAAATCCCGTCCGAAATCCCGTCCGAAATCCAGTCCAAAATCCCGTACGAAATCCTGTACGAAATCCAGTCCGAAATCTCATCCGAAATCCCGTCCGAAATCCCGTCCGAAATCCCGTCCAAAATCCTGTACGACATCCCGTACGAAATCCCGTTCGAAATCCCGTACGAAATCCCGTCCGAAATCCCGTCCGAAATCCCGTACGAAATCCAGTACGAAATCCCGTACGAAATCCCGTACGAAATCCCATCCGAAATCCCGTCCGAAATCGCGTCCGAAATCCAGTCCGAAATCCCGTACGAAATCCAGTACGAAATCCCGTAAGAAATCCCGTACGAAATCCCGTCTGAAATCCCGTCCGAAATCCTGTACGAAATCCCGTACGAAATCCCATACGAAATCCCGTCCGAAATCCCGTCTGAAATCCTGTCCAAAATCCCGTACGAAATCCCGTCCGAAATCCCGTCCGAAATCCAGTCCGAAATCCCGTACAAAATCCCATCTGAAATCCCGTCCAAAATCCCGTACGAAATCCCGTCCGAAATCCCGTCCGAAATCCAGTCCGAAATCCCGTACGAAATCCCATACAAAATCCAGTTCGAAATCCAGTCCGAAATCTCATCCGAAATCCCGTCCGAAATCCCGTCCGAAATCCCGTCCAGGATCCTGTACGACATCCCGTACGAAATCCTGTACGAAATCCAGTCCGAAATCCCGTCCTTAATCCCGTCCAAAATCCTGTACGAAATCCCGTACGAAATCCTGTACGAAATCCAGTCCGAAATCCCATCCGAAATCCCGTCCGAAATCCCGTACGACATCCTGTACGAAATCCTGTACGAAATCCCGTACGAAATCGAAATCCCGTATGAAATCGAAATCCCGTACGAAATCCCGTACGAAATCCCGTACGAAATCGAAATCCCGTACGAAATCCCATACGAAATCCCTTCCGAAATCTAAATCTTGTCCAAAATCTAAATCACGTCCGAAATCCCGTCCAAAAACCAGTCCGAAATCCCTTCCGAAATCCCGTACGAAATCCCGTACGAAATCCCGTACGAAATCCCGTCCAAAATCCCGTCCGAAATCCCGTCCGAAATCCCGTCCGAAATCCCGTCTGAAATCCTGTCCGAAATCCCGTCCGAAATCCCGTACGAAATCCTGTACGAAATCCCATACAAAATCCCATACGAAATCCCGTACGAAATCGAAATCCCGTACGAAATCCCGTAGGAAATCAAAATCCCGTCGGAAATCCCGTCAGAAATCCCGTACGAAATAGAAATCCCTTACAAAATCCCGTACTAAATCAAAATCCCGTACGAAATCCCGTAGGAAATCGAAATCCCATACGAAATCCCGTACGAAATCCCGTCTGAAATCGAAATCCCGTCCGAAATCCTGTACGAAATCGAAATCCCTTACAAAATCCCGTTCGACATCCCGTACGAAATAGAAATCCCGTACGAAATCCCGTACGAAATCGAAATCCCGTTCGAAAACCTGTACGAAATCGAAATCCCGTACGAAATCCCGTCCGAAATCGAAATCCCGTCCGAAATCCCGTTCGAAATCCCGTACGAAATCCCGTCCGAAATCCCGTCCGAAATCCCGTACGAAATCCAGTACGAAATCCCGTACGAAATCCCATACGAAATCCCGTCCGAAATCCCGTCTGAAATCCCATCCGAAATCCCGTACGAAATCCCGTCCGAAATCCCGTCTGAAATCCAGTCCAAAATCCCGTACGAAATCCTGTACGAAATCCAGTCCGAAATCTCATCCGAAATCCCGTCCGAAATCCCGTCCGAAATCCCGTCCAAAATCCTGTACGACATCCCGTACGAAATCCCGTTCGAAATCCCGTCCGAAATCCCGTCCGAAATCCCGTCCGAAATCCCGTACGAAATCCAGTACGAAATCCCGTACGAAATCCCGTACGAAATCCCATCCGAAATCCCGTCCGAAATCGCGTCCGAAATCCAGTCCGAAATCCCGTACGAAATCCAGTACGAAATCCCGTAAGGAATCCCGTACGAAATCCCGTCCGAAATCCCGTCCGAAATCCTGTACGAAATCCCGTACGAAATCCCGTACGAAATCGAAATCCCGTTCGAAAACCTGTACGAAATCGAAATCCCGTACGAAATCCCGTCCGAAATCGAAATCCCGTCCGAAATCCCGTTCGAAATCCCGTACGAAATCCCGTCCGAAATCCCGTCCGAAATCCCGTACGAAATCCAGTACGAAATCCCGTACGAAATCCCATACGAAATCCCATCCGAAATCCCGTCTGAAATCCCGTCCGAAATCCCGTACGAAATCCCGTCCGAAATCCCGTCCGAAATCCAGTCCAAAATCCCGTACGAAATCCTGTACGAAATCCAGTCCGAAATCTCATCCGAAATCCTGTCCGAAATCCCGTCCGAAATCCCGTCCGAAATCCCGTCCGAAATCCAGTACGAAATCCCGTACGAAATCCCGTACGAAATCCCATCCGAAATCCCGTCCGAAATCGCGTCCGAAATCCAGTCCGAAATCCCGTACGAAATCCAGTACGAAATCCCGTAAGAAATCCCGTACAAAATCCCGTCCGAAATTCCGTCCGAAATCCTGTACGAAATCCCGTACGAAATCCCGTACGAAATCCCATACGAAATCCCGTCCGAAATCCCGTCTGAAATCCCGTCCAAAATCCCGTACGAAATCCCGTCCGAAATCCCGTCCGAAATCCAGTCCGAAATCCCGTACGAAATCCCATACAAAATCCATTTCGAAATCCAGTCCGAAATCTCATCCGAAATCCCGTCCGAAATCCCGTCCGAAATCCCGTCCAAAATCCTGTACGACATCCCGTACGAAATCCTGTACGAAATCCAGTCCGAAATCCCGTCCGAAATCCCGTCCAAAATCCTGTACGAAATCCCGTACGAAATCCTGTACGAAATCCAGTCCGAAATCCCATCCGAAATCCCGTCCGAAATCCCGTACGACATCCCGTACGAAATCCTGTACAAAATCCCGTACGAAATCGAAATCCCGTATGAAATCGAAATCCCGTACGAAATCCCGTACGAAATCCCGTACGAAATCGAAATCCCGTACGAAATCCCATACGAAATCCCTTCCGAAATCTAAATCCCGTCCAAAATCTAAATCACGTCCGAAATCCCGTCCAAAAACCAGTCCGAAATCCCTTCCGAAATCCCGTACGAAATCCTGTACGAAATCCAGTCCGAAATCCTGTACAAAATCGAAATCCCATACGATATCCCGGACGAAATCGAAATTTCGTACGAAATCGAAATCCCGTACGAAATCCCGTACGAAACCCCGTACGAAAACCCGTCCGAAATCCCGTCCGAAATCCCGTCCGAAATCCCGTCCGAAATCCCGTCTGAAATCCTGTCCGAAATCCCGTCCGAAATCCCGTACGAAATCCTGTACGAAATCCCATACAAAATCCCATACGAAATCCCGTACGAAATCGAAATCCCGTACAAAATCCCGTAGGAAATCAAAATCCCGTCGGAAATCCCGTCAGAAATCCCGTACGAAATAGAAATCCCTTACAAAATCCCGTACTAAATCGAAATCCCGTACAAAATCCCGTAGGAAATCGAAATCCCATATGAAATCCCGTACGAAATCCCGTCTGAAATCGAAATCCCGTCCGAAATCCTGTACGAAATCGAAATCCCTTACAAAATCCCGTTCGACATCCCGTACGAAATAGAAATCCCGTACGAAATCCCGTACGAAATCGAAATCCCGTTCGAAAACCTGTACGAAATCGAAATCCCGTACGAAATCCCGTCCGAAATCGAAATCCCGTCCGAAATCCCGTTCGAAATCCCGTACGAAATCCCGTCCGAAATCCCGTCCGAAATCCCGTACGAAATCCAGTACGAAATCCCGTACGAAATCCCATACGAAATCCCTTCCGAAATCCCGTCTGAAATCCCGTCCAAAATCCTGTACGACATCCCGTACGAAATCCTGTACGAAATCCAGTCCGAAATCCCATCCGAAATCCCGTCCGAAATCCCGTCCGAAATCCCGTCCAAAATCCTGTACGACATCCCGTACGAAATCCTGTACGAAATCCAGTCCGAAATCCCGTCCGAAATCCCGTCCAAAATCCTGTACGAAATCCCGTACGAAATCCTGTACGAAATCCAGTCCGAAATCCCATCCGAAATCCCGTCCGAAATCCCGTACGACATCCCGTACGAAATCCTGTACGAAATCCCGTACGAAATCGAAATCCCGTATGAAATCGAAATCCCGTACGAAATCCCGTACGAAATCGAAATCCCGTACGAAATCCCATACGAAATCCCTTCCGAAATCTAAATCCCGTCCAAAATCTAAATCACGTCCGAAATCCCGTCCAAAAACCAGTCCGAAATCCCTTCCGAAATCCCGTACGAAATCCTGTACGAAATCCAGTCCGAAATCCTGTACAAAATCGAAATCCCATACGATATCCCGGACGAAATCGAAATTTCGTACGAAATCGAAATCCCGTACGAAATCCCGTACGAAATCCCGTACGAAATCCCGTCCGAAATCCCGTCCGAAATCCCGTCCGAAATCCCGTCCGAAATCCCGTCCGAAATCCCGTCTGAAATCCTGTCCGAAATCCCGTCCGAAATCCCGTACGAAATCCTGTACGAAATCCCATACAAAATCCCATACGAAATCCCGTACGAAATCGAAATCCCGTACGAAATCCCGTAAGAAATCAAAATCCCGTCGGAAATCCCGTCAGAAATCCCGTACGAAATAGAAATCCCTTACAAAATCCCGTACTAAATCGAAATCCCGTACGAAATCCCGTAGGAAATCGAAATCCCATATGAAATCCCGTACGAAATCCCGTCTGAAATCGAAATCCCGTCCGAAATCCTGTACGAAATCGAAATTCCTTACAAAATCCCGTTCGACATCCCGTACGAAATAGAAATCCCGTACGAAATCCCGTACGAAATCGAAATCCCGTTCGAAAACCTGTACGAAATCGAAATCCCGTACGAAATCCCGTCCGAAATCGAAATCCCGTCCGAAATCCCGTTCGAAATCCCGTACGAAATCCCGTCCGAAATCCCGTCCGAAATCCCGTCCGAAATCCCGTCTGAAATCCCGTCGAAAATCCTGTACGACATCCCGTACGAAATCCTGTACGAAATCCAGTCCGAAATCCCGTCCGAAATCCCGTCCAAAATCCTGTACGAAATCCCGTACGAAATCCTGTACGAAATCCAGTCCGAAATCCCATCCGAAATCCCGTCCGAAATCCCGTACGACATCCCGTACGAAATCCTGTACGAAATCCCGTACGAAATCGAAATCCTGTATGAAATCGAAATCCCGTACGAAATCCCGTACGAAATCCCGTACGAAATCGAAATCCCGTACGAAATCCCATACGAAATCCCTTCCGAAATCTAAATCCCGTCCAAAATCTAAATCACGTCCGAAATCCCGTCCAAAAACCAGTCCGAAATCCCTTCCGAAATCCCGTACGAAATCCTGTACGAAATCCAGTCCGAAATCCTGTACAAAATCGAAATCCCATACGATATCCCGGACGAAATCGAAATTTCATACGAAATCGAAATCCCGTACGAAATCCCGTACGAAATCCCGTCCGAAATCCCGTCCGAAATCCCGTCCAAAATCCCGTCCGAAATCCCGTCTGAAATCCTGTCCGAAATCCCGTCCGAAATCCCGTACGAAATCCTGTACGAAATCCCATACAAAATCCCATACGAAATCCCGTACGAAATCGAAATCCCGTACGAAATCCCATAGGAAATCAAAATCCCGTCGGAAATCCCGTCAGAAATCCCGTACGAAATAGAAATCCCTACAAAATCCCGTACTAAATCGAAATCCCGTACGAAATCCCGTAGGAAATCGAAATCCCATACGAAATCCCGAACGAAATCCCGTCTGAAATCGAAATCCCGTCCAAAATCCTGTACGAAATCGAAATCCCTTACAAAATCCCGTTCGACATTCCGTACAAAATAGAAATCCCGTACGAAATCGAAATCCCGTTCGAAATCCTGTACGAAATCGAAATCCCGTACGAAATCCCGTCCGAAATCGAAATCCCGTCCGAAATCCCGTTCGAAATCCCGTCCGAAATCCCGTCCGAAATCCCGTCCGAAATCCCGTACGAAATCCAGTACGAAATCCCGTACGAAATCCCATACGAAATCCCGTCCGAAATCCCGTCTGAAATCCCGTCCGAAATCCCGTACGAAATCCCGTCCGAAATCCCGTCCGAAATCCAGTCCAAAATCCTGTACGACATCCCGTACGAAATCCCGTTCGAAATCCCGTCCGAAATCCCGTCTGAAATCCCGTCCGAAATCCCGTACGAAATCCAGTACTAAATCCCGTACGAAATCCCATACGAAATCCTGTACGAAATCCAGTCCGAAATCTCATCCGAAATCCCGTCCGAAATCCCGTCCGAAATCCCGTACGAAATCCAGTACTAAATCCCGTACGAAATCCCATACGAAATCCCGTCCGAAATCCCGTCCGAAATCCCGTACGAAATCCCGTACGAAATCCAGTACTAAATCCCGTACGAAATCCCATACGAAATCCCGTCCGAAATCCCGTCTGAAATCCCGTCCGAAATCCCGTACGAAATCCAGTACGAAATCCCGTACGAAATCCCATACGAAATCCCGTCCGAAATCCCGTCTGAAATCCCGTCCGAAATCCCGTACGAAATCCCGTCCAAAATCCCGTCCGAAATCCAGTCCAAAATCCTGTACGACATCCCGTACGAAATCCCGTTAGAAATCCCGTCCGAAATCCCGTCCGAAATCCCGTCCGAAATCCCGTACGAAATCCAGTACTAAATCCCGTACGAAATCCCATACGAAATCCTGTACGAAATCCAGTCCGAAATCTCATCCGAAATCCCGAACGAAATCCCGTCTGAAATCGAAATCCCGTCCAAAATCCTGTACGAAATCGAAATCCCGTCCGAAATCCCGTTCGAAATCCCGTCCGAAATCCCGTCCGAAATCCCATCCGAAATCCCGTACGAAATCCAGTACGAAATCCCGTACGAAATCCCATACGAAATCCCGTCCGAAATCCCGTCTGAAATCCCGTCCGAAATCCCGTACGAAATCCCGTCCGAAATCCCGTCCGAAATCCAGTCCAAAATCCTGTACGACATCCCGTACGAAATCCCGTTCGAAATCCCGTCCGAAATCCCGTCCGAAATCCCGTCCGAAATCCCGTACGAAATCCAGTACTAAATCCCGTACGAAATCCCATACGAAATCCTGTACGAAATCCAGTCCGAAATCCCATCCGAAATCCCGTCCGAAATCCCGTACGACATCCCGTACGAAATCCTGTACGAAATCCCGTACGAAATCGAAATCCTGTATGAAATCGAAATCCCGTACGAAATCCCGTACGAAATCCCGTACGAAATCGAAATCCCGTACGAAATCCCATACGAAATCCCTTCCGAAATCTAAATCCCGTCCAAAATCTAAATCACGTCCGAAATCCCGTCCAAAAACCAGTCCGAAATCCCTTCCGAAATCCCGTACGAAATCCTGTACGAAATCCAGTCCGAAATCCTGTACAAAATCGAAATCCCATACGATATCCCGGACGAAATCGAAATTTCATACGAAATCGAAATCCCGTACGAAATCCCGTACGAAATCCCGTACGAAATCCCGTCCGAAATCCCGTCCGAAATCCCGTCCAAAATCCCGTCCGAAATCCCGTCTGAAATCCTGTCCGAAATCCCGTCCGAAATCCCGTACGAAATCCTGTACGAAATCCCATACAAAATCCCATACGAAATCCCGTACGAAATCGAAATCCCGTACGAAATCCCGTAGGAAATCAAAATCCCGTCGGAAATCCCGTCAGAAATCCCGTACGAAATAGAAATCCCTACAAAATCCCGTACTAAATCGAAATCCCGTACGAAATCCCGTAGGAAGTCGAAATCCCATACGAAATCCCGAACGAAATCCCGTCTGAAATCGAAATCCCGTCCAAAATCCTGTACGAAATCGAAATCCCTTACAAAATCCCGTTCGACATTCCGTACAAAATAGAAATCCCGTACGAAATCGAAATCCCGTTCGAAATCCTGTACGAAATCGAAATCCCGTACGAAATCCCGTCCGAAATCGAAATCCCGTCCGAAATCCCGTTCGAAATCCCGTCCGAAATCCCGTCCGAAATCCCGTCCGAAATCCCGTACGAAATCCAGTACGAAATCCCGTACGAAATCCCATACGAAATCCCATCCGAAATCCCGTCTGAAATCCCGTCCGAAATCCCGTACGAAATCCCGTCCGAAATCCCGTCCGAAATCCAGTCCAAAATCCTGTACGACATCCCGTACGAAATCCCGTTCGAAATCCCGTCCGAAATCCCGTCTGAAATCCCGTCCGAAATCCCGTACGAAATCCAGTACTAAATCCCGTACGAAATCCCATACGAAATCCTGTACGAAATCCAGTCCGAAATCTCATCCGAAATCCCGTCCGAAATCCCGTCCGAAATCCCGTACGAAATCCAGTACTAAATCCCGTACGAAATCCCATACGAAATCCCGTCCGAAATCCCGTCCGAAATCCCGTCCGAAATCCCGTACGAAATCCAGTACTAAATCCCGTACGAAATCCCATACGAAATCCCGTCCGAAATCCCGTCTGAAATCCCGTCCGAAATCCCGTACGAAATCCAGTACGAAATCCCGTACGAAATCCCATACGAAATCCCGTCCGAAATCCCGTCTGAAATCCCGTCCGAAATCCCGTACGAAATCCCGTCCAAAATCCCGTCCGAAATCCAGTCCAAAATCCTGTACGACATCCCGTACGAAATCCCGTTCGAAATCCCGTCCGAAATCCCGTCCGAAATCCCGTCCGAAATCCCGTACGAAATCCAGTACTAAATCCCGTACGAAATCCCATACGAAATCCTGTACGAAATCCAGTCCGAAATCTCATCCGAAATCCCGAACGAAATCCCGTCTGAAATCGAAATCCCGTCCGAAATCCCGTTCGAAATCCCGTCCGAAATCCCGTCCGAAATCCCGTCCGAAATCCCGTACGAAATCCAGTACGAAATCCCGTACGAAATCCCATACGAAATCCCGTCCGAAATCCCGTCTGAAATCCCGTCCGAAATCCCGTACGAAATCCCGTCCGAAATCCCGTCCGAAATCCAGTCCAAAATCCTGTACGACATCCCGTACGAAATCCCGTTCGAAATCCCGTCCGAAATCCCGTCTGAAATCCCGTCCGAAATCCCGTACGAAATCCAGTACTAAATCCCGTACGAAATCCCATACGAAATCCTGTACGAAATCCAGTCCGAAATCTCATCCGAAATCCCGTCCGAAATCCCGTCCGAAATCCCGTACGAAATCCAGTACTAAATCCCGTACGAAATCCCATACGAAATCCCGTCCGAAATCCCGTCCGAAATCCCGTCCGAAATCCCGTACGAAATCCAGTACTAAATCCCGTACGAAATCCCATACGAAATCCCGTCCGAAATCCCGTCTGAAATCCCGTCCGAAATCCCGTACGAAATCCAGTACGAAATCCCGTACGAAATCCCATACGAAATCCCGTCCGAAATCCCGTCTGAAATCCCGTCCGAAATCCCGTACGAAATCCCGTCCAAAATCCCGTCCGAAATCCAGTCCAAAATCCTGTACGACATCCCGTACGAAATCCCGTTCAAAATCCCGTCCGAAATCCCGTCCGAAATCCCGTCCGAAATCCCGTACGAAATCCAGTACTAAATCCCGTACGAAATCCCATACGAAATCCTGTACGAAATCCAGTCCGAAATCTCATCCGAAATCCCGAACGAAATCCCGTCTGAAATCGAAATCCCGTCCAAAATCCTGTACGAAATCGAAATCCCTTACAAAATCCCGTTCGACATTCCGTACGAAATAGAAATCCCGTACGAAATCGAAATCCCGTTCGAAATCCTGTACGAAATCGAAATCCCGTACGAAATCCCGTCCGAAATCGAAATCCCGTCCGAAATCCCGTTCGAAATCCCGTCCGAAATCCCGTCCGAAATCCCATCCGAAATCCCGTACGAAATCCAGTACGAAATCCCGTACGAAATCCCATACGAAATCCCGTCCGAAATCCCGTCTGAAATCCCGTCCGAAATCCCGTACGAAATCCCGTCCGAAATCCCGTCCGAAATCCAGTCCAAAATCCTGTACGACATCCCGTACGAAATCCCGTTCGAAATCCCGTCCGAAATCCCGTCCGAAATCCCGTCCGAAATCCCGTACGAAATCCAGTACTAAATCCCGTACGAAATCCCATACGAAATCCTGTACGAAATCCAGTCCGAAATCTCATCCGAAATCCCGTCCGAAATCCCGTCCGAAATCCCGTACGAAATCCAGTACTAAATCCCGTACGAAATCCCATACGAAATCCCGTCCGAAATCCCGTCCGAAATCCCGTCCGAAATCCCGTACGAAATCCAGTACTAAATCCCGTACGAAATCCCATACGAAATCCCGTCCGAAATCCCGTCTGAAATCCCGTCCGAAATCCCGTACGAAATCCAGTACGAAATCCCGTACGAAATCCCATACGAAATCCCGTCCGAAATCCCGTCTGAAATCCCGTCCGAAATCCCGTACGAAATCCCGTCCGAAATCCCGTCCGAAATCCAGTCCAAAATCCTGTACGACATCCCGTACGAAATCCCGTTCTAAATCCCGTCCGAAATCCCGTCCGAAATCCCGTCCGAAATCCCGTACGAAATCCAGTACTAAATCCCGTACGAAATCCCATACGAAATCCTGTACGAAATCCAGTCCGAAATCTCATCCGAAATCCCGTCCGAAATCCCGTCCGAAATCTCGTCCAAAATCCTGTACGACATCCCGTACGAAATCCCGTTCGAAATCCCGTCCAAAATCCCGTCCGAAATCCCGTCCGAAATCCCGTACGAAATCCAGTACTAAATCCCGTACGAAATCCCATACGAAATCCCGTCCGAAATCCCGTCTGAAATCCCGTCCGAAATCCCGTACGAAATCCCGTCCGAAATCCCGTCAGAAATCCAGTCCAAAATCCCGTACGAAATCCCATACAAAATCCTGTACGAAATCCCTTCCGAAATCTAAATCCCGTCCAAAATCTAAATCACGTCCGAAATCCCGTCCAAAAACCAGTCCGAAATCCCTTCCGAAATCCCGTACGAAATCCTGTACGAAATCCAGTCCGAAATCCTGAACAAAATCGAAATCCCATACGATATCCCGGACGAAATCGAAATTTCGTACGAAATCGAAATCCCGTACGAAATCCCGTACGAAATCCCGTACGAAATCCCATCCGAAATCGAAATCCCGTCCGAAATCCCGTTCGAAATCGAAATCCCGTCCGAAATCCCGTTCGAAATCCCGTCCAAAATCCCGTCCGAAATCCCGTCCGAAATCCCGTACGAAATCCAGTACGAAATCCCGTACGAAATCCCATACGAAATCCCGTCCGAAATCCCGTCTGAAATCCCGTCCGAAATCCCGTACGAAATCCCGTCCGAAATCCCGTCCGAAATCCAGTCCAAAATCCTGTACGACATCCCGTACGAAATCCCGTTCGAAATCCCGTCCGAAATCCCGTCCGAAATTCCGTCCGAAATCCCGTACGAAATCCAGTACTAAATCCCGTTCGAAATCCCATACGAAATCCTGTACGAAATCCAGTCCGAAATCTCATCCGAAATCCCGTCCGAAATCCCGTCCGAAATCTCGTCCAAAATCCTGTACGACATCCCGTACGAAATCCCGTTCGAAATCCCGTCCGAAATCCCGTCCGAAATCCCGTCCGAAATCCCGTACGAAATCCAGTACTAAATCCCGTACGAAATCCCATACGAAATCCCGGTCCGAAATCCCGTCTGAAATCCCGTCCGAAATCCCGTACGAAATCCCGTCCGAAATCCCGTCCGAAATCCAGTCCAAAATCCCGTACGAAATCCCATACAAAATCCTGTACGAAATCCCTTCCGAAATCTAAATCCCGTCCAAAATCTAAATCACGTCCGAAATCCCGTCCAAAAACCAGTCCGAAATCCCTTCCGAAATCCCGTACGAAATCCTGTACGAAATCCAGTCCGAAATCCTGAACAAAATCGAAATCCCATACGATATCCCGGACGAAATCGAAATTTCGTACGAAATCGAAATCCCGTACGAAATCCCGTACGAAATCCCGTACGAAATCCCATCCGAAATCCCGTCCGAAATCGCGTCCGAAATCCAGTCCGAAATCTCGTACGAAATCCAGTACGAAATCCCGTAAGAAATCCCGTACGAAATCCCGTCCGAAATCCCGTCCGAAATCCTGTACGAAATCCCGTACGAAATCCCGTACGAAATCCCATACGAAATCCCGTCCGAAATCCCGTCTGAAATCCCGTCCGAAATCCCATACGAAATCCCGTCCGAAATCCCGTCCGAAATCCAGTCCGAAATCCGGTACGAAATCCCATACAAAATCCAGTTCGAAATCCAGTCCGAAATCTCATCCGAAATCCCGTCCGAAATCCCGTCCGAAATCCCGTCCAAAATCCTGTACGACATCCCGTACGAAATCCTGTACGAAATCCAGTCCGAAATCCCATCCGAAATCCCATCCGAAATCCCGTCCGAAATCCCGTCCAAAATCCCGTACGACATCCCGTACGAAATCCTGTACGAAATCCCGTACGAAATCGAAATCCCGTATGAAATTGAAATCCCGTCCGAAATCCCGTCTGAAATCCTGTCCGAAATCCCGTCCGAAATCCCGTACGAAATCCTGTACGAAATCCCATACAAAATCCCATACGAAATCCCGTACGAAATCGAAATCCCGTACGAAATCCCGTAGGAAATCAAAATCCCGTCGGAAATCCCGTCAGAAATCCCGTACGAAATAGAAATCCCTACAAAATCCCGTACTAAATCGAAATCCCGTACGAAATCCCGTAGGAAATCGAAATCCCATACGAAATCCCGTACGAAATCCCGTCTGAAATCGAAATCCCGTCCGAAATCCTGTACGAAATCGAAATCCCTTACAAAATCCCGTTCGACATCCCGTACGAAATAGAAATCCCGTACGAAATCCCGTATGAAATCGAAATCCCGTTCAAAATCCCGTACGAAATAGAAATCCCGTACGAAGTCCCGTACGAAATCGAAATCCCGTACGAAATCCCGTCCGAAATCGAAATCCCGTCCGAAATCCCGTTCGAAATCCCGTCCGAAATCCCGTCCAAAATCCCGTCCGAAATCCCGTACGAAATCCAGTACGAAATCCCGTACGAAATCCCATATGAAATCCCGTCCGAAATCCCGTCTGAAATCCCGTCCGACATCCCGTACGAAATCCCGTCCGAAATCCCGTCCGAAATCCAGTTCAAAATCCCGTACGAAATCCCATACGAAATCCAGTACGAAATCCCGTACGAAATCCCATACGAAATCCCGTCCGAAATCCCGTCTGAAATCCCGTCCGAAATCCCGTACGAAATCCCGTCCGAAATCCCGTCCGAAATCCAGTCCAAAATCCCGTACGAAATCCCATACAAAATCCTGTACGAAATCCAGTCCGAAATCTCATCCGAAATCCCGTCCGAAATCCCGTCCGAAATCCCGTCCAAAATCCTGTACGACATCCCGTACGAAATCCTGTACGAAATCCAGTCCGAAATCCCGTCCGAAATCCCGTCCAAAATCCTGTACGAAATCCCGTACGAAATCCTGTACGAAATCCAGTCCGAAATCCCATCCGAAATCCCGTCCGAAATCCCGTACGACATCCCGTACGAAATCCTGTACGAAATCCCGTACGAAATCGAAATCCCGTATGAAATCGAAATCCCGTACGAAATCCCGTACGAAATCCCGTACGAAATCGAAATCCCGTACGAAATCCCATACGAAATCCCTTCCGAAATCTAAATCCCGTCCAAAATCTAAATCACGTCCGAAATCCCGTCCAAAAACCAGTCCGAAATCCCTTCCGAAATCCCGTACGAAATCCTGTACGAAATCCAGTCCGAAATCCTGTACGAAATCGAAATCCCGTACGAAATCCCGTAGGAAATCAAAATCCCGTCGGAAATCCCGTCAGAAATCCCGTACGAAATAGAAATGCCTTATCAAAACCCCGTACTAAATCGAAATCCCGTACGAAATCCCGTAGGAAATCGAAATCCCATACGAAATCACGTCCGAAATCCCGTCCAAAAACCAGTCCGAAATCCCTTCCGAAATCCCGTACGAAATCCTGTATGAAATCCAGTCCGAAATCCCCTACAAAATCGTAATCCCGTACGAAATCCCGTACGAAATCGAAATCCCGTATGAAATCGAAATCCCGTTTGAAATCCCGTACGAAATCCCGTATGAAATCGAAATCCCGTACGAAATCGCATACGAAATCCCTTCTGAAATCTAAATCCCGTCCGATATCTAAATCCCGTCCGAAATCCCGTCCAAAAACCAGTCCGAAATCCCTTCCGAAATCCCGTACGAAATCCTGTACGAAATCCAGTCCGAAATCCTGTACAAAATCGAAATCCCGTACGATATCCCGGACAAAATCGAAATTTCGTACGAAATCGAAATCCCGTACGAAATCCCGTACGAAATCCCGTACGAAATCCCATCCGAAATCCCGTCCGAAATCGCGTCCGAAATCCAGTCCGAAATCCCGTACGAAATCCAGTACGAAATCCCGTAAGAAATCCCATACGAAATCCTGTCCGAAATCCCGTCCGAAATCCTGTACAAAATCCCGTACGAAATCCCGTACGAAATCCCATACGAAATCCCGTCCGAAATCCCGTCTGAAATCCCGTCCGAAATCCCGTACGAAATCCCGTCCGAAATCCAGTCCGAAATCCCGTACGAAATCCCATACAAAATCCTGTACGAAATCCAGTCCGAAATCTCATCCGAAATCCCGTCCGAAATCCCGTCCGAAATCCCGTTCAAAATCCTGTACGACATCCCGTACGAAATCCTGTACGAAATCCAGTCCGAAATCCCATCCGAAATCCCGTCCGAAATCCCGTCCGAAATCCCGTCCGAAATCCCATCCAAAATCCCGTACGACATCCCGTACGAAATCCTGTACGAAATCCCATACTAAATCGAAATCCCGTATGAAATTGAAATCCCGTACGAAATCCCGTCTGAAATCCCGTCCTGAAATCCAGTCCGAAATCCCGTCCGAAATCCCGTCTGAAATCCTGTCCGAAATCCCGTCCGAAATCCCGTACGAAATCCTGTACGAAATCCCATACAAAATCCCATACGAAATCCCGTTCGAAATCGAAATCCCGTACGAAATCCCGTAGGAAATCGAAATCCCGTCGGAAATCCCGTCATAAATCCCGTACGAAATAGAAATCCCTTACAAAATCCCGTACGAAATCGAAATCCCGTACGAAATTCCATAGGAAATCGAAATCCCATACGAAATCCCGTCCGAAATCCCGTCCGAAATCCCGTCCAAAATCCTGTACGACATCCCGTACGAAATCCTGTACGAAATCCAGTCCGAAATCCCGTCCGAAATCCCGTCCAAAATCCTGTACGAAATCCCGTACGAAATCCTGTACGAAATCCAGTCCGAAATCCCATCCGAAATCCCGTCCGAAATCCCGTCCGAAATCTCGTCCAAAATCCCGTACGACATCCCGTACGAAATCCCGTACGAAATCCCGTACGAAATCGAAATCCCGTACGAAATCCCATACGAAATCCCTTCCGAAATCTAAATCCCGTCCAAAATCTAAATCACGTCCGAAATCCCGTCCAAAAACCAGTCCGAAATCCCTTCCGAAATCCCGTACGAAATCCTGTATGAAATCCAGTCCGAAATCCCCTACAAAATCGTAATCCCGTACGAAATCCCGTACGAAATCGAAATCCCGTATGAAATCGAAATCCCGTTTGAAATCCCGTACGAAATCCCGTATGAAATCGAAATCCCGTACGAAATCGCATACGAAATCCCTTCTGAAATCTAAATCCCGTCCGATATCTAAATCCCGTCCGAAATCCCGTCCAAAAACCAGTCCGAAATCCCTTCCGAAATCCCGTACGAAATCCTGTACGAAATCCAGTCCGAAATCCTGTACAAAATCGAAATCCCGTACGATATCCCGGACGAAATCGAAATTTCGTACGAAATCGAAATCCCGTACGAAATCCCGTCCGAAATCCCGTTCAAAATCCTGTACGACATCCCGTACGAAATCCTGTACGAAATCCAGTCCGAAATCCCATCCGAAATCCAGTCCGAAATCCCGTACGAAATCCAGTACGAAATCCCGTAAGAAATCCCGTACGAAATCCTGTCCGAAATCCCGTCCGAAATCCTGTACGAAATCCCGTACGAAATCCCGTACGAAATCCCATACGAAATCCCGTCCGAAATCCCGTCTGAAATCCCGTCCGAAATCCCGTACGAAATCCCGTCCGAAATCCAGTCCGAAATCCCGTACGAAATCCCATACAAAATCCTGTACGAAATCCAGTCCGAAATCTCATCCGAAATCTCGTCCGAAATCCCGTCCGAAATCCCGTTCAAAATCCTGTACGACATCCCGTACGAAATCCTGTACGAAATCCAGTCCGAAATCCCATCCGAAATCCCGTCCGAAATCCCGTCCGAAATCCCGTCCGAAATCCCATCCAAAATCCCGTACGACATCCCGTACAAAATCCTGTACGAAATCCCGTACTAAATCGAAATCCCGTATGAAATTGAAATCCCGTACGAAATCCCATCTGAAATCCCGTCCGAAATCCAGTCCGAAATCCCGTCCGAAATCCCGTCTGAAATCCTGTCCGAAATCCCGTCCGAAATCCCGTACGAAATCCTGTACGAAATCCCATACAAAATCCCATACGAAATCCCGTTCGAAATCAAAATCCCGTACGAAATCCCGTAGGAAATCGAAATCCCGTCGGAAATCCCGTCAGAAATCCCGTACGAAATAGAAATCCCTTACAAAATCCCGTACGAAATCGAAATCCCGTACGAAATTCCATAGGAAATCGAAATCCCATACGAAATCCCGTCCGAAATCCCGTCCGAAATCCAGTCCAAAATCCCGTACGAAATCCCATACAAAATCCTGTACGAAATCCAGTCCGAAATCTCATCCGAAATCCTGTCCGAAATCCCGTCCGAAATCCCGTCCGAAATCCCGTCCAAAATCCTGTACGACATCCCGAACGAAATCCCGTCCGAAATCCAGTCCGAAATCCCGTACGAAATCCCATACAAAATCCTGTACGAAATCCAGTCCGAAATCTCATCCGAAATCTCGTCCGAAATCCCGTCCGAAATCCCGTTCAAAATCCTGTACGACATCCCGTACGAAATCCTGTACGAAATCCAGTCCGAAATCCCATCCGAAATCCCGTCCGAAATCCCGTCCGAAATCCCGTCCGAAATCCCATCCAAAATCCCGTACGACATCCCGTACAAAATCCTGTACGAAATCCCGTACTAAATCGAAATCCCGTATGAAATTGAAATCCCGTACGAAATCCCATCTGAAATCCCGTCCGAAATCCAGTCCGAAATCCCGTCCGAAATCCCGTCTGAAATCCTGTCCGAAATCCCGTCCGAAATCCCGTACGAAATCCTGTACGAAATCCCATACAAAATCCCATACGAAATCCCGTTCGAAATCAAAATCCCGTACGAAATCCCGTAGGAAATCGAAATCCCGTCGGAAATCCCGTCAGAAATCCCGTACGAAATAGAAATCCCTTACAAAATCCCGTACGAAATCGAAATCCCGTACGAAATTCCATAGGAAATCGAAATCCCATACGAAATCCCGTCTGAAATCCCGTCTGAAATCCCGTCCGAAATCCCGTACGAAATCCCGTCCGAAATCCCGTCCGAAATCCAGTCCAAAATCCCGTACGAAATCCCATACAAAATCCTGTACGAAATCCAGTCCGAAATCTCATCCGAAATCCTGTCCGAAATCCCGTCCGAAATCCCGTCCGAAATCCCGTACGAAATCCAGTACGAAATCCCGTACGAAATCCCATACGAAATCCCGTCCGAAATCCCGTCTGAAATCCCGTCCGAAATCCCGTACGAAATCCCGTCCGAAATCCCGTCCGAAATCCAGTCCAAAATCCCGTACGAAATCCCATACAAAATCCTGTACGAAATCCAGTCCGAAATCTCATCCGAAATCCCGTCCGAAATCCCGTCCGAAATCCCGTCCAGAATCCTGTACGACATCCCGTACGAAATCCTGTACGAAATCCAGTCCGAAATCCCGTCCGAAATCCCGTCCAAAATCCCGTCCGAAATCCCGTACGAAATCCTGTACGAAATCCCGTACGAAATCCTGTACGAAATCCCGTACGAAATCCTGTACGAAATCCAGTCCGAAATCCCATCCGAAATCCCGTCCGAAATCCCGTACGACATCCCGTACGAAATCCTGTACGAAATCCCGTACGAAATCGAAATCCCGTATGAAATCGAAATCCCGTACGAAATCCCGTACGAAATCCCGTACGAAATCGAAATCCCGTACGAAATCCCATACGAAATCCCTTCCGAAATCTAAATCCCGTCCAAAATCTAAATCACGTCCGAAATCCCGTCCAAAAACCAGTCCGAAATCCCTTCCGAAATCCCGTACGAAATCCTGTATGAAATCCAGTCCGAAATCCCCTACAAAATCGTAATCCCGTACGAAATCCCGTACGAAATCGAAATCCCGTATGAAATCGAAATCCCGTTTGAAATCCCGTACGAAATCCCGTATGAAATCGAAATCCCGTACGAAATCGCATACGAAATCCCTTCTGAAATCTAAATCCCGTCCGATATCTAAATCCCGTCTGAAATCCCGTCCAAAAACCAGTCCGAAATCCCTTCCGAAATCCCGTACGAAATCCTGTACGAAATCCAGTCCGAAATCCTGTACAAAATCGAAATCCCGTACGATATCCCGGACGAAATCGAAATTTCGAACGAAATCGAAATCCCGTACGAAATCCCGTACGAAATCCCGTACGAAATCACATCCGAAATCCCGTCCGAAATCGCGTCCGAAATCCAGTCCGAAATCCCGTACGAAATCCAGTACGAAATCCCGTAAGAAATCCTGTACGAAATCCTGTCCGAAATCCCGTCCGAAATCCTGTACGAAATCCCGTACGAAATCCCGTACGAAATCCCATACGAAATCCCGTCCGAAATCCCGTCTGAAATCCCGTCCGAAATCCCGTACGAAATACCGTCCGAAATCCCGTCCGAAATCCCGTACGAAATCCCATACAAAATCCTGTACGAAATCCAGTCCGAAATCTCATCCGAAATCCCGTCCGAAATCCCGTCCGAAATCCCGTCCAAAATCCTGTACGACATCCCGTACGAAATCCTGTACGAAATCCAGTCCGAAATCCCATCCGAAATCCCGTCCGAAATCCCGTCCGAAGTCCCGTCCGAAATCCCGTCCAAAATCCCGTACGACATCCCGTACGAAATCCTGTACGAAATCCCGTACGAAATCGAAATCCCGTATGAAATTGAAATCCCGTACGAAATCCCGTCTGAAATCCCGTCCGAAATCCAGTCCGAAATCCCGTCCGAAATCCCGTCTGAAATCCTGTCCGAAATCCCGTCCGAAATCCCGTACGAAATCCTGTACGAAATCCCATACAAAATCCCATACGAAATCCCATACGAAATCGAAATCCCGTACGAAATCCCGTAGGAAATCGAAATCCCGTCGGAAATCCCGTCAGAAATCCCGTACGAAATAGAAATCCCTTACAAAATCCCGTACGAAATCGAAATCCCGTACGAAATTACATAGGAAATCGAAATCCCATACGAAATCCCGTCCGAAATCCCGTCTGAAATCCCGTCCGAAATCCCGTACGAAATCCCGTCCGAAATCCCGTCCGAAATCCAGTCCAAAATCCCGTACGAAATCCCATACAAAATCCTGTACGAAATCCAGTCCGAAATCTCATCCGAAATCCTGTCCGAAATCCCGTCCGAAATCCCGTCCAAAATCCTGTACGACATCCCGTACGAAATCCTGTACGAAATCCAGTCCGAAATCCCGTCCGAAATCCCGTCCAAAATCCTGTACGAAATCCCGTACGAAATCCTGTACGAAATCCAGTCCGAAATCCCATCCGAAATCCCGTCCGAAATCCCGTACGACATCCCGTACGAAATCCTGTACGAAATCCCGTACGAAATCGAAATCCCGTATGAAATCGAAATCCCGTACGAAATCCCGTACGAAATCCCGTACGAAATCGAAATCCCGTACGAAATCCCATACGAAATCCCTTCCGAAATCTAAATCCCGTCCAAAATCTAAATCACGTCCGAAATCCCGTCCAAAAACCAGTCCGAAATCCCTTCCGAAATCCCGTACGAAATCCTGTACGAAATCCAGTCCGAAATCCTGTACAAAATCGAAATCCCATACGATGTCCCGGACGAAATCAAAATTTTGTACGAAATCGAAATCCCGTACGAAATCCCGTACGAAATCCCGTACAAAATCCCATCCGAAATCCCGTCCGAAATCGCGTCCGAAGTCCAGTCCGAAATCCCGTACGAAATCCAGTACGAAATCCCGTCCGAAATCCCGTCCGAAATCCTGTACGAAATCCCGTACGAAATCCCGTACGAAATCCCATACGAAATCCCGTCCGAAATCCCGTCTGAAATCCCGTCCGAAATCCCGTACGAAATCCCGTCCGAAGTCCCGTCCAAAATCCAGTCCGAAATCCTGTACGAAATCCCATACAAAATCCAGTTCGAAATCCAGTCCGAAATCTCATCCGAAATCCCGTCCAAAATCCCGTTCGAAATCCCGTCCAAAATCCTGTACGACATCCCGTACGAAATCCTGTACGAAATCCAGTCCGAAATCCCATCCGAAATCACGTCCGAAATCCCGTCCGAAATCCCGTCCAAAATCCTGTACGACATCCCGTACGAAATCGAAATCCCGTATGAAATCGAAATCCCGTACGCAATCCCGTACGAAATCCCGTACGAAATCGAAATCCCGTACGAAATTCCATACGAAATCCCTTCCGAAATCTAAATCCTGTCCAAAATCTAAATCACGTCCGAAATCCCGTCCAAAAACCAGTCCGAAATCCCTTCCGAAATCCCGTACGAAATCCTGTACGAAATCCAGTCCGAAATCCTGTACAAAATCGAAATCCCATACGATATCCCGTACGAAATCGAAATTTCGTACGAAATCGAAATCCCGTACGAAATCCCGTACGAAATCCCGTACGAAATCCCATCCGAAATCCCGTCCGAAATCGTGTCCGAAATCCAGTCCGAAATCCCGTACGAAATCCAGTACGAAATCCCGTAAGAAATCCCGTACGAAATCCCGTCCGAAATCCCGTCCGAAATCCTGTACGAAATCCCGTACGAAATCCCGTACGAAATCCCATACGAAATCCCGTCCGAAATCCCGTCTGAAATCCCGTCCGAAATCCCATACGAAATCCCGTCCGAAATCCCGTCCGAAATCCCGTCCGAAATCCAGTCCGAAATCCCGTACGAAATCCCATACAAAATCCCATACGAAATCCCGTACGAAATCGAAATCCCGTACGAAATCCCGTAGGAAATCAAAATCCCGTCGGAAATCCCGTCAGAAATCCCGTACGAAATAGAAATCCCTTACAAAATCCCGTACTAAATCGAAATCCCGTATGAAATCCCGTAGGAAATCGAAATCCCATACGAAATCCCGTACGAAATCCCGTCTGAAATCGAAATCCCGTCCGAAATCCTGTACGAAATCGAAATCCCTTACAAAATCCCGTTCGACATCCCGTACGAAATAGAAATCCCGTACGAAATCCCGTACGAAATCGAAATCCCGTTCGAAAACCTGTACGAAATCGAAATCCCGTACGAAATCCCGTCCGAAATCGAAATCCCGTCCGAAATCCCGTTCGAAATCCCGTACGAAATCCCGTCCGAAATCCCGTCCGAAATCCCGTACGAAATCCAGTACGAAATCCCGTACGAAATCCCATACGAAATCCCGTCCGAAATCCCGTCTGAAATCCCGTCCGAAATCCCGTACGAAATCCCGTCCGAAATCCCGTCCGAAATCCAGTCCAAAATCCCGTACGGAATCCTGTACGGAATCCAGTCCGAAATCTCATCCGAAATCCCGTCCGAAATCCCGTCCGAAATCCCGTCCAAAATCCTGTACGACATCCCGTACGAAATCCCGTTCGAAATCCCGTCCGAAATCCCGTCCGAAATCCCGTCCGAAATCCCGTACGAAATCCAGTACGAAATCCCGTACGAAATCCCGTACGAAATCCCATCCGAAATCCCGTCCGAAATCGCGTCCGAAATCCAGTCCGAAATCCCGTACGAAATCCAGTACGAAATCCCATAAGAAATCCCGTACGAAATCCCGTCCGAAATCCCGTCCGAAATCCTGTACGAAATCCCGTACGAAATCTCGTACGAAATCCCATACGAAATCCCGTCCGAAATCCCGTCTGAAATCCCGTCCAAAATCCCGTACGAAATCCCGTCCGAAATCCCGTCCGAAATCCAGTCCGAAATCCCGTACGAAATCCCATACAAAATCCAGTTCGAAATCCAGTCCGAAATCTCATCCGAAATCCCGTCCGAAATCTCGTCCGAAATCCCGTCCAAAATCCTGTACGACATCCCGTACGAAATCCTGTACGAAATCCAGTCCGAAATCCCATCCGAAATCCCGTCCGAAATCCCGTCCAAAATCCCGTCCAAAATCCTGTACGACATCCCGTACGAAATCCAGTCCGAAATCCCGTCCGAAATCCCGTCCAAAATCCTGTACGAAATCCCGTACGAAATCCTGTACGAAATCCAGTCCGAAATCCCATCCGAAATCCCGTCCGAAATCCCGTACGACATCCCGTACGAAATCCTGTACGAAATCCCGTACGAAATCGAAATCCCGTATGAAATCGAAATCCCGTACAAAATCCCGTACGAAATCCCGTACGAAATCGAAATCCCGTATGAAATTGAAATCCCGTACGAAATCCCGTCCGAAATCCCGTCCGAAATCCCGTCCGAAATCCCGTCCGAAATACCATCTGAAATCCTGTCCGAAATCCCGTCCGAAATCCCATACGAAATCCTGTACGAAATCCCATACAAAATCCCATACGAAATCCCGTACGAAATCGAAATCCCGTACGAAATCCCGTAGGAAATCAAAATCCCGTCGGAAATCCCGTCAGAAATCCCGTACGAAATAGAAATCCCTTACAAAATCCCGTACTAAATCGAAATCCCGTACGAAATCCCGTAGGAAATCGAAATCCCATACGAAATCCCGTACGAAATCCCGTCTGAAATCGAAATCCCGTCCGAAATCCTGTACGAAATCGAAATCCCTTACAAAATCCCGTTCGACATCCCGTACGAAATAGAAATCCCGTACGAAATCCCGTACGAAATCGAAATCCCGTTCGAAAACCTGTACGAAATCGAAATCCCGTACGAAATCCCGTCCGAAATCAAAATCCCGTCCGAAATCCCGTTCGAAATCCCGTACGAAATCCCGTCCGAAATCCCGTCCGAAATCCCGTACGAAATCCAGTACGAAATCCCGTACGAAATCCCATACGAAATCCCGTCCGAAATCCCGTCTGAAATCCCGTCCGAAATCCCGTACGAAATCCCGTCCGAAATCCCGTCCGAAATCCAGTCCAAAATCCCGTACGAAATCCTGTACGGAATCCAGTCCGAAATCTCATCCGAAATCCCGTCCGAAATCCCGTCCGAAATCCCGTCCAAAATCCTGTACGACATCCCGTACGAAATCCCGTTCGAAATCCCGTCCGAAATCCCGTCCGAAATCCCGTCCGAAATCCCGTACGAAATCCAGTACGAAATCCCGTACGAAATCCCGTACGAAATCCCATCCGAAATCCCGTCCAAAATCGCGTCCGAAATCCAGTCCGAAATCCCGTACGAAATCCAGTACGAAATCCCATAAGAAATCCCGTACGAAATCCCGTCCGAAATCCCGTCCGAAATCCTGTACGAAATCCCGTACGAAATCTCGTACGAAATCCCATACGAAATCCCGTCCGAAATCCCGTCTGAAATCCCGTCCAAAATCCCGTACGAAATCCCGTCCGAAATCCCGTCCGAAATCCAGTCCGAAATCCCGTACGAAATCCCATACAAAATCCAGTTCGAAATCCAGTCCGAAATCTCATCCGAAATCCCGTCCGAAATCTCGTCCGAAATCCCGTCCAAAATCCTGTACGACATCCCGTACGAAATCCTGTACGAAATCCAGTCCGAAATCCCATCCGAAATCCCGTCCGAAATCCCGTCCGAAATCCCATACGAAATCCCGTCCGAAATCCCGTCCGAAATCCAGTCCGAAATCCCGTACGAAATCCCATACAAAATCCAGTTCGAAATCCAGTCCGAAATCTCATCCGAAATCCCGTCCGAAATCCCGTCCGAAATCCCGTCCAAAATCCTGTACGACATCCCGTACGAAATCCTGTACGAAATCCAGTCCGAAATCCCATCCGAAATCCCGTCCGAAATCCCGTCCGAAATCCCGTCCAAAATCCCGTACGACATCCCGTACGAAATCCTGTACGAAATCCCGTACGAAATCGAAATCCCGTATGAAATTGAAATCCCGTACGAAATCCCGTCCGAAATCCCGTCCGAAATCCTGTCCGAAATCCCGTCCGAAATCCCGTCTGAAATCCTGTCCGAAATCCCGTCCGAAATCCCGTACGAAATCCTGTACGAAATCCCATACAAAATCCCATACGAAATCCCGTACGAAATCGAAATCCCGTACGAAATCCCGTAGGAAATCAAAATCCCGTCGGAAATCTCGTCAGAAATCCCGTACGAAATAGAAATCCCTTACAAAATCCCGTACTAAATCGAAATCCCGTACGAAATCCCGTAGGAAATCGAAATCCCATACGAAATCCCGTACGAAATCCCGTCTGAAATCGAAATCCCGTCTGAAATCCTGTACGAAATCGAAATCCCTTACAAAATCCCGTTCGACATCCCGTACGAAATCGAAATCCCGTACGAAATCCCGTACGAAATCGAAATCCCGTTCGAAAACCTGTACGAAATCGAAATCCCGTACGAAATCCCGTCCGAAATCGAAATCCCGTCCGAAATCCCGTTCGAAATCCCGTACGAAATCCCGTCCGAAATCCCGTCTGAAATCCCGTCCGAAATCCCGTACGAAATCCCGTCCGAAATCCCGTCCGAAATCCAGTCCAAAATCCCGTACGAAATCCTGTACGAAATCCAGTCCGAAATCTCATCCGAAATCCCGTCCGAAATCCCGTCCGAAATCCCGTCCAAAATCCTGTACGACATCCCGTACGAAATCCCGTTCGAAATCCCGTCCGAAATCCCGTCCGAAATCCCGTCCGAAATCCCGTACGAAATCCAGTACGAAATCCCGTACGAAATCCCGTACGAAATCCCATCCGAAATCCCGTCCGAAATCGCGTCCGAAATCCAGTCCGAAATCCCGTACGAAATCCAGTACGAAATCCCGTAAGAAATCCCGTACGAAATCCCGTCCGAAATCCCGTCCGAAATCCTGTACGAAATCCCGTACGAAATCCCGTACGAAATCGAAATCCCGTTCGAAAACCTGTACGAAATCGAAATCCCGTACGAAATCCCGTCCGAAATCGAAATCCCGTCCGAAATCCCGTTCGAAATCCCGTACGAAATCCCGTCCGAAATCCCGTCCGAAATCCCATCCGAAATCCAGTACGAAATCCCGTACGAAATCCCATACGAAATCCCGTCCGAAATCCCGTCTGAAATCCCGTCCGAAATCCCGTACGAAATCCCGTCCGAAATCCCGTCCGAAATCCAGTCCAAAATCCCGTACGAAATCCTGTACGAAATCCAGTCCGAAATCTCATCCGAAATCCCGTCCGAAATCCCGTCCGAAATCCCGTCCAAAATCCTGTACGACATCCCGTACGAAATCCCGTTCGAAATCCCGTACGAAATCCCGTCCGAAATCCCGTCCGAAATCCCGTACGAAATCCAGTACGAAATCCCGTACGAAATCCCGTACGAAATCCCATCCGAAATCCCGTCCGAAATCGCGTCCGAAATCCAGTCCGAAATCCCGTACGAAATCCAGTACGAAATCCCGTAAGAAATCCCGTACGAAATCCCGTCTGAAATCCCGTCCGAAATCCTGTACGAAATCCCGTACGAAATCCCATACGAAATCCCGTCCGAAATCCCGTCTGAAATCCCGTCCAAAATCCCGTACGAAATCCCGTCCGAAATCCCGTCCGAAATCCAGTCCGAAATCCCGTACAAAATCCCGTCTGAAATCCCGTCCAAAATCCCGTACGAAATCCCGTCCGAAATCCCGTCCGAAATCCAGTCCGAAATCCCGTACGAAATCCCATACAAAATCCAGTTCGAAATCCAGTCCGAAATCTCATCCGAAATCCCGTCCGAAATCCCGTCCGAAATCCCGTCCAGGATCCTGTACGACATCCCGTACGAAATCCTGTACGAAATCCAGTCCGAAATCCCGTCCTTAATCCCGTCCAAAATCCTGTACGAAATCCCGTACGAAATCCTGTACGAAATCCAGTCCGAAATCCCATCCGAAATCCCGTCCGAAATCCCGTACGACATCCTGTACGAAATCCTGTACGAAATCCCGTACGAAATCGAAATCCCGTATGAAATCGAAATCCCGTACGAAATCCCGTACGAAATCCCGTACGAAATCGAAATCCCGTACGAAATCCCATACGAAATCCCTTCCGAAATCTAAATCTTGTCCAAAATCTAAATCACGTCCGAAATCCCGTCCAAAAACCAGTCCGAAATCCCTTCCGAAATCCCGTACGAAATCCTGTACGAAATCCAGTCCGAAATCCTGTACAAAATCGAAATCCCATACGATATCCCGGACGAAATCGAAATTTCGTACGAAATCGAAATCCCGTACGAAATCCCGTACGAAATCCCGTACGAAATCCCGTCCAAAATCCCGTCCGAAATCCCGTCCGAAATCCCGTCCGAAATCCCGTCTGAAATCCTGTCCGAAATCCCGTCCGAAATCCCGTACGAAATCCTGTACGAAATCCCATACAAAATCCCATACGAAATCCCGTACGAAATCGAAATCCCGTACGAAATCCCGTAGGAAATCAAAATCCCGTCGGAAATCCCGTCAGAAATCCCGTACGAAATAGAAATCCCTTACAAAATCCCGTACTAAATCAAAATCCCGTACGAAATCCCGTAGGAAATCGAAATCCCATACGAAATCCCGTACGAAATCCCGTCTGAAATCGAAATCCCGTCCGAAATCCTGTACGAAATCGAAATCCCTTACAAAATCCCGTTCGACATCCCGTACGAAATAGAAATCCCGTACGAAATCCCGTACGAAATCGAAATCCCGTTCGAAAACCTGTACGAAATCGAAATCCCGTACGAAATCCCGTCCGAAATCGAAATCCCGTCCGAAATCCCGTTCGAAATCCCGTACGAAATCCCGTCCGAAATCCCGTCCGAAATCCCGTACGAAATCCAGTACGAAATCCCGTACGAAATCCCATACGAAATCCCGTCCGAAATCCCGTCTGAAATCCCGTCCGAAATCCCGTACGAAATCCCGTCCGAAATCCCGTCTGAAATCCAGTCCAAAATCCCGTACGAAATCCTGTACGAAATCCAGTCCGAAATCTCATCCGAAATCCCGTCCGAAATCCCGTCCGAAATCCCGTCCAAAATCCTGTACGACATCCCGTACGAAATCCCGTTCGAAATCCCGTCCGAAATCCCGTCCGAAATCCCGTCCGAAATCCCGTACGAAATCCAGTACGAAATCCCGTACGAAATCCCGTACGAAATCCCATCCGAAATCCCGTCCGAAATCGCGTCCGAAATCCAGTCCGAAATCCCGTACGAAATCCAGTACGAAATCCCGTAAGGAATCCCGTACGAAATCCCGTCCGAAATCCCGTCCGAAATCCTGTACGAAATCCCGTACGAAATCCCGTACGAAATCGAAATCCCGTTCGAAAACCTGTACGAAATCGAAATCCCGTACGAAATCCCGTCCGAAATCGAAATCCCGTCCGAAATCCCGTTCGAAATCCCGTACGAAATCCCGTCCGAAATCCCGTCCGAAATCCCGTACGAAATCCAGTACGAAATCCCGTACGAAATCCCATACGAAATCCCATCCGAAATCCCGTCTGAAATCCCGTCCGAAATCCCGTACGAAATCCCGTCCGAAATCCCGTCCGAAATCCAGTCCAAAATCCCGTACGAAATCCTGTACGAAATCCAGTCCGAAATCTCATCCGAAATCCTGTCCGAAATCCCGTCCGAAATCCCGTCCGAAATCCCGTCCGAAATCCAGTACGAAATCCCGTACGAAATCCCGTACGAAATCCCATCCGAAATCCCGTCCGAAATCGCGTCCGAAATCCAGTCCGAAATCCCGTACGAAATCCAGTACGAAATCCCGTAAGAAATCCCGTACAAAATCCCGTCCGAAATCCCGTCCGAAATCCTGTACGAAATCCCGTACGAAATCCCGTACGAAATCCCATACGAAATCCCGTCCGAAATCCCGTCTGAAATCCCGTCCAAAATCCCGTACGAAATCCCGTCCGAAATCCCGTCCGAAATCCAGTCCGAAATCCCGTACGAAATCCCATACAAAATCCATTTCGAAATCCAGTCCGAAATCTCATCCGAAATCCCGTCCGAAATCCCGTCCGAAATCCCGTCCAAAATCCTGTACGACATCTCGTACGAAATCCTGTACGAAATCCAGTCCGAAATCCCGTCCGAAATCCCGTCCAAAATCCTGTACGAAATCCCGTACGAAATCCTGTACGAAATCCAGTCCGAAATCCCATCCGAAATCCCGTCCGAAATCCCGTACGACATCCCGTACGAAATCCTGTACAAAATCCCGTACGAAATCGAAATCCCGTATGAAATCGAAATCCCGTACGAAATCCCGTACGAAATCCCGTACGAAATCGAAATCCCGTACGAAATCCCATACGAAATCCCTTCCGAAATCTAAATCCCGTCCAAAATCTAAATCACGTCCGAAATCCCGTCCAAAAACCAGTCCGAAATCCCTTCCGAAATCCCGTACGAAATCCTGTACGAAATCCAGTCCGAAATCCTGTACAAAATCGAAATCCCATACGATATCCCGGACGAAATCGAAATTTCGTACGAAATCGAAATCCCGTACGAAATCCCGTACGAAATCCCGTACGAAAACCCGTCCGAAATCCCGTCCGAAATCCCGTCCGAAATCCCGTCCGAAATCCCGTCTGAAATCCTGTCCGAAATCCCGTCCGAAATCCCGTACGAAATCCTGTACGAAATCCCATACAAAATCCCATACGAAATCCCGTACGAAATCGAAATCCCGTACAAAATCCCGTAGGAAATCAAAATCCCGTCGGAAATCCCGTCAGAAATCCCGTACGAAATAGAAATCCCTTACAAAATCCCGTACTAAATCGAAATCCCGTACAAAATCCCGTAGGAAATCGAAATCCCATATGAAATCCCGTACGAAATCCCGTCTGAAATCGAAATCCCGTCCGAAATCCTGTACGAAATCGAAATCCCTTACAAAATCCCGTTCGACATCCCGTACGAAATAGAAATCCCGTACGAAATCCCGTACGAAATCGAAATCCCGTTCGAAAACCTGTACGAAATCGAAATCCCGTACGAAATCCCGTCCGAAATCGAAATCCCGTCCGAAATCCCGTTCGAAATCCCGTACGAAATCCCGTCCGAAATCCCGTCCGAAATCCCGTACGAAATCCAGTACGAAATCCCGTACGAAATCCCATACGAAATCCCTTCCGAAATCCCGTCTGAAATCCCGTCCAAAATCCTGTACGACATCCCGTACGAAATCCTGTACGAAATCCAGTCCGAAATCCCATCCGAAATCCCGTCCGAAATCCCGTCCGAAATCCCGTCCAAAATCCTGTACGACATCCCGTACGAAATCCTGTACGAAATCCAGTCCGAAATCCCGTCCGAAATCCCGTCCAAAATCCTGTACGAAATCCCGTACGAAATCCTGTACGAAATCCAGTCCGAAATCCCATCCGAAATCCCGTCCGAAATCCCGTACGACATCCCGTACGAAATCCTGTACGAAATCCCGTACGAAATCGAAATCCCGTATGAAATCGAAATCCCGTACGAAATCCCGTACGAAATCCCGTACGAAATCGAAATCCCGTACGAAATCCCATACGAAATCCCTTCCGAAATCTAAATCCCGTCCAAAATCTAAATCACGTCCGAAATCCCGTCCAAAAACCAGTCCGAAATCCCTTCCGAAATCCCGTACGAAATCCTGTACGAAATCCAGTCCGAAATCCTGTACAAAATCGAAATCCCATACGATATCCCGGACGAAATCGAAATTTCGTACGAAATCGAAATCCCGTACGAAATCCCGTACGAAATCCCGTACGAAATCCCGTCCGAAATCCCGTCCGAAATCCCGTCCGAAATCCCGTCCGAAATCCCGTCCGAAATCCCGTCTGAAATCCTGTCCGAAATCCCGTCCGAAATCCCGTACGAAATCCTGTACGAAATCCCATACAAAATCCCATACGAAATCCCGTACGAAATCGAAATCCCGTACGAAATCCCGTAAGAAATCAAAATCCCGTCGGAAATCCCGTCAGAAATCCCGTACGAAATAGAAATCCCTTACAAAATCCCGTACTAAATCGAAATCCCGTACGAAATCCCGTAGGAAATCGAAATCCCATATGAAATCCCGTACGAAATCCCGTCTGAAATCGAAATCCCGTCCGAAATCCTGTACGAAATCGAAATTCCTTACAAAATCCCGTTCGACATCCCGTACGAAATAGAAATCCCGTACGAAATCCCGTACGAAATCGAAATCCCGTTCGAAAACCTGTACGAAATCGAAATCCCGTACGAAATCCCGTCCGAAATCGAAATCCCGTCCGAAATCCCGTTCGAAATCCCGTACGAAATCCCGTCCGAAATCCCGTCCGAAATCCCGTACGAAATCCAGTACGAAATCCCGTACGAAATCCCATACGAAATCCCGTCCGAAATCCCGTCTGAAATCCCGTCGAAAATCCTGTACGACATCCCGTACGAAATCCTGTACGAAATCCAGTCCGAAATCCCGTCCGAAATCCCGTCCAAAATCCTGTACGAAATCCCGTACGAAATCCTGTACGAAATCCAGTCCGAAATCCCATCCGAAATCCCGTCCGAAATCCCGTACGACATCCCGTACGAAATCCTGTACGAAATCCCGTACGAAATCGAAATCCTGTATGAAATCGAAATCCCGTACGAAATCCCGTACGAAATCCCGTACGAAATCGAAATCCCGTACGAAATCCCATACGAAATCCCTTCCGAAATCTAAATCCCGTCCAAAATCTAAATCACGTCCGAAATCCCGTCCAAAAACCAGTCCGAAATCCCTTCCGAAATCCCGTACGAAATCCTGTACGAAATCCAGTCCGAAATCCTGTACAAAATCGAAATCCCATACGATATCCCGGACGAAATCGAAATTTCATACGAAATCGAAATCCCGTACGAAATCCCGTACGAAATCCCGTACGAAATCCCGTCCGAAATCCCGTCCGAAATCCCGTCCAAAATCCCGTCCGAAATCCCGTCTGAAATCCTGTCCGAAATCCCGTCCGAAATCCCGTACGAAATCCTGTACGAAATCCCATACAAAATCCCATACGAAATCCCGTACGAAATCGAAATCCCGTACGAAATCCCGTAGGAAATCAAAATCCCGTCGGAAATCCCGTCAGAAATCCCGTACGAAATAGAAATCCCTACAAAATCCCGTACTAAATCGAAATCCCGTACGAAATCCCGTAGGAAATCGAAATCCCATACGAAATCCCGAACGAAATCCCGTCTGAAATCGAAATCCCGTCCAAAATCCTGTACGAAATCGAAATCCCTTACAAAATCCCGTTCGACATTCCGTACAAAATAGAAATCCCGTACGAAATCGAAATCCCGTTCGAAATCCTGTACGAAATCGAAATCCCGTACGAAATCCCGTCCGAAATCGAAATCCCGTCCGAAATCCCGTTCGAAATCCCGTCCGAAATCCCGTCCAAAATCCCGTCCGAAATCCCGTACGAAATCCAGTACGAAATCCCGTACGAAATCCCATACGAAATCCCGTCCGAAATCCCGTCTGAAATCCCGTCCGAAATCCCGTACGAAATCCCGTCCGAAATCCCGTCCGAAATCCAGTCCAAAATCCTGTACGACATCCCGTACGAAATCCCGTTCGAAATCCCGTCCGAAATCCCGTCTGAAATCCCGTCCGAAATCCCGTACGAAATCCAGTACTAAATCCCGTACGAAATCCCATACGAAATCCTGTACGAAATCCAGTCCGAAATCTCATCCGAAATCCCGTCCGAAATCCCGTCCGAAATCCCGTACGAAATCCAGTACTAAATCCCGTACGAAATCCCATACGAAATCCCGTCCGAAATCCCGTCCGAAATCCCGTCCGAAATCCCGTACGAAATCCAGTACTAAATCCCGTACGAAATCCCATACGAAATCCCGTCCGAAATCCCGTCTGAAATCCCGTCCGAAATCCCGTACGAAATCCAGTACGAAATCCCGTACGAAATCCCATACGAAATCCCGTCCGAAATCCCGTCTGAAATCCCGTCCGAAATCCCGTACGAAATCCCGTCCAAAATCCCGTCCGAAATCCAGTCCAAAATCCTGTACGACATCCCGTACGAAATCCCGTTCGAAATCCCGTCCGAAATCCCGTCCGAAATCCCGTCCGAAATCCCGTACGAAATCCAGTACTAAATCCCGTACGAAATCCCATACGAAATCCTGTACGAAATCCAGTCCGAAATCTCATCCGAAATCCCGAACGAAATCCCGTCTGAAATCGAAATCCCGTCCAAAATCCTGTACGAAATCGAAATCCCGTCCGAAATCCCGTTCGAAATCCCGTCCGAAATCCCGTCCGAAATCCCATCCGAAATCCCGTACGAAATCCAGTACGAAATCCCGTACGAAATCCCATACGAAATCCCGTCCGAAATCCCGTCTGAAATCCCGTCCGAAATCCCGTACGAAATCCCGTCCGAAATCCCGTCCGAAATCCAGTCCAAAATCCTGTACGACATCCCGTACGAAATCCCGTTCGAAATCCCGTCCGAAATCCCGTCCGAAATCCCGTCCGAAATCCCGTACGAAATCCAGTACTAAATCCCGTACGAAATCCCATACGAAATCCTGTACGAAATCCAGTCCGAAATCCCATCCGAAATCCCGTCCGAAATCCCGTACGACATCCCGTACGAAATCCTGTACGAAATCCCGTACGAAATCGAAATCCTGTATGAAATCGAAATCCCGTACGAAATCCCGTACGAAATCCCGTACGAAATCGAAATCCCGTACGAAATCCCATACGAAATCCCTTCCGAAATCTAAATCCCGTCCAAAATCTAAATCACGTCCGAAATCCCGTCCAAAAACCAGTCCGAAATCCCTTCCGAAATCCCGTACGAAATCCTGTACGAAATCCAGTCCGAAATCCTGTACAAAATCGAAATCCCATACGATATCCCGGACGAAATCGAAATTTCATACGAAATCGAAATCCCGTACGAAATCCCGTACGAAATCCCGTACGAAATCCCGTCCGAAATCCCGTCCGAAATCCCGTCCAAAATCCCGTCCGAAATCCCGTCTGAAATCCTGTCCGAAATCCCGTCCGAAATCCCGTACGAAATCCTGTACGAAATCCCATACAAAATCCCATACGAAATCCCGTACGAAATCGAAATCCCGTACGAAATCCCGTAGGAAATCAAAATCCCGTCGGAAATCCCGTCAGAAATCCCGTACGAAATAGAAATCCCTACAAAATCCCGTACTAAATCGAAATCCCGTACGAAATCCCGTAGGAAATCGAAATCCCATACGAAATCCCGAACGAAATCCCGTCTGAAATCGAAATCCCGTCCAAAATCCTGTACGAAATCGAAATCCCTTACAAAATCCCGTTCGACATTCCGTACAAAATAGAAATCCCGTACGAAATCGAAATCCCGTTCGAAATCCTGTACGAAATCGAAATCCCGTACGAAATCCCGTCCGAAATCGAAATCCCGTCCGAAATCCCGTTCGAAATCCCGTCCGAAATCCCGTCCGAAATCCCGTCCGAAATCCCGTACGAAATCCAGTACGAAATCCCGTACGAAATCCCATACGAAATCCCGTCCGAAATCCCGTCTGAAATCCCGTCCGAAATCCCGTACGAAATCCCGTCCGAAATCCCGTCCGAAATCCAGTCCAAAATCCTGTACGACATCCCGTACGAAATCCCGTTCGAAATCCCGTCCGAAATCCCGTCTGAAATCCCGTCCGAAATCCCGTACGAAATCCAGTACTAAATCCCGTACGAAATCCCATACGAAATCCTGTACGAAATCCAGTCCGAAATCTCATCCGAAATCCCGTCCGAAATCCCGTCCGAAATCCCGTACGAAATCCAGTACTAAATCCCGTACGAAATCCCATACGAAATCCCGTCCGAAATCCCGTCCGAAATCCCGTCCGAAATCCCGTACGAAATCCAGTACTAAATCCCGTACGAAATCCCATACGAAATCCCGTCCGAAATCCCGTCTGAAATCCCGTCCGAAATCCCGTACGAAATCCAGTACGAAATCCCGTACGAAATCCCATACGAAATCCCGTCCGAAATCCCGTCTGAAATCCCGTCCGAAATCCCGTACGAAATCCCGTCCAAAATCCCGTCCGAAATCCAGTCCAAAATCCTGTACGACATCCCGTACGAAATCCCGTTCGAAATCCCGTCCGAAATCCCGTCCGAAATCCCGTCCGAAATCCCGTACGAAATCCAGTACTAAATCCCGTACGAAATCCCATACGAAATCCTGTACGAAATCCAGTCCGAAATCTCATCCGAAATCCCGAACGAAATCCCGTCTGAAATCGAAATCCCGTCCAAAATCCTGTACGAAATCGAAATCCCTTACAAAATCCCGTTCGACATTCCGTACGAAATAGAAATCCCGTACGAAATCGAAATCCCGTTCGAAATCCTGTACGAAATCGAAATCCCGTACGAAATCCCGTCCGAAATCGAAATCCCGTCCGAAATCCCGTTCGAAATCCCGTCCGAAATCCCGTCCGAAATCCCATCCGAAATCCCGTACGAAATCCAGTACGAAATCCCGTACGAAATCCCATACGAAATCCCGTCCGAAATCCCGTCTGAAATCCCGTCCGAAATCCCGTACGAAATCCCGTCCGAAATCCCGTCCGAAATCCAGTCCAAAATCCTGTACGACATCCCGTACGAAATCCCGTTCGAAATCCCGTCCGAAATCCCGTCCGAAATCCCGTCCGAAATCCCGTACGAAATCCAGTACTAAATCCCGTACGAAATCCCATACGAAATCCTGTACGAAATCCAGTCCGAAATCTCATCCGAAATCCCGTCCGAAATCCCGTCCGAAATCCCGTACGAAATCCAGTACTAAATCCCGTACGAAATCCCATACGAAATCCCGTCCGAAATCCCGTCCGAAATCCCGTCCGAAATCCCGTACGAAATCCAGTACTAAATCCCGTACGAAATCCCATACGAAATCCCGTCCGAAATCCCGTCTGAAATCCCGTCCGAAATCCCGTACGAAATCCAGTACGAAATCCCGTACGAAATCCCATACGAAATCCCGTCCGAAATCCCGTCTGAAATCCCGTCCGAAATCCCGTACGAAATCCCGTCCGAAATCCCGTCCGAAATCCAGTCCAAAATCCTGTACGACATCCCGTACGAAATCCCGTTCTAAATCCCGTCCGAAATCCCGTCCGAAATCCCGTCCGAAATCCCGTACGAAATCCAGTACTAAATCCCGTACGAAATCCCATACGAAATCCTGTACGAAATCCAGTCCGAAATCTCATCCGAAATCCCGTCCGAAATCCCGTCCGAAATCTCGTCCAAAATCCTGTACGACATCCCGTACGAAATCCCGTTCGAAATCCCGTCCAAAATCCCGTCCGAAATCCCGTCCGAAATCCCGTACGAAATCCAGTACTAAATCCCGTACGAAATCCCATACGAAATCCCGTCCGAAATCCCGTCTGAAATCCCGTCCGAAATCCCGTACGAAATCCCGTCCGAAATCCCGTCAGAAATCCAGTCCAAAATCCCGTACGAAATCCCATACAAAATCCTGTACGAAATCCCTTCCGAAATCTAAATCCCGTCCAAAATCTAAATTACGTCCGAAATCCCGTCCAAAAACCAGTCCGAAATCCCTTCCGAAATCCCGTACGAAATCCTGTACGAAATCCAGTCCGAAATCCTGAACAAAATCGAAATCCCATACGATATCCCGGACGAAATCGAAATTTCGTACGAAATCGAAATCCCGTACGAAATCCCGTACGAAATCCCGTACGAAATCCCATCCGAAATCGAAATCCCGTCCGAAATCCCGTTCGAAATCCCGTCCGAAATCGAAATCCCGTTCGAAATCCTGTACGAAATCGAAATCCCGTACGAAATCCCGTCCGAAATCGAAATCCCGTCCGAAATCCCGTTCGAAATCCCGTCCAAAATCCCGTCCGAAATCCCGTCCGAAATCCCGTACGAAATCCAGTACGAAATCCCGTACGAAATCCCATACGAAATCCCGTCCGAAATCCCGTCTGAAATCCCGTCCGAAATCCCGTACGAAATCCCGTCCGAAATCCCGTCCGAAATCCAGTCCAAAATCCTGTACGACATCCCGTACGAAATCCCGTTCGAAATCCCGTCCGAAATCCCGTCCGAAATTCCGTCCGAAATCCCGTACGAAATCCAGTACTAAATCCCGTACGAAATCCCATACGAAATCCTGTACGAAATCCAGTCCGAAATCTCATCCGAAATCCCGTCCGAAATCCCGTCCGAAATCTCGTCCAAAATCCTGTACGACATCCCGTACGAAATCCCGTTCGAAATCCCGTCCGAAATCCCGTCCGAAATCCCGTCCGAAATCCCGTACGAAATCCAGTACTAAATCCCGTACGAAATCCCATACGAAATCCCGTCCGAAATCCCGTCTGAAATCCCGTCCGAAATCCCGTACGAAATCCCGTCCGAAATCCCGTCCGAAATCCAGTCCAAAATCCCGTACGAAATCCCATACAAAATCCTGTACGAAATCCCTTCCGAAATCTAAATCCCGTCCAAAATCTAAATCACGTCCGAAATCCCGTCCAAAAACCAGTCCGAAATCCCTTCCGAAATCCCGTACGAAATCCTGTACGAAATCCAGTCCGAAATCCTGAACAAAATCGAAATCCCATACGATATCCCGGACGAAATCGAAATTTCGTACGAAATCGAAATCCCGTACGAAATCCCGTACGAAATCCCGTACGAAATCCCATCCGAAATCCCGTCCGAAATCGCGTCCGAAATCCAGTCCGAAATCTCGTACGAAATCCAGTACGAAATCCCGTAAGAAATCCCGTACGAAATCCCGTCCGAAATCCCGTCCGAAATCCTGTACGAAATCCCGTACGAAATCCCGTACGAAATCCCATACGAAATCCCGTCCGAAATCCCGTCTGAAATCCCGTCCGAAATCCCATACGAAATCCCGTCCGAAATCCCGTCCGAAATCCAGTCCGAAATCCCGTACGAAATCCCATACAAAATCCAGTTCGAAATCCAGTCCGAAATCTCATCCGAAATCCCGTCCGAAATCCCGTCCGAAATCCCGTCCAAAATCCTGTACGACATCCCGTACGAAATCCTGTACGAAATCCAGTCCGAAATCCCATCCGAAATCCCGTCCGAAATCCCGTCCGAAATCCCGTCCAAAATCCCGTACGACATCCCGTACGAAATCCTGTACGAAATCCCGTACGAAATCGAAATCCCGTATGAAATTGAAATCCCGTCCGAAATCCCGTCTGAAATCCTGTCCGAAATCCCATCCGAAATCCCGTACGAAATCCTGTACGAAATCCCATACAAAATCCCATACGAAATCCCGTACGAAATCGAAATCCCGTACGAAATCCCGTAGGAAATCAAAATCCCGTCGGAAATCCCGTCAGAAATCCCGTACGAAATAGAAATCCCTACAAAATCCCGTACTAAATCGAAATCCCGTACGAAATCCCGTAGGAAATCGAAATCCCATACGAAATCCCGTACGAAATCCCGTCTGAAATCGAAATCCCGTCCGAAATCCTGTACGAAATCGAAATCCCTTACAAAATCCCGTTCGACATCCCGTACGAAATAGAAATCCCGTACGAAATCCCGTATGAAATCGAAATCCCGTTCAAAATCCCGTACGAAATAGAAATCCCGTACGAAGTCCCGTACGAAATCGAAATCCCGTACGAAATCCCGTCCGAAATCGAAATCCCGTCCGAAATCCCGTTCGAAATCCCGTCCGAAATCCCGTCCAAAATCCCGTCCGAAATCCCGTACGAAATCCAGTACGAAATCCCGTACGAAATCCCATATGAAATCCCGTCCGAAATCCCGTCTGAAATCCCGTCCGACATCCCGTACGAAATCCCGTCCGAAATCCCGTCCGAAATCCAGTTCAAAATCCCGTACGAAATCCCATACGAAATCCAGTACGAAATCCCGTACGAATCCCATACGAAATCCCGTCCGAAATCCCGTCTGAAATCCCGTCCGAAATCCCGTACGAAATCCCGTACGAAATCCCGTCCGAAATCCCGTCCGAAATCCAGTCCAAAATCCCGTACGAAATCCCATACAAAATCCTGTACGAAATCCAGTCCGAAATCTCATCCGAAATCCCGTCCGAAATCCCGTCCGAAATCCCGTCCAAAATCCTGTACGACATCCCGTACGAAATCCTGTACGAAATCCAGTCCGAAATCCCGTCCGAAATCCCGTCCAAAATCCTGTACGAAATCCCGTACGAAATCCTGTACGAAATCCAGTCCGAAATCCCATCCGAAATCCCGTCCGAAATCCCGTACGACATCCCGTACGAAATCCTGTACGAAATCCCGTACGAAATCGAAATCCCGTATGAAATCGAAATCCCGTACGAAATCCCGTACGAAATCCCGTACGAAATCGAAATCCCGTACGAAATCCCATACGAAATCCCTTCCGAAATCTAAATCCCGTCCAAAATCTAAATCACGTCCGAAATCCCGTCCAAAAACCAGTCCGAAATCCCTTCCGAAATCCCGTACGAAATCCTGTACGAAATCCAGTCCGAAATCCTGTACGAAATCGAAATCCCGTACGAAATCCCGTAGGAAATCAAAATCCCGTCGGAAATCCCGTCAGAAATCCCGTACGAAATAGAAATCCCTTACAAAATCCCGTACTAAATCGAAATCCCGTACGAAATCCCGTAGGAAATCGAAATCCCATACGAAATCACGTCCGAAATCCCGTCCAAAAACCAGTCCGAAATCCCTTCCGAAATCCCGTACGAAATCCTGTATGAAATCCAGTCCGAAATCCCCTACAAAATCGTAATCCCGTACGAAATCCCGTACGAAATCGAAATCCCGTATGAAATCGAAATCCCGTTTGAAATCCCGTACGAAATCCCGTATGAAATCGAAATCCCGTACGAAATCGCATACGAAATCCCTTCTGAAATCTAAATCCCGTCCGATATCTAAATCCCGTCCGAAATCCCGTCCAAAAACCAGTCCGAAATCCCTTCCGAAATCCCGTACGAAATCCTGTACGAAATCCAGTCCGAAATCCTGTACAAAATCGAAATCCCGTACGATATCCCGGACAAAATCGAAATTTCGTACGAAATCGAAATCCCGTACGAAATCCCGTACGAAATCCCGTACGAAATCCCATCCGAAATCCCGTCCGAAATCGCGTCCGAAATCCAGTCCGAAATCCCGTACGAAATCCAGTACGAAATCCCGTAAGAAATCCCGTACGAAATCCTGTCCGAAATCCCGTCCGAAATCCTGTACAAAATCCCGTACGAAATCCCGTACGAAATCCCATACGAAATCCCGTCCGAAATCCCGTCTGAAATCCCGTCCGAAATCCCGTACGAAATCCCGTCCGAAATCCAGTCCGAAATCCCGTACGAAATCCCATACAAAATCCTGTACGAAATCCAGTCCGAAATCTCATCCGAAATCCCGTCCGAAATCCCGTCCGAAATCCCGTTCAAAATCCTGTACGACATCCCGTACGAAATCCTGTACGAAATCCAGTCCGAAATCCCATCCGAAATCCCGTCCGAAATCCCGTCCGAAATCCCGTCCGAAATCCCATCCAAAATCCCGTACGACATCCCGTACGAAATCCTGTACGAAATCCCATACTAAATCGAAATCCCGTATGAAATTGAAATCCCGTACGAAATCCCGTCTGAAATCCCGTCCGAAATCCAGTCCGAAATCCCGTCCGAAATCCCGTCTGAAATCCTGTCCGAAATCCCGTCCGAAATCCCGTACGAAATCCTGTACGAAATCCCATACAAAATCCCATACGAAATCCCGTTCGAAATCGAAATCCCGTACGAAATCCCGTAGGAAATCGAAATCCCGTCGGAAATCCCGTCATAAATCCCGTACGAAATAGAAATCCCTTACAAAATCCCGTACGAAATCGAAATCCCGTACGAAATTCCATAGGAAATCGAAATCCCATACGAAATCCCGTCCGAAATCCCGTCCGAAATCCCGTCCAAAATCCTGTACGACATCCCGTACGAAATCCTGTACGAAATCCAGTCCGAAATCCCGTCCGAAATCCCGTCCAAAATCCTGTACGAAATCCCGTACGAAATCCTGTACGAAATCCAGTCCGAAATCCCATCCGAAATCCCGTCCGAAATCCCGTCCGAAATCCCGTCCAAAATCCCGTACGACATCCCGTACGAAATCCCGTACGAAATCCCGTACGAAATCGAAATCCCGTACGAAATCCCATACGAAATCCCTTCCGAAATCTAAATCCCGTCCAAAATCTAAATCACGTCCGAAATCCCGTCCAAAAACCAGTCCGAAATCCCTTCCGAAATCCCGTACGAAATCCTGTATGAAATCCAGTCCGAAATCCCCTACAAAATCGTAATCCCGTACGAAATCCCGTACGAAATCGAAATCCCGTATGAAATCGAAATCCCGTTTGAAATCCCGTACGAAATCCCGTATGAAATCGAAATCCCGTACGAAATCGCATACGAAATCCCTTCTGAAATCTAAATCCCGTCCGATATCTAAATCCCGTCCGAAATCCCGTCCAAAAACCAGTCCGAAATCCCTTCCGAAATCCCGTACGAAATCCTGTACGAAATCCAGTCCGAAATCCTGTACAAAATCGAAATCCCGTACGATATCCCGGACGAAATCGAAATTTCGTACGAAATCGAAATCCCGTACGAAATCCCGTCCGAAATCCCGTTCAAAATCCTGTACGACATCCCGTACGAAATCCTGTACGAAATCCAGTCCGAAATCCCATCCGAAATCCAGTCCGAAATCCCGTACGAAATCCAGTACGAAATCCCGTAAGAAATCCCGTACGAAATCCTGTCCGAAATCCCGTCCGAAATCCTGTACGAAATCCCGTACGAAATCCCGTACGAAATCCCATACGAAATCCCGTCCGAAATCCCGTCTGAAATCCCGTCCGAAATCCCGTACGAAATCCCGTCCGAAATCCAGTCCGAAATCCCGTACGAAATCCCATACAAAATCCTGTACGAAATCCAGTCCGAAATCTCATCCGAAATCTCGTCCGAAATCCCGTCCGAAATCCCGTTCAAAATCCTGTACGACATCCCGTACGAAATCCTGTACGAAATCCAGTCCGAAATCCCATCCGAAATCCCGTCCGAAATCCCGTCCGAAATCCCGTCCGAAATCCCATCCAAAATCCCGTACGACATCCCGTACAAAATCCTGTACGAAATCCCGTACTAAATCGAAATCCCTTATGAAATTGAAATCCCGTACGAAATCCCATCTGAAATCCCGTCCGAAATCCAGTCCGAAATCCCGTCCGAAATCCCGTCTGAAATCCTGTCCGAAATCCCGTCCGAAATCCCGTACGAAATCCTGTACGAAATCCCATACAAAATCCCATACGAAATCCCGTTCGAAATCAAAATCCCGTACGAAATCCCGTAGGAAATCGAAATCCCGTCGGAAATCCCGTCAGAAATCCCGTACGAAATAGAAATCCCTTACAAAATCCCGTACGAAATCGAAATCCCGTACGAAATTCCATAGGAAATCGAAATCCCATACGAAATCCCGTCTGAAATCCCGTCTGAAATCCCGTCCGAAATCCCGTACGAAATCCCGTCCGAAATCCCGTCCGAAATCCAGTCCAAAATCCCGTACGAAATCCCATACAAAATCCTGTACGAAATCCAGTCCGAAATCTCATCCGAAATCCTGTCCGAAATCCCGTCCGAAATCCCGTCCGAAATCCCGTCCAAAATCCTGTACGACATCCCGTACGAAATCCCGTCCGAAATCCAGTCCGAAATCCCGTACGAAATCCCATACAAAATCCTGTACGAAATCCAGTCCGAAATCTCATCCGAAATCTCGTCCGAAATCCCGTCCGAAATCCCGTTCAAAATCCTGTACGACATCCCGTACGAAATCCTGTACGAAATCCAGTCCGAAATCCCATCCGAAATCCCGTCCGAAATCCCGTCCGAAATCCCGTCCGAAATCCCATCCAAAATCCCGTACGACATCCCGTACAAAATCCTGTACGAAATCCCGTACTAAATCGAAATCCCGTATGAAATTGAAATCCCGTACGAAATCCCATCTGAAATCCCGTCCGAAATTCAGTCCGAAATCCCGTCCGAAATCCCGTCTGAAATCCTGTCCGAAATCCCGTCCGAAATCCCGTACGAAATCCTGTACGAAATCCCATACAAAATCCCATACGAAATCCCGTTCGAAATCAAAATCCCGTACGAAATCCCGTAGGAAATCGAAATCCCGTCGGAAATCCCGTCAGAAATCCCGTACGAAATAGAAATCCCTTACAAAATCCCGTACGAAATCGAAATCCCGTACGAAATTCCATAGGAAATCAAAATCCCATACGAAATCCCGTCTGAAATCCCGTCTGAAATCCCGTCCGAAATCCCGTACGAAATCCCGTCCGAAATCCCGTCCGAAATCCAGTCCAAAATCCCGTACGAAATCCCATACAAAATCCTGTACGAAATCCAGTCCGAAATCTCATCCGAAATCCTGTCCGAAATCCCGTCCGAAATCCCGTCCGAAATCCCGTACGAAATCCAGTACGAAATCCCGTACGAAATCCCATACGAAATCCCGTCCGAAATCCCGTCTGAAATCCCGTCCGAAATCCCGTACGAAATCCCGTCCGAAATCCCGTCCGAAATCCAGTCCAAAATCCCGTACGAAATCCCATACAAAATCCTGTACGAAATCCAGTCCGAAATCTCATCCGAAATCCCGTCCGAAATCCCGTCCGAAATCCCGTCCAGAATCCTGTACGACATCCCGTACGAAATCCTGTACGAAATCCAGTCCGAAATCCCGTCCGAAATCCCGTCCAAAATCCCGTCCGAAATCCCGTACGAAATCCTGTACGAAATCCCATACGAAATCCTGTACGAAATCCCGTACGAAATCCTGTACGAAATCCAGTCCGAAATCCCATCCGAAATCCCGTCCGAAATCCCGTACGACATCCCGTACGAAATCCTGTACGAAATCCCGTACGAAATCGAAATCCCGTATGAAATCGAAATCCCGTACGAAATCCCGTACGAAATCGAAATCCCGTACGAAATCCCATACGAAATCCCTTCCGAAATCTAAATCCCGTCCAAAATCTAAATCACGTCCGAAATCCCGTCCAAAAACCAGTCCGAAATCCCTTCCGAAATCCCGTACGAAATCCTGTATGAAATCCAGTCCGAAATCCCCTACAAAATCGTAATCCCGTACGAAATCCCGTACGAAATCGAAATCCCGTATGAAATCGAAATCCCGTTTGAAATCCCGTACGAAATCCCGTATGAAATCGAAATCCCGTACGAAATCGCATACGAAATCCCTTCTGAAATCTAAATCCCGTCCGATATCTAAATCCCGTCTGAAATCCCGTCCAAAAACCAGTCCGAAATCCCTTCCGAAATCCCGTACGAAATCCTGTACGAAATCCAGTCCGAAATCCTGTACAAAATCGAAATCCCGTACGATATCCCGGACGAAATCGAAATTTCGAACGAAATCGAAATCCCGTACGAAATCCCGTACGAAATCCCGTACGAAATCACATCCGAAATCCCGTCCGAAATCGCGTCCGAAATCCAGTCCGAAATCCCGTACGAAATCCAGTACGAAATCCCGTAAGAAATCCTGTACGAAATCCTGTCCGAAATCCCGTCCGAAATCCTGTACGAAATCCCGTACGAAATCCCGTACGAAATCCCATACGAAATCCCGTCCGAAATCCCGTCTGAAATCCCGTCCGAAATCCCGTACGAAATACCGTCCGAAATCCCGTCCGAAATCCCGTACGAAATCCCATACAAATCCTGTACGAAATCCAGTCCGAAATCTCATCCGAAATCCCGTCCGAAATCCCGTCCGAAATCCCGTCCAAAATCCTGTACGACATCCCGTACGAAATCCTGTACGAAATCCAGTCCGAAATCCCATCCGAAATCCCGTCCGAAATCCCGTCCGAAGTCCCGTCCGAAATCCCGTCCAAAATCCCGTACGACATCCCGTACGAAATCCTGTACGAAATCCCGTACGAAATCGAAATCCCGTATGAAATTGAAATCCCGTACGAAATCCCGTCTGAAATCCCGTCCGAAATCCAGTCCGAAATCCCGTCCGAAATCCCGTCTGAAATCCTGTCCGAAATCCCGTCCGAAATCCCGTACGAAATCCTGTACGAAATCCCATACAAAATCCCATACGAAATCCCATACGAAATCGAAATCCCGTACGAAATCCCGTAGGAAATCGAAATCCCGTCGGAAATCCCGTCAGAAATCCCGTACGAAATAGAAATCCCTTACAAAATCCCGTACGAAATCGAAATCCCGTACGAAATTACATAGGAAATCGAAATCCCATACGAAATCCCGTCCGAAATCCCGTCTGAAATCCCGTCCGAAATCCCGTACGAAATCCCGTCCGAAATCCCGTCCGAAATCCAGTCCAAAATCCCGTACGAAATCCCATACAAAATCCTGTACGAAATCCAGTCCGAAATCTCATCCGAAATCCTGTCCGAAATCCCGTCCGACATCCCGTCCAAAATCCTGTACGACATCCCGTCCGAAATCCTGTACGAAATCCAGTCCGAAATCCCGTCCGAACATCCCGTCCAAAATCCTGTACGAATCCCGTACGAAATCCTGTACGAATCCAGTCCGAAATCCCATCCGAAATCCCCGTCCGAAATCCCGTACGACATTCCCGTACGAAATCCTGTACGAAATCCCGTACGAAATCGAAATCACCGTATGAAATCGAAATCCCGTACGAAATCCCGTACGAAATCCAGTACGAAATCGAAATCCCGTACGAAATCCCATACGAAATCCCTTCCGAAATCTAAATCCCGTCCAAAATCTAAATCACGTCCGAAATCCCGTCCAAAAACCAGTCCGAAATCCCTTCCGAAATCCCGTACGAAATCCTGTACGAAATCCAGTCCGAAATCCTGTACAAAATCGAATCCCATACGATGTCCCGGACGAAATCGAAATTTTGTACGAAATCGAAATCCCGTACGAAATCCCGTACGAAATCCCGTACGAAATCCCATCCGAAATCCCGTCCGAAATCGCGTCCGAAATCCAGTCCGAAATTCCCGTACGAAATCCAGTACGAAATCCCGTAAGAAATCCCGTACGAAATCCCGTCCGAATCCCGTCCGAAATCCTGTACGAAATCCCGTACGAAATCCCGTACGAAATCCCATACGAAATCCCGTCCGAAATCCCGTCTGAAATCCCGTCCGAAATCCCGTACGAAATCCCGTCCGAAATCCCGTCCAACAATCCAGTCCGAAATCCTGTACGAAATCCCCATACAAAATCCAGTTCGAAATCCAGTCCGAAATCTCATCCGAAATCCCGTCCAAAATCCCGTTCGAAATCCCGTCCAAAATCCTGTACGACATCCCGTACGAAATCCTGTACGAAATCCAGTCCGAAATCCCATCCGAAATCACGTCCGAAATCCCGTCCGAAATCCCGTCCAAATCCTGTACGACATCCCGTACGAAATCGAAATCCCGTATGAAATCGAAATCCCGTACGCAATCCCGTACGAAATCCCGTACGAAATCGAAATCCCGTACGAAATTCCATACGAAATCCCTTCCGAAATCTAAATCCCGTCCAAAATCTAAATCACTGTCCGAAATCCCGTCCAAAAACCAGTCCGAAATCCCTTCCGAAATCCCGTACGAAATCCTGTACGAAATCCAGTCCGAAATCCTGTACAAAATCGAAATCCCATACGATATCCCGTACGAAATCGAAATTTCGTACGAAATCGAAATCCCGTACGAAATCCCGTACGAAATCCCGTACGAAATCCCATCCGAAATCCCGTCCGAAATCGTGTCCGAAATCAGTCCGAAATCCCGTACGAAATCCAGTACGAAATCCCGTTAAGAAATCCCGTACGAAATCCCGTCCGAAATCCGTCCGAAATCCTGTACGAAATCCCGTACGAAATCCCGTACGAAATACCATACAAACCCGATCCCGTCGCAAATCCCGTCTGAAATGCCCGTCGAAATCCCATACGAAATCCCGTCCGAAATCCCGTCCGAAATAGCCCAGTCCGAAATCCCGTACGAAATCCCATACAAATCCAGTTCGAAATCCAGTCTGAAATCTCATCCGAAATCCCGTCCGAAATCCCGTCCGAAATCCCGTTCCAAAATCCTGTACGACATCCCGTACGAAATCCTGTACGAAATCCAGTCCGAAATCCCATCCGAAATCCCGTCCGAATCCCGTCCGAAATCCGTCCAAATCCCGTACGACATCCCGTACGAAATCCTGTACGAAATCCCGTACGAAATCGAAATCCCGTATGAAATTGAAATCCCGTACGAAATCCCGTCCGAAATCCCGTCCGAAATCCCGTCCGAAATCCCGTCCGAAATACCATCTGAAATCCTGTCCGAAATCCCGTCCGAAATCCCGTACGAAATCCTGTACGAAATCCCATACAAAATCCCATACGAAATCCCGTACGAAATCGAAATCCCGTACGAAATCCCGTAGGAAATCAAAATCCCGTCGGAAATCCCGTCAGAAATCCCGTACGAAATAGAAATCCCTTACAAAATCCCGTACTAAATCGAAATCCCGTACGAAATCCCGTAGGAAATCGAAATCCCATACGAAATCCCGTACGAAATCCCGTCTGAAATCGAAATCCCGTCCGAAATCCTGTACGAAATCGAAATCCCTTACAAAATCCCGTTCGACATCCCGTACGAAATAGAAATCCCGTACGAAATCCCGTACGAAATCGAAATCCCGTTCGAAAACCTGTACGAAATCGAAATCCCGTACGAAATCCCGTCCGAAATCGAAATCCCGTCCGAAATCCCGTTCGAAATCCCGTACGAAATCCCGTCCGAAATCCCGTCCGAAATCCCGTACGAAATCCAGTACGAAATCCCGTACGAAATCCCATACGAAATCCCGTCCGAAATCCCGTCTGAAATCCCGTCCGAAATCCCGTACGAAATCCCGTCCGAAATCCCGTCCGAAATCCAGTCCAAAATCCCGTACGAATCCTGTACGAATCCAGTCCGAAATCTCATCCGAAATCCCGTCCGAAATCCCGTCCGAAATCCCGTCCAAAATCCTGTACGACATCCCGTACGAAATCCCGTTCGAAATCCCGTCCGAAATCCCGTCCGAAATCCCGTCCGAAATCCCGTACGAAATCCAGTACGAAATCCCGTACGAAATCCCGTACGAAATCCCATCCGAAATCCCGTCCGAAATCGCGTCCGAAATCCAGTCCGAAATCCCGTACGAAATCCAGTACGAAATCCCATAAGAAATCCCGTACGAAATCCCGTCCGAAATCCCGTCCGAAATCCTGTACGAAATCCCGTACGAAATCTCGTACGAAATCCCATACGAAATCCCGTCCGAAATCCCGTCTGAAATCCCGTCCAAAATCCCGTACGAAATCCCGTCCGAAATCCCGTCCGAAATCCAGTCCGAAATCCCGTACGAAATCCCATACAAATCCAGTTCGAAATCCAGTCCGAAATCTCATCCGAAATCCCGTCCGAAATCCGTCCGAAATCCCGTCCAAAATCCTGTACGACATCCCGTACGAAATCCTGTACGAAATCCAGTCCGAAATCCCATCCGAAATCCCGTCCGAAATCCCGTCCAAATCCCGTCCAAATCCTGTACGACATCCCGTACGAAATCCATCCGAAATCCCGTCCGAAATCCCGTCCAAAATCCTGTACGAAATCCCGTACGAAATCCTGTACGAAATCCAGTCCGAAATCCCATCCGAAATCCCGTCCGAAATCCCGTACGACATCCCGTACGAAATCCTGTACGAAATCCCGTACGAAATCGAAATCCCGTATGAAATCGAAATCCCGTACAAATCCCGTACGAAATCCCGTACGAAATCGAAATCCCGTATGAAATTGAAATCCCGTACGAAATCCCGTCCGAAATCCCGTCCGAAATCCCG